>NC_092334.1:70654464-70974642 GCF_046630445.1 Rutidosis leptorrhynchoides
TATCTTAATATGATATATATATATATATATATATATATATATATATATATATATATATATATATATATATATATATATATATATATATATATATATATATATATATGCATTTAAATGTCGTTGCAACGATAATCGTTACATATATGTCTCGTTTCGAAATCATTAAGTTAGTAGTCTTGTTTTTACATATGTAGTTCATTGTTAATACACTTAATAACATGTTTACTTATCATTTATCATGATTAAACATAGTGTATCAATATCTTAATATGATTCATATGTATTTATTAAGACGTTGTTATAATGATAATCGTTATATATATATCGTTTCGAGTTTCTTAATTCAATAAACTCAATTTTATGTATATAACTCATTGTTAAAATACCTAATGAGATACTTACTTATCATAATATCATGTTAACTATATATATAATCTTATATATGTCATCATATAGTTTTTACAAGTTTTAACGTTCGTGAATCACCGGTCAACTTGGGTGGTCAATTGTCTATATGAAACCTATTTCAATTAAATAAGTCTTAACAAGTTTGATTGTTTAACATGTTGGAAACACTTAATCATGTAAATATCAATTTCATTTAATATATATAAACATGGAAAAGTTCAAGTCATTACACATAAGTCGGTTAAATCAATCAAAATTGACTTAGTTTAGTATTCCATTTTGTATTATATTAACGTTAATAGCAATTATAGGTACAAACTTGTCAACGAAGGTTTTTTAGCTCTAAAATATGTATATATATATATATATATATATATATATATATATATATATATATATATATATATATATATATATATATATGTAAGTCAACATTAGACAACATCCGTTTCGACCCCGTCTCGGCTCCCTTTTTTCTGTTGCGACATTTTGAGGTCGTTGCCGTTTCGGCCCCGTCTCGCGTATTTTTCAGCCTTGATGAAAAATACCTCAAATATTTAGCGTTTTTTAAAAAGCGTTCGTTTTGCGTATAGTTAGTGACATTGTGTTCCTAAAATTATTTCAAGTTTAACGATGGTGCCGGAAAAATTTAACTCGTTGCGAGCGAGAAGATATTACCCGTTAAATATTAGGGTGGAGTTTATTTAAGTTTTTCTATGAAATAAGTGTTTGACACTTACCCCCCTGTGTGGGGGGGTCGATTTTAATTTTTGGAAATAGTGTGAGGTTTTTTTTGAAAAATTTTAAAATGGTGGGAAAAGAGGGAAAAACAAAAAAGTAAAATGACAAAAATGCCCCTGATACTATTCATAAGTTTTGTTTAATAATAATAATAATAATAATAATAATAATAATAATAATTATAATAATAATAATAATAATAATAATAATAATAATAATAATATAGTATTAATAATTATATTAATGTATTATTATTATTACCGAGTATATTATTATTATTATTATTAAAATTTAGATATTTATATATTCTATAAAGTATTATGTTTGGTGGATCAAAAGAAACAACCACTTTTGTGGTGGGACTCGCATAAAATTACCGTATGTACAAAGTTTCATCTTCGTCAAAACCTATCATATTATACATATACATCTTTCATTGCCAAATCTAAACATCAAAACTTAAAAAGAACCTCAAATTTTAAAATATACAGAGTAAATAAAATAAATAAATAGACAACAATCTTCACCAATTTCTCGTTCTCAACTATGCTTCACATCCACGAAACCCACCACGAACAACAATTGGCGAATGATTAACATGCTGGAGGAGAAAGATACTGGGTCCATAACAATAAAATAAATAATATACTTCATTTATGACACAATGACATTTTGAAAATGTGCATAAGGTCAATAAAAAAAAGAAAAAAAACAAATTCAAAGTTTGAAACTTCGGATTCCCTGTAAATGGTCAAAAAGCACACAAAAAACTAAGTTTAAAACTTCGGGTTCACCAAAACCGAAGTTCCAAACTTCGGTTTTACCATTTTTGTCAAATTTTTTTTTACTTTTTCTATTTTGAAAACATCCTAACAAAAAATACTATTTAAAAAAAAAAAAATCATGGATGTCAATATCCTATGTGCCATGCACATAAATGCCTTGAGACGTAACTACGTAAGTAATGTCGCACAATCTCACGATGTGCCCCAGGAAACTATACTATATGGCACAACTTTTTGAATAATGCACATAACCTAAAGACTAAGACGCGTAGCATGAGCTTGATTTGCTTATTAACATGTTAAATTCATACGTGTGTCATTCCAGGGATATGGACATATGGAGATGGTCATTATCATCAAATGGGCAATTCACTACAAGGATGCTAACAACTCTCCTTGAAGATAAGTTGCTCATGGATGGTAGAGGTCAACCAGCCGGAAACATTAAGAAACAACTTTGTTCCGAAGAAAGTTAAAATATTTATTTGGAGAACAATGAAAAGGAGGTTGCCGGTGTTAATCGAATTGGAGAAACCTGGAATTGACCTTCACACGGTTCGATGTTCCGTATGCGATGAAGATTTCGAGTCCATTGATCACTCCTTGATCATATGTAAAGTGGCAATGGACATATGGGTTCGCGTTTATAAGTGGTGGGGCTTCGAAAACTTTACAAACCTTAGTGCGAGCGAAGCTTTCATTGGCAATCCCAATCCTAATCGTGGCTTTTCGAAAATAGGTTTAAATATGGCAAGCGGTCGAATGGTCGAGTGGCTATCTAATATGGAAAACTCAACATAGCAAGGTGCTCAAAAATAAGTGTTGGTATGGTCCTACGACGCTCAACGATATTCAAGTATCTAGTTTCGATTGGATCTCAAAAAGATTGAAGGGAAAGAAAATCGAGTGCCAAGAGTGGCTTTTGAATCCTTATGTGTTCCTGATATAGTTGGGAGGTGCGCATATATATATATGGATTCTCCGCATCTTCGTTAAAGGTAGAAGGTTTTCCCTGTTCGGGCTACCCGGGAGGGTAATCCGACCCCATACTCTGAAGTACGCAGCCCAACATGATTACTCCCTGGCTGTTTCCAACCCTTCCCTGGCCACCACTAAATATTCGTCCCAAACGGGGTTCGAACCTGAGACCTCTTGCAAGGAACTCAGGGCCCCAACCACTGGGTTATCTAGTGATGGTTTTTCTCCGCATCTTCGTATCTGTGATATATATGCTGTTTGTATTTCTTTTTGGCAAGTTGCGTATTTAGATTCTTTTAGATCCCTGTCGTATTTTCTATTCGTGTTTGTGCAAGATGCAGTATGCATCATTTACACCTTGTTTGTGTTGTATCTTTCAAGTTCTGAGTTATAATATTCTCATTTTGCTTTAATAAAAAGAAAAAAAAAAAAAAAAAAAGACGCGTAGCTACATACATAATTTTTTACAATTATTTTCATTTGTATCAATTCAATTGTTGTACGTAGTATTTATCTTTCTTGTGTACATGTTAGTATTGATCATAGGTTAAAATATATGTTGTTATATTAATTTTGTTACTTTTAGTTTATCATTGCTGATACGTTGAACTCAAACAATGCTCCAAACACATTTTATGATTCAAAGTTCATACAGTCTAAAAGTCTGTACTTATGCATAACGAGTGATGATTTATACACTATTAAATCTTTTTAATATCACTTGTGTTTTATAGTACAGTATTTTATTGTAAAACGTGATACAGTTATGAAAGTAGATATTTTGGTGGTGTATGATTTATGGTAGGGGTGTAAATTGGAGTTCAAATTAAAGTTCCTCATTTATTTTTGCTTTCAGAATGGGCCAATAGCCTAGTGGCGAATGACTCACTCTCCCTTAGGAGAGGTGAGGGTTCGATTCCCATTAGGTGAGGATTTTTCAAATAATTGGATCAAAAACCATTCTTACCGGGCCCAAATGATCCCTTGGTCCCACGCATGCGAAGATTGAAACAATGACAATGCAGGTTCGTTTATCGGGCCTGGCATGCTGTGGGGAAATGGGTGATGGTGTTTCGCCAGGCTCCAGTAGGCTACCGGGGACCGCTGAATGGGTTGACAAAGTCAACACAGGGCTAACATGTCCCTGCCGATACACATGTTTTTTTGAAACAACAACAATTTATTTTTGCTTTCATGATAAAATCGTGATATTTTCCTTAATCTCATGGTATATTGGCATTTTAGTTTGCCAGTTGATAACGAGGTATAATTACTTTTACGAGTTTTAGCAACTTCCTCGGACATCAAAATTTATTAAACATTTATTTCACTTGCCAAACTCATTTTAATTAAGTTGAAACTTTTAACAAATGAATTCAACTTTATAGGCTCAAAAATATTGATTTGGGCCATCAATTTCTTGCATGTGATGATCAATGTGCAAAACTAAAGATATTAAATAGTAGTCACTCTTAAGTCTTATCCATGACACAATGTCATGAATAAATTGACTGACACATTAGCGTCACATCAGCACCTTCTATCCTCCTTCATCCCATGACATACCAAAGACTAAATGCTAACATTCATGACACAATGTCATGAAATAAATTTATTTTTTTTAATTTTTTTATTAATTAAACATTACACTATTATTAAAAACAAATACAAATATAAAAATTCGAAATATAAAATTACATTTAATAAAATTTAAATTACTCGTCGTCTTCGTCCTCGTACTCGTTTCATCTTCGTCCTCGCACTCATCGCCGTCTTTGTCTTCGTCCTCATCTTCATCTTGGTTATTAGTTCCCGAAGGTCCTGGTTCTTCATTATCATTGACATGCTCGGGAATTGCGGAAGGTCATGATGCTGGGTTATATTCGATACGCGCATTCGGTGGTAAATTTCATGTGTTTGATAAGCTGATCTCGAAGAAACCAATGAATGGTAGAATCGTGTAGTTCTTTGTCCATTCGGAGTTTTGTATCAAACCTTTCTCGTATTGATAATGAAATGTCCCGTTCTTATTGATTAAAAACGTTCCATATTAATTGATTTCGTTGCGAGGTTTTGACCTCTATATGAGACGTTTTTCAAAGACTGCATTCATTTTTAAAACAAACCATAACCTTTATTTCATAAATAAAGGTTTAAAAAGCTTTACGTAGATTATCAAATAATGATAATCTAAAATATCCTGTTTACACACGACCATTACATAATGGTTTACAATACAAATATGTTACATCGAAATCAGTTTCTTGAATGCAGTTTTTACACAATATCATACAAACATGGACTCCAAATCTTGTCCTTATTTTAGTATGCAACAGCGGAAGCTCTTAGTATTCACCTGAGAATAAACATGCTTTAAACGTCAACAAAAATGTTGGTGAGTTATAGGTTTAACATATATATATCAAATCGTAACAATAGACCACAAGATTTCATATTTCAATACACATCCCATACATAGAGATAAAAATCATTCATATGGTGAACACCTGGTAATCGACATTAACAAGATGCATATATAAGAATATCCCCATCATTCCGGGACACCCTTCGGATATGATATAAATTTCGAAGTACTAAAGCATCCGGTAATTTGGATGGGGTTTGTTATGTAGTGACCCGAACTTTTCCATGTTTATATATATTAATTGAGATTGATATTTACATGATTAAATGTTTCCAACATGTTAAGCAATCAAACTTGTTAAGACTTGATTAATTGAAATATGTTTCATATAGACAATTGACCACCCAAGTTGACCGGTGATTCACGAACGTTAAAACTTGTAAAAACTATATGATGACATATATATGAATATATATATAGTTAACATGATACTATGATAAGTAAACATATCATTAAGTATATTAACAATGAACTACATATGTAAAAACAAGACTACTAACTTAATGATTTTTAAACGAGACATATATGTAACGATTATCGTTGTAAAGACATTTAATGTATATATATCATATTAAGAGATATTCATACATGATAATATCATGATAATATAATAATTTAAAATCTCATTTGATATTATAAACATTGGGTTAACAACATTTAACAAGATCGTTAACTTAAAGGTTTCAAAACAACAACACTTACATGTAACTACTAACGATGACTTAACGACTCAGTTAAAATGTATATACATGTAGTGTTTTAATATGTATTTATACACTTTTGAAAGACTTCAATACACTTATCAAAATACTTCTACTTAACAAAAATGCTTACAATTACATCCTCGTTCAGTTTCATCAACAATTCTACTCGTATGCACCCGTATTCGTACTCGTACAATACACAGCTTTTAGATGTATATACTATTTGTATATACACTCCAATGATCAGCTCTTAGCAGCCCATGTGAGTCACCTAACACATGTGAGAACCATCATTTGGCAACTAGCATGAAATATCTCATAAAATTACAAAAATATGAGTAATCATTCATGACTTATTTACATGAAAACAAAATTACATATCCTTTATATCTAATCCATACACCAACGACCAAAAAAACCTACAAACACTTTCATTCTTCAATTTTCTTCATCTAATTGATCTCTCTCAAGTTCTATCTTCAAGTTCTAAGTGTTCTTCATATATTCTACAAGTTCTAGTTACATAAAATCAAGAATACTTTCAAGTTTGCTAGCTCACTTCCAATCTTGTAAGGTGATCATCCAACCTCAAGAAATCTTTGTTTCTTACAGTAGGTTATCATTCTAATACAAGGTAATAATCATATTCAAACTTTGGATCAATTTCTATAACTATAACAATCTTATTTCAAGTGATGATCTTACTTGAACTTGTTTTCGTGTCATGATTCTGCTTCAAGAACTTCGAGCCATCCAAGGATCCGTTGAAGCTAGATCCATTTTTCTCTTTTCCAGTAGGTTTATCCAAGGAACTTAAGGTAGTAATGATGTTCATAACATCATTCGATTCATACATATAAAGCTATCTTATTCGAAGGTTTAAACTTGTCATCACTAGAACATAGTTTAGTTAATTCTAAACTTGTTCGCAAACAAAAGTTAATCCTTCTAACTTGAATTTTAAAATCAACTAAACACATGTTCTATATCTATATGATATGCTAACTTAATGATTTAAAACCTGAAAACACGAAAAACACCGTAAAACCGGATTTACGCCGTCGTAGTAACACCGCGGGCTGTTTTGGGTTAGTTAATTAAAAACTATGATAAACTTTGATTTAAAAGTTGTTATTCTGAGAAAATGATTTTTATTATGAACATGAAACTATATCCAAAAATTATGGTTAAACTCAAAGTGGAAGTATGTTTTCTAAAATGGTCATCTAGACGTCGTTCTTTCGACTGAAATGACTACCTTTACAAAAACGACTTGTAACTTATTTTTCCGACTATAAACCTATACTTTTTCTGTTTAGATTCATAAAATAGAGTTCAATATGAAACCATAGCAATTTGATTCACTCAAAACGGATTTAAAATGAAGAAGTTATGGGTAAAACAAGATTGGATAATTTTTCTCATTTTAGCTACGTGAAAATTGGTAACAAATCTATTCCAACTATGACTTAATCAACTTGTATTGTATATTATGTAATCTTGAGATACCATAGACACGTATACAATGTTTTGACCTATCATGTCGACACATCTATATATATTTCGGAACAACCATAGACACTCTATATGTGAATGTTGGAGTTAGCTATATACAGGGTTGAGGTTGATTCCAAAATATATATAGTTTGAGTTGTGATCAATACTGAGATGCGTATACACTGGGTCGTGGATTGATTCAAGATAATATTTATCGATTTATTTCTGTACATCTAACTGTGGACAACTAGTTGTAGGTTACTAACGAGGACAGCTGACTTAATAAACTTAAAACATCAAAATATATTAAAAGTGTTGTAAATATATTTTGAACATACTTTGATATATATGTATATATTGTTATAGGTTCGTGAATCAACCAGTGGCCAAGTCTTACTTCCCGACGAAGTAAAAATCTGTGAAAGTGAGTTATAGTCCCACTTTTAAAATCTAATATTTTTGGGATGAGAATACATGCAGGTTTTATAAATGATTTACAAAATAGACACAAGTACGTGAAACTACATTCTATGGTTGAATTATCGAAATCGAATATGCCCCTTTTTATTAAGTCTGGTAATCTAAGAATTAGGGAACAGACACCCTAATTGACGCGAATCCTAAAGATAGATCTATTAGGCCTAACAAACCCCATCCAAAGTACCGGATGCTTTAGTACTTCGAAATTTATATCATATCCGAAGGGTGTCCCGGAATGATGGGGATATTCTTATATATGCATCTTGTTAATGTCGGTTACCAGGTGTTCACCATATGAATGATTTTTATCTCTATGTATGGGATGTGTATTGAAATATGAAATCTTGTGGTCTATTATTATGATTTGATATATATAGGTTAAACCTATAACTCACCAACATTTTTGTTGACGTTTTAAGCATGTTTATTCTCAGGTGATTATTAAGAGCTTCCGCTGTCGCATACTTAAATAAGGACGAGATTTGGAGTCCATGCTTGTATGATATTGTGTAAAAACTGCATTCAAGATACTTATTTTGTTGTAACATATTTGTATTGTAAACCATTATGTAATGGTCGTGTGTAAACAGGATATTTTAGATTATCATTATTTGATAATCTACGTAAAGCTTTTTAAAACCTTTATCTATGAAATAAAGGTTATGGTTTGTTTTAAAAATGAATGCAGTCTTTGAAAAACGTCTCATATAGATGTCAAAACCTCGCAACGAAATCAATTAATATGGAACGTTTTTAATCAATAAGAACGGGACATTTCAGTTGGTATCCGAGCGTTGGTCTTAGAGAACCAGAATTTTGCATTAGTGTGTCTTATCGAGTTTGTTAGGATGTATTAGTGAGTCTGGACTTTGACCGTGTTTACTTGAAAAAAATGATTGCTTAACAAATTTTATTGGAAACTATATATTTTTAACATGTGAATATTATGTGATATATTAATCTCTTAACGCGTTTGATATTATGTGATAGATGTCTACCTCTAGAACAAGTCCCATTGACTCACCTAATAATAATGAAGAGTTAAATGTAAATTGGAATGATTCGTGGACTGATTCACAAGTTCCCGAAGAGGAACCGGAAGAAGAGTCGGAACCGGAAGAAGAATCGGAACCGGAAGAAGAATCGGAACCGGATGAAGAAATAGAATCGGTGGGGGAAATAATAAAACGGTTAAGTAAAAGAAAATCCTCAACCAACTGACCAAGGTTAATTATGGTCAATGGTGTTTCCGCCAAGGAAGCAAAATATTGGGAGGATTACCAATTCTCCGATGAATCGGATTCCGACGAGAATTCCGATGATGTTATAGAAATTACCCCAACTGAATTTAAAAAGGCAAAAAAAAAATAATAAGGGAAAGGGCATAAAAATAGAGAAATCTAATTCCAACCCCGATGAACTTTATATGTATCGTCAACCCCCGAAGTCCTTAAGTTGTAACAATGACCCGGGAACCTCTAAACCACCAGGTTTTTCTAAACCAATGTGGAAAACGATGGCTCGTATTAGGGGAACATCATATATCCCTAGAAACTTGGCAAAACTAACCAAAATCGAAGAAGAAGAAACAAGCGAGTCGGAATAAGATAGTTGTATTCGTGTGGTGTAATATATGTAATATAGTGTGCTTATGCTTTATGATATATGTAAAAATTGCTTGTATTAATAAGTATTTTTTTTATGAATCTAACTCTTGTCTATTTTACAGTATAAAAACACAAAATGGATAGACAACCCAATATTTTAAGAGACCTACCCGGAGACATGATTGATGAAATCTTGTCTAGAGTCGGTCAGAATTCTTCGGCACAACTATTTAAGGCGAGATCAGTTTGTAAGACATTTGAAGAACGTTCCAAGAATGCCTTGGTTTATAAAAGACTTTCGTTCGAAAGATGGGGGATATCACATTGGGAAATCCATAAGTTACGATGTGTTTACTTTGACGCATATATTGCGGGGAACCCAAATGCTATTTTACGCAATGGGTTAAGAAATTATTTTGACTCAATATATCCGAATATTGGACTTCGTAATTTAGAAAAAGCCGCTAACATGCAACATAAAGAAGCATGTTATGCTTACGGATTAGTAATGTTCGCTTCTCACCAAAGTGAGAACAAGAACATCGGGCTACAACTATTAAACAAAACGTTTCCACAAGTGACGGAGTCGGTAATTGGGGTAAGAAATGAGGTTTTTAGATTGTTACGGGACTGTTGGACATTACGTAACCCTCGCCCCTTTGACGACGTTACAACACGCTGTCTTATCAGCGGCCATAACGGTTATGTTCCACAAGACCAAGGATGGGAAGTAATCCTAGTAAAACCAGAATGCATGACTTGTTTCTGGACGTATGAATTACGTGTCTTTATTGCCTTTGCTGAACGACTTGTGTACTAGCTAGAATTATCTTCACAACTATCTTGTATCAAATTTATTGTGTGCTATATTTCATGCTATATGTAAAATAAGCGGTATTGTAAGTTTGTAAAATATTGTGTAAAAGTTTGAACGCGAAATATTATTATAATCAGTTTTTCATATAGAATTGTAGTAGTTGAATTGTATATTAGCTACTAAGTATGAACTTAACGGGTAGGTACTACCCGAATTTAAACTTATAAAACGCTAATATGAAGAAAAAACTTTTATAAATGAGTTCATATTATGCTACGAAATACTATTAACTACTCTTAATATTCTGTATGATTAACTTGTTCCATTTGACTATTTTGAAGGAAATGGCACCGACTACTCGACACACCGTGAATATGAATGAAGAGGAATTCCGTACTTTTCTAGCTTCAAACATAGCCGCAGTACAGGCTGCGCTACATACCAACAATAACCTTGGATCTTGCAGTACAGGAAATCGTGTAGGATGCACCTACAAAGAATTCACTGCCTGCAAACCTTTGGAATTTGATGGAACCGAAGGACCGATCGGATTGAAACGGTGGACCGAGAAGGTCAAATCGGTGTTTGCCATAAGTAAGTGTACTGAAGAGGACAAAGTGAAGTACGCTACGCATACCTTCACAGGTTCTACGTTAACATGGTGGAATACCTATCTAGAGCAAGTGGGACAAGACGATGCGTACGCACTACCGTGGTCAGCATTCGAGCACTTGATGAACGAGAAGTACCGTCCCAAAACCGAGGTCAATAAGCTCAAGACAGAACTTAGAGGGTTACGAACCCAAGGATTTGATATTACCACGTACGAAAGACGATTCACAGAATTGTGCCTATTTTGTCCGGGAGCATTCGAAGATGAGGAAGAGAAGATCGACGCGTTTGTGAAAGGATTACCGGAAAGAATCCAAGAAGATATAAGTTCACATGAGCCCGCCTCCATACAACAGGCATGTAGAATGGCTCACAAACTAGTGAACCAGATTGAAGAAAGAATTAAAGAACAGACTGCTGAAGAGGCCAATGTGAAGCAAGTCAAAAGAAAGTGGGAGGAAAACGGTGATAAGAATCACCAATACAACAACAACAGCAATTACAACAATAATCGCAACAATTATCCCAACAATCGCAACATCAACAAATGGCCCAACAACAACAACAACAACAACAACAACAACAACAACAACAACAACTACAACAATCATCCCAACAATAATAACAATCGCAACAACAACAACAATCAGAAGCAGCTATGCCAAAGGTGTGAAAAGTATCACTCGGGGTTCTGCACCAAATTTTGCAACAAGTGTAAAAAAAATGGTCATAGCGCGGCGAAGTGTGAGGTCTACGGACCAGGGGTTAACAGAACGAAAGGAACAAATGGTGTCGGAACGAGTAATGGTGGAGCAAGTAGTGTCGGAGCAAGTTATGCCAATGTAGTTTGTTATAAATGTGGAAAACCGGGCCACATTATTAGAAATTGCCCGAACCAGGAGAACACGAATGGACAAGGCCGCGGAAGAGTTTTCAATATTAATGCGGCAGAGGCACAGGAAGACTCGGAGCTTGTTACGGGTACATTTCTTATTGACAATAAATCTGCTTACGTTTTATTTGATTCGGGTGCGGATAGAAGCTATATGAGTAGAGATTTTTGTGCTAAATTAAGTTGTCCATTGACGCCGTTGGATAGTAAATTTTTACTCGAATTAGCAAATGGTAAATTAATTTCAGCAGATAATATATGTCGGAATCGAGAAATTAAACCGGTTAGCGAAACATTTAAGATTGATTTGATACCAGTAGAGTTAGGGAGTTTTGATGTGATAATCGGTATGGACTGGTTGAAAGAAGTGAAAGCAGAGATCGTTTGTTACAAAAATGCAATTCGCATTATACGAGAAAAAGGAAAACCCTTAATGGTGTACGGAGAAAAGGGCAACACGAAGCTACATCTTATTAGTAATTTGAAGGCACAAAAACTAATAAGAAAAGGTTGCTATGCTGTTCTAGCACACGTCGAGAAAGTACAAACTGAAGAAAAGAGCATCAATGATGTTCCCATTGCAAAAGAATTTCCCGATGTATCTCCGAAAGAATTACCGGGATTACCCCCACATCGATCCGTTGAATTTCAAATAGATCTTGTACCAGGAGCTACACCAATAGCTCGTGCTCCTTACAGACTCGCACCCAGCGAGATGAAAGAACTGCAAAGCTAATTACAAGAACTTTTAGAGCGTGGTTTCATTCGACCAAGCACATCACCGTGGGGAGCTCCTGTTTTGTTTGTCAAGAAGAAAGATGGTACATTCAGGTTGTGTATCGACTACCGAGAGTTGAAAAAACTTACCATCAAGAACCGCTACCCACTACTGAGAATCGACGACTTATTTGATCAACTACAAGGCTCGTCTGTTTATTCAAAGATTGACTTACGTTCCGGGTATCATCAAATGCGGGTGAAAGAAGATGATATTCCAAAGACTGCTTTCAGAACACGTTACGGTCATTACGAGTTTATGGTCATGCCGTTTGGCTTAACTAATGCACCAACTGTGTTCATGGACCTTATGAACCGAGTGTGTGGACCATACCTTGACAAGTTTGTCATTGTTTTCATTGATGACATACTTATTTACTCAAAGAATGACCAAGAACACGGTGAACATTTGAGAAAGGTGTTAGAAGTATTGAGGAAGGAAGAATTGTATGCTAAGTTTTCAAAGTGTGCATTTTGGTTGGAAGAAGTTCAATTCCTCGGTCACATAGTGAACAAAGAAGGTATTAAGGTGGATCCGGCAAAGATAGAAACTGTTGAAAAGTGGGAAACCCCGAAAACTCCGAAACACATACGCCAGTTTTTAGGACTAGCTGGTTACTACAGAAGGTTCATCCAAGACTTTTCCAGATTAGCAAAACCCTTGACTGCATTAACGCATAAAGGGAAGAAATTTGAATGGAATGATGAACAAGAGAAAGCGTTTCAGTTACTGAAGAAAAATCTAACTACGGCACCTATATTGTCATTGCCTGAAGGGAATGATGATTTTGTGATTTATTGTGATGCATCAAAGCAAGGTCTCGGTTGTGTATTAATGCAACGAACGAAGGTGATTGCTTATGCGTCTAGACAATTGAAGATTCACGAACAAAATTATACAACGCATGATTTGGAATTAGGCGCGGTTGTTTTTGCATTAAAGACTTGGGGGCACTACTTATATGGGGTCAAAAGTATTATATATACCGACCACAAAAGTCTTCAACACATATTTAATCAGAAACAAATGAATATGAGGCATCGTAGGTGGATTGAATTATTGAATGATTACGACTTTGAGATTCGTTACCACCCGGGGAAGGCAAATGTGGTAGCCGACGCCTTGAGCAGAAAGGACAGAGAACCCATTCGAGTAAAATCTATGAATATAATGATTCACACTAACCTTACTACTCAAATAAAGGAGGCGCAACAAGGAGTTTTAAAAGAGGGAAATTTAAAGGATGAAATACCCAAAGGATCGGAGAAGCATCTTAATATTCAGGAAGACGGAACCCGGTATAGGGCTGAAAGAATTTGGGTACCAAAATTTGGAGATATGAGAGAAATGGTACTTAGAGAAGCTCATAAAACCAGATACTCAATAAATCCTGGAACGGGGAAGATGTACAAGGATCTTAAGAAATATTTTTGGTGGCCAGGTATGAAAGCCGATATTGCTAAATATGTAGGAGAATGTTTGACGTGTTTTAAGGTCAAAGCTGAACATCAGAAACCATCAGGTCTACTACAACAACCTGAAATCCCGAAATGGAAATGGGAAAACATTACCATGGATTTCATTACTAAATTGCCAAGGACTGCAAGTGGTTATGATACTATTTGGGTAATAGTTGATCGTCTCTCCAAGTCAGCACACTTCCTGCCAATAAGAGAAGATGACAAGATGGAGAAGTTAGCAAGTCTGTATTTGAAGGAAGTCGTCTCCAGACATGGAATACCAATCTCTATTATCTCTGATAGGGATGGCAGATTTATTTCAAGATTCTGGCAGACATTACAGCAAGCATTAGGAACTCGTCTAGACATGAGTACTGCCTATCATCCACAAACTGATGGGCAGAGTGAAAGGACGATACAAACGCTTGAAGACATGCTATGAGCATGTGTTATTGATTTCGGAAACAGTTGGGATCGACATCTACCGTTAGCAGAATTTTCCTACAACAACAGCTACCATTCAAGCATTGAGATGGCGCCGTTTGAAGCACTTTATGGTAGAAAGTGCAGGTCTCCGATTTGTTGGAGTGAAGTGGGGGATAGACAGATTACGGGTCCAGAGATTATACAAGAAACTACCGAGAAGATCATCCAAATTCAACAACGGTTGAAAACCGCCCAAAGTCGACAAAAGAGCTACGCTGACATTAAAAGAAAAGATATAGAATTTGAAATTGGAGAGATGGTCATGCTTAAAGTTGCACCTTGGAAAGGCGTTGTTCGATTTGGTAAACGAGGGAAATTAAATCCAAGGTATATTGGACCATTCAAGATTATTGATCGTGTCGGACCAGTAGCTTACCGACTTGAGTTACCTCAACAACTCGCGACTGTACATAACAATTTCCACGTCTCAAATTTGAAGAAATGTTTTGCTAAAGAAGATCTCACTATTCCATTAGATGAAATCCAAATCAACGAAAAACTTCAATTCATCGATGAACCCGTCGAAATAATGGATCGTGAGGTTAAAAGACTTAAGCAAAACAAGATACCAATTGTTAAGGTTCGATGGAATGCTCGTAGAGGACCTGAGTTCACCTGGGAGCGTGAAGATCAGATGAAGAAGAAATACCCGCATCTATTTCTAGAAGATTCGTCAACACCTTCAACAGCTTAAAATTTCGGGACGAAATTTATTTAACGGGTAGGTACTGTAGTGACCCGAACTTTTCCATGTTTATATATATTAATTGAGATTGATATTTACATGATTAAATGTTTCCAACATGTTAAGCAATCAAACTTGTTAAGACTTGATTAATTGAAATATGTTTCATATAGACAATTGACCACCCAAGTTGACCGGTGATTCACGAACGTTAAAACTTGTAAAAACTATATGATGACATATATATGAATATATATATAGTTAACATGATACTATGATAAGTAAACATATCATTAAGTATATTAACAATGAACTACATATGTAAAAATAAGACTACTAACTTAATGATTTTTAAACGAGACATATATGTAACGATTATCGTTGTAAAGACATTTAATGTATATATATATATCATATTAAGAGATATTCATACATGATAATATCATGATAATATAATAATTTAAAATCTCATTTGATATTATAAACATTGGGTTAACAACATTTAACAAGATCGTTAACCTAAAGGTTTCAAAACAACACTTACATGTAACGACTAACGATGACTTAACGACTCAGTTAAAATGTATATACATGTAGTGTTTTAATATGTATTTATACACTTTTGAAAGACTTCAATACACTTATCATAGTTTAGTTAATTCTAAACTTGTTCGCAAACAAAAGTTTAGTTTAGTTAATTCTAAACTTGTTCGCAAACAAAAGTTAATCCTTCTAACTTGACTTTTAAAATCAACTAAACACATGTTCTATATCTATATGATATGCTAACTTAATGATTTAAAACCTGGAAACACGAAAAACACCGTAAAACCGGATTTACGCCGTCGTAGTAACACCGCGGGCTGTTTTGGGTTAGTTAATTAAAAACTATGATAAACTTTGATTTAAAAGTTGTTATTCTGAGAAAATTATTTTTATTATGAACATGAAACTATATCCAAAAATTATGGTTAAACTCAAAGTGGAAGTATGTTTTCTAAAATGGTCATCTAGACGTCGTTCTTTCGACTGAAATGACTACCTTTACAAAAATGACTTGTAACTTATTTTTCTGACTATAAACCTATACTTTTTCTGTTTAGATTCATAAAATAGAGTTCAATATGAAACCATAGCAATTTGATTCATTCAAAACGGATTTAAAATGAAGAAGTTATGGGTAAAACAAGATTGGATAATTTTTCTCATTTTAGCTACGTGAAAATTGGTAACAAATCTATTCCAACTATGACTTAATCAAATTGTATTGTATATTATGTAATCTTGAGATACCATAGACACGTATACAATGTTTCGACCTATCATGTCGACACATCTATATATATTTCGGAACAACCATAGACACTCTATATGTGAATGTTGGAGTTAGCTATACAGGGTTGAGGTTGATTCCAAAATATATATAGTTTGAGTTGTGATCAATACTGAGATGCATATACACTGGGTCGTGGATTGATTCAAGATAATATTTATCGATTTATTTCTGTACATCTAACTGTGGACAACTAGTTGTAGGTTACTAACGAGGACAGCTGACTTAATAAACTTAAAACATCAAAATATATTAAAAGTGTTGTAAATATATTTTGAACATACTTTGATATATATGTATATATTGTTATAGGTTTGTGAATCAACCAGTGGCCAAGTCTTACTTCCCGACGAAGTAAAAATCTGTGAAAGTGAGTTATAGTCCCACTTTTAAAATCTAATATTTTTGGGATGAGAATACATGCAGGTTTTATAAATGATTTACAAAATAGACACAAGTACGTGAAACTACATTCTATGGTTGAATTATCAAAATCGAATATGCCCCTTTTTATTAAGTCTGGTAATCTAAGAATTAGGGAACAGACACCCTAATTGACGCGAATCCTAAAGATAGATCTATTGGGCCTAACAAACCCCATCCAAAGTACCGGATGCTTTAGTACTTCGAAATTTATATCATATCTGAAGGGTGTCCCGGAATGATGGGGATATTCTTATATATGCATCTTGTTAATGTCGGTTACCAGGTGTTCACCATATGAATGATTTTTATCTCTATGTATGGGATGTGTATTGAAATATGAAATCTTGTGGTCTATTATTATGATTTGATATATATAGGTTAAACCTATAACTCACCAACATTTTTGTTGACGTTTTAAGCATGTTTATTCTCAGGTGATTATTAAGAGCTTCCGCTGTCGCATACTTAAATAAGGACGAGATTTGGAGTCCATGCTTGTATGATATTGTGTAAAAACTGCATTCAAGATACTTATTTTGTTGTAACATATTTGTATTGTAAACCATTATGTAATGGTCGTGTGTAAACAGGATATTTTAGATTATCATTATTTGATAATCTACGTAAAGCTTTTTAAAACCTTTATCTATGAAATAAAGGTTATGGTTTATTTTAAAAATGAATGCAGTCTTTGAAAAACGTCTCATATAGAGGTCAAAACCTCGCAACGAAATCAATTAATATGGAACGTTTTTAATCAATAAGAACGGGACATTTCATGTTAGGCCCAATAGATCTATCTTTAGGATTCGCGTCAATTAGGGTGTCTGTTCCCTAATTCTTAGATTACCAGACTTAATAAAAAGGGGCATATTCGATTTTGATAATTCAACCATAGAATGTAGTTTCACGTACTTGTGTCTATTTTTTAAATCATTTATAAAACCTGCATGTATTCTCATCCCAAAAATATTAGATTTTAAAAGTGGGACTATAACTCACTTTCACAGATTTTTACTTCATCGGGAAGTAAGACTTGGCCACTGGTTGATTCACGAACCTATAACAATATATACTGTAACGACCCGCACTTTTCCGATCGTTCTATACTTATGAGATTAATATTTACATAAATTAAACCTTACCAACATGATAAGCAATCCAAATTGTTGAGACTTATGTTTTTGAAAAGAGTTTTACACAACGTTTGACCGTCTAGTTTGACCGATGATATCACGAACTATACAATATATGATAATTATACATACATATTTAACATGATCTAAGGATGTTTTAATATCTCATTTTGTATTAATAACAAAAAGTCATAAGTATATTTTGAAACTACTAACTTAAGTTTTCAAAACAATAACCTACGTAACGTTATTTGACATAAATACTGATGATTTATAATGTTTATACATATATCGTATAAGTAATGTATTTAATCATTTTTAAAGGGCTTTTATACATAAAACAATATAAGTATATTTACAAAAGATAGTTATATTTGAATTCTCGTTCCGTTTCCTCAATAATCCTATACGTATATCTAGGGTACTATACACAGCTTCTAGAAGTATTTACTATTGGTATATACCAATAGAAATCTTCAATTATTGGAATAATATGTCATTCATGACATAATAAATTTTAACTTATCTTAGATATTTTCACTAAAAACCAAATTTTCAAGCCTATAAATAAGCACCATTTCTAACTCATTTTTACACATTCATTTTCCAAATTTTACTTCCAATTTTCACACACACTTGCAAGAACTCTCTCAACTTTTATTTTACTACTTCTTTCCAGCAACTTTACATTTTAAACTTGAGGTAAAAACTCTACTTCAACTCTTTTTCAATTCATATATTTAAAGCTATATATATAAGAGTTTATAAACTAGAACATAGTTTGAATGATTTCAAACTTGTTCGCAAACTAAATAGATCCTTCTAACTTAACTTTTAAAATACTTCAAGACCTGTAACATATCTTAATTATATGCTAACTTAACAAGGTATAACTTGGTTTTTCAAAGAACACCTTAAAAACTGAATTTACGACGTCGGAGTGCAACCGGGGGCTGTTTTGGGTTGGATAATTAAAAACCATCTTAAACTTTGAATTGGAGGTTTATTTTCTGGAAAAATGATTTTTACTATGAATATGATAACACATAAAAATTTCATGATTTAACTCAAAGTATAAGTATTTTTAGAAAAATAATCATTTGAGGTTGTTTACATGATGGAAAATGATTAACTTCATAAGTTTCACTAAAGTTTGACCTATGCCGTGTGATTTTGAATACAAACTAAGGTATTTACAGTTCATAGTCTTAAAGAGGTACTCGATCCAAGGAGATGGCAAGTTGAATCAACGAAAACGGAGTTGTAACGAAGAAACTATGACCGAAACAAAATCGGATATCCAAGACTAGTTTAGCCACGAAAATAATTGGGAAAAAATTAAATAAATCACATCTTTTTAAGTTAACATGATATTTTATATATATGTACTTATAATTCAATTTTATATGGTTCAGGATCACCCGTAAACAACACGAGAAGATTAATCATAAGATCCCATGATTGTACGCAACACGTCATTTGACAACACCGGTACTTTATGTACGCAACACGTCATTTGACAACACCGGTACCATGGGTCAAGATTAATCTCGACCAATACATATACGATGGGGTTTTATTTATTTCATTGGGGGTTTTATTTATTTCATTGCGGGTATATTAAACATCTAAAAATGAACCATTAAAATTGAATTACTAACAACGAACTGCTAACTACGGACTAAGGAATTATTCAAAGTATTAAAAGTATAACAAGTATATATATGTGACGTTTGTTTAAAAAGAAAAGGTATTGATATATTATATATGGATAGGTTCGTGATATCAACCGGAGACCAAGTCAAATTATATATATATCTTCAAGACGAAAGTGAGTATATAGTCCCACTTTTAAACTCTAAATATTTCGGGATGAGAATACATGTATTTTATGTTTTACGTTATGGACACAAGTAACTGAAAAATATATTCTACGTTGAGTTGTACCACTGGCATACTTCCCTGTAGCTTGGTAACTGTTATTTACAACGGTATTGTAAACGCGAATCCTGTTGATAGATCTATCGGGCCTGACAACCCCAACCGGACTGGACGACCAGTATTCAACGGTTGCACAGTACTTCGTTTCGTGACTACACTTGGTACGGTGTAGTAAGATTTCATAATAAAGGGAATATGCGACGTGATTAAATGTTAAGTATGGTTACCAAGTGCTCAACCACTTAGAATATTTTTATTAAACTGTTTATATACGAAATCTTGTGGTCTATATATATATATTGCTGCCGGCATTAAACCTATATCTCACCAACTTTATGTTGACCTTTTAAAACATGTCTATTCTCAGGTGATTACTAAAGCTTCCGCTGCATTATGTTGAATTTGAGCAGGATCTTGCGTACGCATATTTGTGTCAAAAATAAAACTGCATACCCAAGGATTTGTGTTGTAAAATATGCTCGAAATCGTGTTGTTATCATTATATGTAAAGTTTGTAGGTCGAAGATTATCGCTAAACGATAATCATCTTTTTATTGTCTAAAGTTTGTAACAAAAATAATGGTTATGGTTTGTAATGTATAATATATGCAGTTTCTCTTTTAAAAATGTCGCATATAGAGGTCAATACCTCGTAATGAAATCATACGTTATCTAACACGTTCTTATGGTTAAGGACGGGTTATGACATGTGGTATCAGAGCGGTGGTCTTAGCGAACCAGGTTTGCATTAGTGTGTCTAACTGATAAGTCGTTAGGATACATTAGTAAGTCTGGACTTTGACCGGGTTTGATTTAAAAACCATTGCTTATCATTGTTGGTTAAAATTTATATGTAAATATTATGTAGTACTAATGGGTTAGTTGTTGTGTGATAGATGTCGGGCTCAAAACTTGTTATCACATTCAGCGACTCTGAACCAGAATCTTTAGATGGTGTTCCAGTCATTAACCTATCTGATGACGAAAATGATATCTTTGGGGAAGACTCACAAATTCCGGATGAACCGACTATAGAGAACCCGGAAAGTGAACCCGAGGAGGAAAGTGAACCCGAGGAGGAAAGTGAACCCGAGGAGGAAAGTGAACCCGAGGAGGAAAGTGAACCCGAGGAGGAAAGTGAACCCGAGGAAGAAATACAGGAAATTACAAAAGACGAGTTCGAACTAGGAAAGAAACGAAAGGCTAATGAATTAGAAAATTCAAATCCCGAGTTTAGTAAGGATGATGTGGCACCAACTCCACTAGACACTACCACCCCTATTCCCGCTATTCCTATTCGTTCTATCCCGGCATCCAGTTCTTCAGTCCCACAGCCAAAATATAGGCAGACAGCCAGAATAAGCGTTAAGCGATTCTTTGAACCTAAACGTCCTAGAAAATAGACCAAACGATGCGCTGCCGTATTAAACCATGGGATCATATAATGTTTTGTATAATATTATTAGTGTGGTTTGCTTAATGTTCGATATAAGATAAGCATATGTAAAATAGTGAAGTGTGAAATGCAATAATTTTCCATGGTTAAGTATTATTTAGATGGTAGTAATTGATTCTGTACTAAGCTATTAAGTATGGACATTAACGGGTAGGTACTACCCTAGATATAATTATAAAACGCTAATAAGAAGAAAAGGCTTTTATAATAATACCTGGTTCATATTATTAATAAGCTATAATGTACTGTAAATATACACTACATCTATAATATTCCATGTGAATAATTATTTTCTTTTCATTCTTATAGAAGAATATGGCGCGATTGAACCGAATGACGGAACAAGAAATCCAGGAACTCATCAATCAACGAGTGAACGACAGAATGTTATGGGTCGAGGCTGCAAGAGGTGCTGCATTTAACCCAAATCCTCGTGTGGGGTGCACTTACAAAACTTTTCAAGCTTGCAAGCCCTCATCATTCAGTGGAACAGAAGGACCAATCGGTTTAACCCGGTGGATAGAAAAGATGGAGACTGTGTTTAAAATCAGTGGTTGTGTTGAAAAGGACATGACCAAGTATGCATCGTGCACTTTACAAGATAGTGCACTCACGTGGTGGAAAAATTATGTGAAGGCTGTAGGAGGAGATGTAGCTTATGATACTCCGTGGGAAGAATTCAAAACAATGTTAATCAACGAATATTGTCCAAGGAACGAGGTTAGGAAGTTGGAAGATGAGTTACGAAGTCTGAAGGTTATTGGTACTGAAATCACCAACTACAATCAGCGATTCATGGAATTAGTTTTGCTATGTCCTGAATTGGTTCCAACCGAAGAACGGAAGATTGAAATGTACAAAGATGGTTTGCCCAAAAAGGTCAAGGCAAACGTTACAGCATCGAAACCTAAGACAATTCATGAAGCTATAACCATGGCAAACGAGCTAATGGATCAGGTCATCATGGATAAGAAAGCATCCAATACTGATGTGAAGGTATCAGGTAACAAAAGAAAGTGGAATGGAAATTATGATCGAGGTAACCAACAACAATCTTTTAAGAAACAAGAAACCATACAAGGTGCAGGTGGTGGTTCAAGCTTTGGTTACAAAGGACAAAATCCTTTATGCAACCGATGCCACAAACATCACTCTGGCTACTGTAATGTGGTATGCAACAAATGTAATCGAAAGGGTCATCTTGCTGAAGATTGTAGGGCTCTCGTTACAAATACAAATGGTACCAAGACTCCTGCCACCAATGCAAATAGAACTGCTTTGGCTACCATTACTTGTTATGGGTGTGGAAAACAAGGTCACTATAAGAGCCAGTGTCCGAATCCAGAGAAGAATAATGGATCTGCACGTGGAAGAGCATTTGTTATTAATGCTAGAGAGGCGTGTGAAGACCCGGAGCTTGTTACGGGTACGTTTACCATTAATAACTTATCCGCATCTATTATATTTGATACTGGTGCAGATAGAAGTTACGTGAGTAGAGGCTTTTACGCTAAATTGAATTGTTCATCATTACCTCTAGATGCTAAGTACATGATTGAGTTAGCTAATGGTAAACTAATTAAAGCCGATAAAATTTGCCGTGATTGTAAAATAAATTTAGCCGGAGAAACATTTAAAATTGACTTAATACCCGTAGAATTAGGAAGTTTTGATGTAATAGTCGGCATGGACTGGATGTCCAAAGTAGGAGCTGAAGTTGTGTGTGCCAAGAAGGCAATTCGCATTCCTTGTAAGGATAGAATGCCGGTGATGATTTATGGAGAGAAGGGTAACTCAAAGCTAAAACTCATTAGTTATTTGAAAGCTCAAAAGTGCTTGAAGAAAGGGTGCTATGCTATCTTAGCACATGTTAATAAAGTCGAAAAGAAAGAAAAAGAGAAGTGCATCAACGACGTGCCTGTGGCAAGAGATTTTCCTGAAGTTTTTCCGGAAGAGTTGCCGGGATTACCTCCATTTAGATCTGTAGAATTTCAAATAGATTTAGTACCAGGAGCCGCACCAGTGGCTCGTGCTCCATATAGACTTGCACCGTCCGAGTTAAAAGAACTTCAGAGTCAGTTAAAAGAATTACTGGATCATGGATTCATACGACCAAGTACTTCACCGTGGGGAGCTCCGATTCTATTTGTTAAAAAGAAAGATGGATCTTTTAGGATGTGTATAGATTATCGTGAATTAAATAAGTTAACTATCAAAAATCGGTATCCACTACCGAGAATTGACGACTTATTTGATCAACTCCAGGGATCATGTGTTTATTCGAAAATCGACCTAAGATCGGGCTATCATCAACTACGTGTCAAAGAAGAGGACATTCCGAAAACTGCTTTTCGGACACATTATGGTCATTACGAATTTTTGGTCATGCCGTTTGGATTGACGAATGCGCCAGCTATATTCATGGACCTCATGAATCGAGTTTGTAGTCCGTATTTAGATAAGTTTGTTATCGTTTTCATTGATGACATTCTTATCTATTCCAAGAGTGAGCAAGAGCATGAGCAGCATTTAAGGTTGATATTAGAGTTGTTGAGAAAAGAACAGCTATACGCTAAATTTTCTAAGTGTGCTTTCTGGTTGAAAGAAGTGCAATTTCTTGGCCACGTTGTTAGTAGCAAAGGAATTCAGGTTGATCCAGCAAAAATTGAAGCCATTGAAAAATGGGAGACTCCTAAAACACCAATGCAGATACGCCAATTTTTGGGTTTAGCCGGTTATTATAGAAGGTTTATTCAAGATTTTTCCCGAATAGCTAAGCCGTTGACAGCATTAACGCAAAAAGGGAAGAAATACGAATGGACCTCGGAGCAGGAGAACGCATTTCAATTACTGAAGAAGAAGTTAACTACGGCGCCTATTTTATCGTTACCTGAAGGGAACGATGATTTTGAAATATATTGTGACGCTTCGCGACAAGGTTTTGGTTGTGTTCTTATGCAACGAAAGAAAGTTATTGCATACGCATCTCGACAATTGAAGATTCACGAGCGGAATTATACGACGCATGATCTAGAACTGGGAGCAGTCGTGTTTGCGTTAAAGATATGGAGACACTACTTATATGGGGTTAGATGCACTGTGTTTACTGATCATAAAAGTCTTCAACATATTTTTGATCAGAAACAGCTGAACATGAGGCAACGTAGGTGGGTCGAGTTAATAAACGACTATGATTGTGAAATTCGTTATCATCCCGGGAAAGCGAATGTGGTGGCTGACGCACTAAGCAGAAAGGAACGAGAACCAATTAGAGTACGAGCGATGAACATAAAAATTCGCATGAATCTCAACTCACAAATCAAAGAAGTTCAACGAGAAGCACTTACTAAAGAAAATATAGGAAATGAAATAATGAAGAAGTATGAGAAGCAACTCGTTATACGGGAAGATGGAATTCGATATTTTGCAAACCGTATTTGGGTACCGAAGTTGGGTGGATTAAGGAAGTTGATATTGAACGAGGCACATAAGACAAGATACTCGATACATCCTGGAGTTGGAAAGATGTATCAAGATCTTAAGACACATTATTGGTGGCCTAACTTAAAGACAGACGTTGCAACATATGTTGGGGAGTGTTTAACTTGTTCCAAGGTCAAGGCAGAACACCAGAAACCATCAGGGTTACTTCAACAACCAGAAATCCCAGAATGGAAATGGGATGGTATTACCATGGATTTCATCACGAAGTTACCAAAGAATGCCTGGGGATACGACACCATTTGGGTGATTGTTGATCGTCTTACCAAATCTGCCCATTTCTTGCCTATAAAGGAAACGGATAGAATGGAGAAACTATTACGATTGTATATAAAGGAAATTGTTTCAAGGCATGGAATACCTATTTCCATTATATCCGATCGTGATAGTAGATTTACCTCAAAGTTCTGGCAATCACTGCAGGAGGCACTAGGAACTCGTTTAGATATGAGTACCGCATATCATCCGCAAACCGACGGGCAGAGTGAAAGAATGATTCAGACTCTTGAAGACATGCTCAGGGCATGTGTGATCGATTTTGGAAACGGATGGGATAAGTATCTACCGTTAGCAGAATTTTCGTATAATAATAGTTATCATGCAAGCATTAAAGCTGCACCATTCGAAGCATTGTATGGAAGGAAGTGTAGATCTCCTATCTGTTGGAATGAAGTAGGAGATCGACAATTAACTGGTCCCGAGATCATACACGAAACGACTGAGAAGATAGTACAAATCAAGGAGAGATTGAAAACAGCCCGAAGTCGCCAAAAGAGCTACGCCGATGTCCGAAGGAAACCATTAGAGTTTCAGATTGGGGACATGGTTATGCTAAAGGTGTCACCTTGGAAAGGTGTAATACGTTTCGGTAAAAGAGGTAAACTGAACCCAAGATATGTAGGCCCGTTCAAGATCATCGAACGCATTGGACCGGTAGCTTATCGACTCGAGTTACCGCAACAACTCGCCGGAGTACACAATGCCTTTCACGTCTCAAACCTTAAGAAGTGTCTTGCAAAGGAAGACCTCACCATTCCTCTTGAAGAAATCCATGTCGATGAGAAACTACAATTCATCGAAGAACCAATCGAAATCATGGATCGAGAAGTTAAACAGCTCAAGCAGAGCAACATACCAATCGTTAAGGTTCGTTGGAATGCTCGAAGAGGTCCTGAGTTTACTTGGGAACGAGAGGATCAGATGAAACAAAAGTATCCACACTTGTTTCTCGATGACGCAAAATGGGTACAATTTTAAAATTTCGGGACGAAATTTATTTAACGGGTAGGTACTGTAACGACCCGCACTTTTCCGATCGTTCTATACTTATGAGATTAATATTTACATAAATTAAACCTTACCAACATGATAAGCAATCCAAATTGTTGAGACTTATGTTTTTGAAAAGAGTTTTACACAACGTTTGACCGTCTAGTTTGACCGATGATATCACGAACTATACAATATATGATAATTATACATACATATTTAACATGATCTAAGGATGTTTTAATATCTCATTTTGTATTAATAACAAAAAGTCATAAGTATATTTTGAAACTACTAACTTAAGTTTTCAAAACAATAACCTACGTAACGTTATTTGACATAAATACTGTTGATTTATAATGTTTATACATATATCGTATAAGTAATGTATTTAATCATTTTTAAAGGGCTTTTATACATAAAACAATATAAGTATATTTATAAAAGATAGTTATATTTGAATTCTCGTTCCGTTTCCTCAATAATCCTATACGTATATCTAGGGTACTATACACAGCTTCTAGAAGTATTTACTATTGGTATATACCAATAGAAATCTTCAATTATTGGAATAATATGTCATTCATGACATAATAAATTTTAACTTATCTTAGATATTTTCACTAAAAACCAAATTTTCAAGCCTATAAATAAGCACCATTTCTAACTCATTTTTACACATTCATTTTCCAAATTTTACTTCCAATTTTCACACACACTTGCAAGAACTCTCTCAACTTTTATTTTACTACTTCTTTCCAGCAACTTTACATTTTAAACTTGAGGTAAAAACTCTACTTCAACTCTTTTTCAATTCATATATTTAAAGCTATATATATAAGAGTTTATAAACTAGAACATAGTTTGAATGATTTCAAACTTGTTCGCAAACTAAATAGATCCTTCTAACTTAACTTTTAAAATACTTCAAGACCTGTAACATATCTTAATTATATGCTAACTTAACAAGGTATAACTTGGTTTTTCAAAGAACACCTTAAAAACTGAATTTACGACGTCGGAGTGCAACCGGGGGCTGTTTTGGGTTGGATAATTAAAAACCATCTTAAACTTTGAATTGGAGGTTTATTTTCTGGAAAAATGATTTTTACTATGAATATGATAACACATAAAAATTTCATGATTTAACTCAAAGTATAAGTATTTTTAGAAAAATAATCATTTGAGGTTGTTTACATGATGGAAAATGATTAACTTCATAAGTTTCACTAAAGTTTGACCTATGCCGTGTGATTTTGAATACAAACTAAGGTATTTACAGTTCATAGTCTTAAAGAGGTACTCGATCCAAGGAGATGGCAAGTTGAATCAACGAAAACGGAGTTGTAACGAAGAAACTATGACCGAAACAAAATCGGATATCCAAGACTAGTTTAGCCACGAAAATAATTGGGAAAAAATTAAATAAATCACATCTTTTTAAGTTAACATGATATTTTATATATATGTACTTATAATTCAATTTTATACGGTTCAGGATCACCCGTAAACAACACGAGAAGATTAATCATAAGATCCCATGATTGTACGCAACACGTCATTTGACAACACCGGTACTTTATGTACGCAACACGTCATTTGACAACACCGGTACCATGGGTCAAGATTAATCTCGACCAATACATATACGATGGGGTTTTATTTATTTCGTTGGGGGTTTTATTTATTTCATTGCGGGTATATTAAACATCTAAAAATGAACCATTAAAATTGAATTACTAACAACGAACTGCTAACTACGGACTAAGGAATTATTCAAAGTATTAAAAGTATAACAAGTATATATATGTGACGTTTGTTTAAAAAGAAAAGGTATTGATATATTATATATGGATAGGTTCGTGATATCAACCGGAGACCAAGTCAAATTATATATATATCTTCAAGACGAAAGTGAGTATATAGTCCCACTTTTAAACTCTAAATATTTCGGGATGAGAATACATGTATTTTATGTTTTACGTTATGGACACAAGTAACTGAAAAATATATTCTACGTTGAGTTGTACCACTGGCATACTTCCCTGTAGCTTGGTAACTGTTATTTACAACGGTATTGTAAACGCGAATCCTGTTGATAGATCTATCGGGCCTGACAACCCCAACCGGACTGGACGACCAGTATTCAACGGTTGCACAGTACTTCGTTTCGTGACTACACTTGGTACGGTGTAGTAAGATTTCATAATAAAGGGAATATGCGACGTGATTAAATGTTAAGTATGGTTACCAAGTGCTCAACCACTTAGAATATTTTTATTAAACTGTTTATATACTAAATCTTGTGGTCTATATATATATATTGCTGCCGGCATTAAACCTATATCTCACCAACTTTATGTTGACCTTTTAAAACATGTCTATTCTCAGGTGATTACTAAAGCTTCCGCTGCATTATGTTGAATTTGAGCAGGATCTTGCGTACGCATATTTGTGTCAAAAATAAAACTGCATACCCAAGGATTTGTGTTGTAAAATATGCTCGAAATCGTGTTGTTATCATTATATGTAAAGTTTGTAGGTCGAAGATTATCGCTAAACGATAATCATCTTTTTATTGTCTAAAGTTTGTAACAAAAATAATGGTTATGGTTTGTAATGTATAATATATGCAGTTTCTCTTTTAAAAATGTCGCATATAGAGGTCAATACCTCGCAATGAAATCATACGTTATCTAACACGTTCTTATGGTTAAGGACGGGTTATGACATATACATATATATCAAAGTATGTTCAAAATATATTTACAACACTTTTAATATATTTTGATGTTTTAAGTTTATTAAGTCAGCTGTCCTCGTTAGTAACCTACAACTAGTTGTCCACAGTTAGATGTACAGAAATAAATCGATAAATATTATCTTGAATCAATCCACTACCCAGTGTATACGTATCTCAGTATTGATCACAATTCAAACTATATATATTTTGGAATCAACCTCAACCCTGTATAGCTAACTCCAATATTCACATATAGAGTGTCTATGGTTGTTCCGAAATATATATAGATGTGTTGACATGATAGGTCGAAACATTGTATACGTGTCTATGGTATCTCAAGATTACATAATATACAATACAAGTTGATTAAGTTATGGTTGGAATAGATTTGTTACCAATTTTCACGTAGCTAAAATGAGAAAAATTATCCAATCTTGTTTTACCCATAACTTCTTCATTTTAAATCCGTTTTGAGTGAATCAAATTACTAAGGTTTCATATTGAACTATATTTTATGAATATAAACAGAAAAAGTATAGGTTTATAGTTGGAAAAATAAGTTACAAGTCGTTTTGGTAAAGGTAGTCATTTCAGTCGAAAGAACGACGTCTAGATGACCATTTTAGAAAACATACTTCCACTTTGAGTTTAACCATAATTTTTGGATATAGTTTCATGTTCATAATAAAAATCATTTTTCCAGAATAACAACTTTTAAATCAAAGTTTATCATAGTTTTTAATTAACTAACCCAAAACATCCCTCGGTGTTACTACGACGGCGTAAATCCGGTTTTACGGTGTTTTTCGTGTTTCCAGGTTTTAAATCATTAAGTTAGCATATCATATAGATATAGAACATGTGTTTAGTTGATTTTAAAAGTCAAGTTTGAAGGATTAACTTTTATTTGCGAACAAGTTTAGAATTAACTAAACTATGTTCTAGTGATTACAAGTTTAAACCTTCGAATAAGATAGCTTTATATGTATGAATCGAATGATGTTATGAACATCATTACTACCTCAAGTTCCTTGGATAAATCTACTGGAAATTATAAAAATAGATCTAGCTTCAAAGGATCCTTGGATGGCTTGAAAGTTCTTGAAGCAGAATCATGACACAAAAATAATTTCAAGTAAGATTTCCACTCGAAATAAGATTGTTATAGTTATAGAAATTGAATTAAAGTTTGAATATGATTATTACCTTGTATTATAAAGATAACCTACTGTAAGTAACAAAGGTTTCTTGATCTTGGATGATTACTTGGAATGGATTTAGAAAACTTGGAAGTAAACTTGCAATCTTGGAAGTATTCTTGATTTTATGAAACTAGAACTTTTGGAATTTATGAAGAACACTTAGAACTTGAAGATAGAACTTGAGAGAGATCAATTAGATGAAGAAAATTGAATAATGAAAGTGTTTGTAGGTATTTTTTGTCGTTGGTGTATGGATTAGATATAAAGGATATGTAATTTTGTTTTCATGTAAATAAGTCATGAATGATTACTCATATTTTTGTAATTTTATGAGATATTTCATGCTAGTTGCCAAATGATGGTTCCCACATGTGTTAGGTGACTCACATGGGCTGCTAAGAGCTGATCATTGGAGTGTATATACCAATAGTACATACATCTAAAAGCTGTGTATTGTACGAGTACGAATACGGGTGCATACGAGTAGAATTGTTGATGAAACTGAACGAGGATGTAATTGTAAGCATTTTTGTTAAGTAGAAGTATTTTGATAAGTGTATTGAAGTCTTTCAAAAGTGTATGAATACATATTAAAACACTACATGTATATACATTTTAACTGAGTCGTTAAGTCATCGTTAGTCGTTACATGTAAATGTTGTTTTGAAACCTTTAGGTTAACGATCTTGTTGAGTGTTGTTAACCCATTGTTTATTATAACAAATGAGATGTTAAATTGTTATATTATCATTATATTATGATATATAATATATCTTAGTATGATATATATATACAGTTAAATGTCGTTACAACGATAATCGTTACATATATGTCTCGTTTTAAAATCATTAAGTTAGTAGTCTTATTTTTACATATGTATTTCATTGTTAATACACTTAATAATATATTTACTTATAATTTAACATAATTAACCAAGTGTATCAATATCTTAATATGATTCATATGTACCTAGTAAGACGTTGTTATAACGATAATCGTTATATATATCATTTTCGAGTTTCTTAAATTAATAGTCTCATTTTTATGTATATAACTCATTGTTAAAATACCTAATGAGATACATACTTATAATAAAATCATGTTAACTATATATATAACCATATATATGTCATCGTATAGTTTTTACAAGTTTTAACGTTCGTGAATCACCGGTCAACTTGGGCGGTCAATTGTCTATATGAAACCTATTTCAATTAATCAAGTCTTAACAAGTTTGATTGCTTAACATGTTGGAAACACTTAATCATGTAAATAACAATTTCATTTAATATATATATAAATATGGAAAAGTTGAGGTCACTACAGTACCTACCCGTTAAATAAATTTCGTCCCGAAATTTTAAGCAGTTGGAGGTGTTGACGTATCTTCTGGAAATAAATGCGGGTATTTCTTCTTCATCTGATCTTCTCATTCCCAGGTGAATTCGGGTCCTCTACGAGCATTCCATCGAACCTTAACAATTGGTATCTTGTTTTGCTTAAGTCTCTTAACCTCACGATCCATTATTTCGACGGGTTCTTCAATGAATTGAAGTTTTTCATTGATTTGGATTTCGTCCAACGGAATAGTGAGATCTTCTTTATCAAAACATTTCTTCAAATTTGAGATGTGGAAAGTGTTATGTACAGCCGCGAGTTGTTGAGGTAGCTCCAGTTGGTAAGCTACTGGTCCGACACGATCTATATTCTTGAATGGTCCAATGTACCTTGGATTTAGTTTCCCCCGTTTACCAAATCGAACAACGCCTTTCCAAGGTGAAACCTTAAGCATGACCATTTCTCCAATTTCAAACTCTATATCTTTTCTTTTACTGTCTGCGTAGCTCTTTTGTCGACTCTGGGCGGTTTTCAATCTTTGTTGAATTTGGATGATTTTCTCGGTAGTTTCTTGTATTATCTCCGGACCCGTAATCTGTCTATCCCCCACTTCACTCCAACAAATCGGAGACCTGCACTTTCTACTATAAAGTGCTTCAAACGGCGCCATCTCAATGCTTGAATGGTAGCTGTTGTTGTAGGAAAATTCTGCTAACGGTAGATGTCGATCCCAACTGTTTCCGAAATCAATAACACATGCTCGTAGCATGTCTTCAAGCGTTTGTATCGTCCTTTCGCTCTGCCCATCAGTTTGTGGATGATAGGCAGTACTCATGTCTAGACGAGTTCCCAATGCTTGCTGTAATGTCTGCCAGAATCTTGAAATAAATCTGCCATCCCTATCAGAGATAATAGAGATTGGTATTCCATGTCTGGAGACGACTTCCTTCAAATACAGTCGTGCTAACTTCTCCATCTTGTCATCTTCTCTTATTGGTAGGAAGTGTGCTGACTTGGTGAGACGATCAACTATTACCCAAATAGTATCATAACCACTTGCAGTCCTTGGCAATTTAGTAATGAAATCCATGGTAATGTTTTCCCATTTCCATTCCGAGATTTCAGGTTGTTGTAGTAGACCTGATGGTTTCTGATGTTCAGCTTTGACCTTAGAACACGTCAAACATTCTCCTACATATTTAGCAATATCAGCTTTCATACCTGGCCACCAAAAATGTTTCTTAAGATCCTTGTACATCTTCCCCGTTCTAGGATGTATTGAGTATCTGGTTTTATGAGCTTCTCTAAGTACCATTTCTCTCATATCTCCAAATTTTGGTACCCAAATTCTTTCAGCCCTATACCGGGTTCCGTCTTCCCGAATATTAAGATGCTTCTCCGATCCTTTGGGTATTTCATCCTTTAAATTTCCCTCTTTTAAAACTCCTTGTTGCGCCTCCTTTATTTGAGTAGTAAGGTTAGTGTGAATCATTATATTCATAGATTTTACTCGAATGGGTTCTCTGTCCTTTCTGCTCAAGGTGTCGGCTACCACATTTGCCTTCCCCGGGTGGTAACGAATCTCAAAGTCGTAATCATTCAACAATTCAATCCACCTATGCTGCCTCATATTCAGTTGTTTCTGATTAAATATGTGTTGAAGACTTTTGTGGTCGGTATATATAATACTTTTGACCCCATATAAGTAGTGCCTCCAAGTCTTTAATGCAAAAACAACTGCGCCTAATTCCAGATCATGCGTCGTATAATTTTGCTCGTGAATCTTCAATTGTCTAGACACATAAGCAATCACCTTAGTCAGTTGCATTAATACACAACTGAGACCTTGCTTTGATGCGTCACAATAAATCACAAAATCATAATTCCCTTCAGGCAATGACAATATAGGTGCCGTAGTTAGCTTTTTCTTCAATAATTGAAACGCCTTCTCTTGTTCATCCTTCTATTCAAATTTCTTCCCTTTATGCGTTAATGCAGTCAAGGGTTTTGCTATTTTGGAGAAATCTTGGATGAATCTTCTGTAGTAACCAGCCAATCCTAAAAATTGGTGTATATGCTTCGGAGTTTTTGGGGTTTCCCACTTTTCAACGGTTTCGATCTTTGCCGGGTCCACCTGGATACCTTCTTTGTTCACTATGTGACCGAGGAATTGAACTTCTTCCAACCAAAATGCACACTTTGAAAACTTAGCGTACAATTCTTCCTTCCTCAATACTTCTAACACCTTTCTCAAATGTTCACCGTGTTCTTGGTCATTCTTTGAGTAAATAAGTATGTCATCAATAAAAACAATGACAAACTTGTCAAGGTATGGTCCACACACTCGGTTCATAAGGTCCATGAACACAGCTGGTGCATTAGTTAAACCAAACGGCATGACCATAAACTCGTAATGACCGTAACGTGTTCTGAAAGCAGTCTTTGGAATATCATCTTCTTTCACCCACATTTGATGATACCCGGAACGTAAGTCAATCTTTGAATAAACAGACGAGCCTTGTAGTTGATCAAATAAGTCATCGATTCTCGGTAGTGGGTAGCGGTTCTTGATGGTAAGTTTGTTCAACTCTCGGTAGTCGATACACAACCTGAATGTACCATCTTTCTTCTTGACAAACAAAACAGGAGCTCCCCACGGTGATGTGCTTGGTCGAATGAAACCACGCTCTAAAAGTTCTTGTAATTGGCTTTGCAGTTCTTTCATCTCGCTGGGTGCGAGTCTGTAAGGAGCACGAGCTATTGGTGCAGCTCCTGGTACAAGATCTATTTGAAATTCAACGGATCGATGTGGGGGTAATCCCGGTAATTCTTTCGAAAATACATCGGGAAATTCTTTTACGACGGGAACATCATTGATGCTCTTTTCTTCAGTTTGTACTTTCTCGACGTGTGCTAGAACAGCATAGCAACCTTTTCTTATTAGTTTTTGTGCCTTCAAATTACTAATAAGATGTAGCTTCATGTTGCCCTTTTCTCCGTACACCATTAAGGGTTCTCCTTCTTCTCGTACAATGCGAATTGCATTTTTATAACATACGATCTCTGCTTTCACCTTCTTCAGCCATTCCATGCCAACTATTACATCAAAACTCCCTAACTCTACTGGTATCAAATCAATCTTAAATATTTCGCTACCCAGTTTAATTTCTCGATTCCGGCATATATTATCTGCTGAAATTAATTTACCGTTTGCTAATTCGAGTAAAAATTTACTATCCAATGGTGTCAATGGACAACTTAATTTAGCACAAAAATCTCTACTCATATAGCTTCTATCTGCACCCGAATCAAATAAAACGTAAGCAGATTTATTGTCAATAAGAAACGTACCCGTAACAAGCTCCGGGTCTTCCTGTGCCTCTGCCGCATTAATATTGAAAACTCTTCCGCTGCCTTATCCATTCGTGTTCTCCTGGTTCGGGCAATTTCTAATAATGTGGCCCGGTTTTCCACATTTATAACAAACTACATTGGCATAACTTGCTCCGACACTACTTGCTCCGCCATTACTCGTTCCGACACCATTTGTTCCTTTTGTTCTATTAACCCCTGGTCCGTAGACCTCACACTTCACCGCGCTATGACCATTTCTTTTACACTTGTTGCAAAATTTGGTGCAGAACCCCGAGTGATACTTTTCACACCTTTGGCATAGCTGCTTCTGATTATTGTTGTTGTTGCGATTATTATTGTTATTGGGATGATTGTTGTAGTTGCTATTGTTGTTGTTGTTGTTGTTATTGTTGTTGTTGGGCCGTTTGTTGTAGTTGCGATTGATGTTGCGATTGTTGGGATAGTTGTTGCGATTATTGTTGTAATTGCTGTTGTTGTTGTATTGGTGATTCTTATCACTGTTTTCCTCCCACTTTCTTTTGACTTGCTTCACATTGGCCTCTTCAGCAGTCTGTTCTTTAATTCTTTCTTCAATCTGGTTCACTAGTTTGTGAGCCATTCTACATGCCTGTTGTATGGAGGCGGGCTCGTGTGAACTTATATCTTCTTGGATTCTTTCCGGTAATCCTTTCACAAACGCGTTGATCTTCTCTTCCTCATCTTTGAACGCTCCCGGACACAATAGGCACAATTCTGTGAATCGTCTTTCGTACGTGGTAATATCAAATCCTTGGGTTCGTAACCCTCTAAGTTCTGTCTTGAGCTTATTGACCTCGGTTCTGGGACGGTACTTCTCGTTCATCAAGTGCTTGAATGCTGACCACGGTAGTGCGTACGCATCATCTTGTCCCACTTGCTCTAGATAGGTATTCCACCATGTTAACGCAGAACCTGTGAAGGTATGCGTAGCGTACTTCACTTTGTCCTCTTCAGTACACTTACTTATGGCAAACACCAATTCGACCTTCTCGATCCACCGTTTCAATCCGATCGGTCCTTCGGTTCCATCAAATTCCAAAGGTTTGCAGGCAGTGAATTCTTTGTAGGTGCATCCTACACGATTTCCTGTACTGCTAGATCCAAGGTTATTGTTGGTATGTAGCGCAGCCTGTACTGCGGCTATGTTTGAAGCTAGAAAAGTACGGAACTCCTCTTCATTCATATTCACGGTGTGTCGAGTAGTCGGTGCCATTTCCTTCAAAATAGTCAAATGGAACAAGTTAATCATACAGAATATTAAGAGTAGTTAATAGTATTTCGTAGCATAATATGAACTCATTTATAAAAGCTTTTTCTTCATATTAGCGTTTTATAAGTTTAAATTCGGGTAGTACCTACCCGTTAAGTTCATACTTAGTAGCTAATATACAATTCAACTACTACAATTCTATATGAAAAACTGATTATAATAATATTTCGCGTTCAAACTTTTATACAATATTTTACAAACTTACAATACCGCTTATGTTACATAAAGCATGAAATATAGCACACAATAACTTTGATACAAGATAGTTGTGAAGATAATTCTAGCTAGTACACAAGTCGTTCAGCAAAGGCAATAAAGACACGTAATTCATACGTCCAGAAACAAGTCATGCATTCTGGTTTTACTAGGACTACTTCCCATCCTTGGTCTTGTGGAACATAACCGTTATGGCCGTTGATAAGACAGCGTGTTGTAACGTCGTCAAAGGGACGAGGGTTACGTAATGACCAACAGTCTCGTAATAACCTAAAAACCTCATTTCTTACCCCAATTACCGACTCCGTCACTTGTGGGAACGTTTTGTTTAATAGTTGTAGCCCGATGTTCTTTTTCTCACTTTGGTGAGAAGCGAACATTACTAACCCGTAAGCATAGCATGCTTCTTTATGTTGCATGTTAGCCGCTTTTTCTAAATCATGAAGTCCTATATTCGGATACATTGAGTCAAAATAATTTCTTAACCCGTTGCGTAAAATAGCATTTGGGTTCCCCGCAATATATGCGTCAAAGTAAACACATCGTAACTTATGGGTTTCCCAATGTGATATCCCCCATCTTTCGAACGAAAGCCTTTTATAAATCAAGGCATTCTTGGAACGTTCTTCGAATGTCTTACAAACTGATCTCGCCTTAAATAGTTGTGCCGAGGAATTCTGACCGACTCTAGACAAAATTTCATCAATCATGTCTCCGGGTAGGTCTCTTAAAATATTGGGTTGTCTATCCATTTTGTGTTTTTATACTGTAAAATAGACAAGAGTTAGATTCATAAAAAAAATACTTATTAATACAAGCAATTTTTACATATATCATAAAGCATAACACACTATATTACATATATTACACCACACAAATACAACTATCTTATTCCGACTCGCTCGTTTCTTCTTCTTCTTCAGTTTTGGTTCGTTTTGCTAAGTTTCTAGGGATATATGATGTTCCCCTAATACGAGCCGTCGTTTTCCACATTGGTTTAGAAAAACCTGGTGGTTTAGAGGTTCCCGGGTCATTGTTACAACTTAAGGACTTCGGGGGTTGACGATACATATAAAGTTCATCGGGGTTGGAATTAGATTTCTCTATTTTTATGCCCTTTCCCTTATTATTTTCTTTTGCTTTTTTAAATTCAGTTGGGGTAATTTCTATAACATCATCGGAATTCTCGTCGGAATCCGATTCATCGGAAAATTGGTAATCCTCCCAATATTTTGCTTCCTTGGCGGAAACACCATTGACCATAATTAACCTTGGTCGGTTGGTTTAGGATTTTCTTTTACTTAACCGTTTTATTATTTCCCCCACCGATTCTATTTCCTCCTCCGGTTCCTCCTCTTCCGGTTCTGATTCTTCTTCCGGTTCTGATTCTTCTTCGGGAACTTGTGAATCAGTCCAATATATATTCAACTCTTCGTTATTATTAGGTGAGTCAATGGGATTTGTGCTAGAGGTAGACATCTATCACACAATATCAAACATGTTAAGAGATTAATATATCACATAATATATACATGTTAATAATATATAGTTTCCAACAAAAATGTTAAGCAATCATTTTTAAAGAAAACACGGTCGAAGTCCAGACTCACTAATGCATCCTAACAAACTCGATAAGACACACTAATGCAAATTTTCTGGTTCTCTAAGACCAACGCTCGGATACCAACTGAAATGTCCCGTTCTTATTGATTAAAAACGTTCCATATTAATTGATTTCGTTGCGAGGTTTTGACCTCTATATGAGACGTTTTTCAAAGACTGCATTCATTTTTAAAACAAACCATAACCTTTATTTCATAAATAAAGGTTTAAAAAGCTTTACATAGATTATCAAATAATGATAATCTAAAATATCCTGTTTACACACGACCATTACATAATGGTTTACAATACAAATATGTTACATCGAAATCAGTTTCTTGAATGCAGTTTTTACACAATATCATACAAACATGGACTCCAAATCTTGTCCTTATTTTAGTATGCAACAGCGGAAGCTCTTAGTATTCACCTGAGAATAAACATGCTTTAAACGTCAACAAAAATGTTGGTGAGTTATAGGTTTAACCTATATATATCAAATCGTAACAATAGACCACAAGATTTCATATTTCAATACACATCCCATACATAGAGATAAAAATCATTCATATGGTGAACACCTGGTAATCGACATTAACAAGATGCATATATAAGAATATCCCCATCATTCCGGGACACCCTTCGGATATGATATAAATTTCGAAGTACTAAAGCATCCGGTACTTTGGATGGGGTTTGTTAGGCCCAATAGATCTATCATTAGGATTCACGTCAATTAGGGTGTCTGTTCCCTAATTCTTAGATTACCAGACTTAATAAAAAGGGGCATATTCGATTTCGATAATTCAACCATAGAATGTAGTTTCACGTACTTGTGTCTATTTTGTAAATCATTTATAAAACCTGCATGTATTCTCATCCCAAAAATATTAGATTTTAAAAGTGGGACTATAACTCACTTTCACAGATTTTTACTTCGTCGGGAAGTAAGACTTGGCCACTGGTTGATTCACGAACCTATAACAATATATACATATATATCAAAGTATGTTCAAAATATATTTACAACACTTTTAATATATTTTGATGTTTTAAGTTTATTAAGTCAGCTGTCCTCGTTAGTAACCTACAACTAGTTGTCCACAGTTAGATGTACAGAAATAAATCGATAAATATTATCTTGAATCAATCCACGACCTAGTGTATACGTATCTCAGTATTGATCACAACTCAAACTATATATATTTTGGAATCAACCTCAACCCTGTATAGCTAACTCCAACATTCACATATAGAGTGTCTATGGTTGTTCCGAAATATATATAGATGTGTCGACATGATAGGTCGAAACATTGTATACGTGTCTATGGTATCTCAAGATTACATAATATACAATACAAGTTGATTAAGTTATGGTTGGAATAGATTTGTTACCAATTTTCACGTAGCTAAAATGAGAAAAATTATCCAATCTTGTTTTACCCATAACTTCTTCATTTTAAATCCGTTTTGAGTGAATCAAATTGCTACGATTTCATATTGAACTCTATTTTATGAATCTAAACAGAAAAAGTATAGGTTTATAGTCGGAAAAATAAGTTACAAGTTGTTTTGGTAAAGGTAGTCATTTCAGTCGAAAGAACGACGTCTAGATGACCATTTTAGAAAACATACTTCCACTTTGAGTTTAACCATAATTTTTGGATATAGTTTCATGTTCATAATAAAAATCATTTTCCCAGAATAACAACTTTTAAATCAAAGTTTATCATAGTTTTTAATTAACTAACCCAAAACATCCCGCGGTGTTACTACGACGGCGTAAATCCGGTTTTACGGTGTTTTTCGTGTTTCCAGGTTTTAAATCATTAAGTTAGCATATCATATAGATATAGAACATGTGTTTAGTTGATTTTAAAAGTCAAGTTAGAAGGATTAACTTTTATTTGTGAACAAGTTTAGAATTAACTAAACTATGTTCTAGTAATTACAAGTTTAAACCTTCGAATAAGATAGCTTTATATGTATGAATCGAATGATGTTATGAACATCATTACTACCTCAAGTTCCTTGGATAAATCTACTGGAAATGAGAAAAATAGATCTAGCTTCAAAGGATCCTTGGATGGCTTGAAAGTTCTTGAAGCAGAATCATGACACGAAAACAATTTCAAGTAAGATTTCCACTCGAAATAAGATTGTTATAGTTATAGAAATTGAATTAAAGTTTGAATATGATTATTACCTTGTATTAGAAAGATAACCTACTGTAAGTAACAAAGGTTTCTTGATCTTGGATGATTACTTGGAATGGATTTAGAAAACTTGGAAGTAAACTTGCAATCTTGGAAGTATTCTTGATTTTATGAAACTAGAACTTTTGGAATTTATGAAGAACACTTAGAACTTGAAGATAGAACTTGAGATAGATCAATTAGATGAATAAAATTGAAGAATGAAAGTGTTTGTAGGTGTTTTTGGTCGTTGGTGTATGGATTAGATATAAAGGATATGTAATTTTGTTTTCATGTAAATAAGTCATGAATGATTACTCATATTTTTGTAATTTTATGAGATATTTCATGCTAGTTGCCAAATTATGGTTCTCACATGTGTTAGGTGACTCACATGGGCTGCTAAGAGCTGATCATTGGATTGTATATACCAATAGTACATACATCTAAAAGCTGTGTATTGTACGAGTACGAATACGGGTGCATACGAGTAGAATTGTTGATGAAACTGAACGAGGATGTAATTGTAAGCATTTTTGTTAAGTAGAAGTATTTTGATAAGTGTCTTTAAGTCTTTCAAAAGTTTATGTATACATATTAAAACACTACATGTATATACATTTTAACTGAGTCGTTAAGTCATCGTTAGTCGTTACATGTAAATGTTGTTTTGAAACCTTTAGGTTAACGATCTTGTTGAATGTTGTTAACCCATTGTTTATTATAACAAATGAGATGTTAAATTGTTATATTATCATGATATTATGATATATAATATATCTTAGTATGATATATATACAGTTAAATGTCGTTACAACAATAATCGTTACATATATGTCTCGTTTTGAAATCATTAAGTTAGTACTCTTATTTTTACATATGTATTTCATTGTTAATACACTTAATAATATATTTACTTATCATTTAACATAATTAACCAAGTGTATCAATATCTTAATATGATTCATATGTACCTAGTAAGACGTTGTTATAACGATAATCGTTATATATATCGTTTTCGAGTTTCTTAAATTAATAGTCTCATTTTTATGTATATAACTCATTGTTAAAATACCTAATGAGATACATACTTATAATAAAATCATGTTAACTATATATATAACCATATATATGTCATCGTATAGTTTTTACAAGTTTTAACGTTCGTGAATCACCGGTCAACTTGGGTGGTCAATTGTCTATATGAAACCTATTTCAATTAATCAAGTCTTAACAAGTTTGATTGCTTAACATGTTGGAAACACTTAATCATGTAAATAACAATTTCATTTAATATATATATAAACATGGAAAAGTTCGGGTCACTACAGATAATGCACGACGAGCAGGCTGATAATCCTCCTCTAACCCACAAAATGCTCGACCATTATCTTCAGTTATCATATTGTGTAAAATCACGCACGTATACATAATGCTTTGGATTTTCTCGATATAGAAGTGTCATGCAGGATGTTTAATGATTGCCCAACGACCCTGAAGTACACCGAATGCTCGTTCGATATCCTTTCTTTCTGCCTCTTGGTACAGTTTGAATTTGGATAATTTTGATTCAACCGTACTTTTGAACGATTTCACAAGTGTCGACCAATCCGGATTGTAAGTAACTAGAGGGGGGTGAATAGTTACTTAGTACGTTTTTAACACTTTTTCTATTGATCACCAAATTTGATTTAACTTTGATCAACCAACTCAACTCAAACTTGATGTGTGTAGTGTATATGTTCAAAATGATAAATGAAGTAATGTAAAGAACATAGACACAAGGATTTATAGTGGTTCGGGTGGATGTTAACTAATCCACCTTAATCCACTCCCCGATTACACTAATAGGGATTTGTTGCTTCACTAAGCTCTTTTCTCCAAACCCGGTGGAGATCCGATTTACAAGTCTTCAACTTCTTTGGTAGACAACAAACCTAATCTTTCTGTCCCTTTGAAAGATCAACTCTAACCTAGATCAACTTGTCTTCACCTTGGACAAGTATTAATCTTCAAATAAGATTAATCAACTTCCTAAGTCCCTTTTGTAGTGACCCGAACTTTTCCATGTTTATATATATTAAATGAAATTGTTATTTACATGATTAAGTATTTCCAACATGTTAAGCAATCAAACTTGTTAAGACTTGATTAATTGAAATAGGTTTCATATAGACAATTGACCACCCAAGTTGACCGGTGATTCACGAACGTTAAAACTTGTAAAAACTATATGATGACATATATAGTTAACATGATATTATGATAAGTAAGTATCTCACTAAGTATATTAACAATGTGTGATATACATAAGAAATGAGATTACTAAGTCAAGAAAGTCAAAATGATATATATAACGATTATCGTTATTATAACGTCTACTAAATACATATGTATCATATTAAGATATTGATATACTATATTTAACATGATAAAATGATATTTAAATATATCATTAAGTGTGTTAACAATGAACTACATATGTAAAAACAAGACTACTAACTCAAGAATTACGAAACGAGACTTATATGTAACGATTATCGTTGTAACGATATTTTAATGTATATATCATATTAAGAGATATTCATACATCATAATATCATGATAATATAATAATTTAACATCTCATTTGATATAATAAACATTAGGTTAACAACATTAATTGAGATCGTTAACTTATAGGTTTCAAAACAACACTTACATGTAACGACTAACGAAGACTTAACGACTCCATTAGAATGTATATACATGTTGTGTTTTGATATGTATTCTTCCACTTTTGAAAGACTTCAATACGCATATCAAAGTACTTCTACTTAACAAAAATGCTTACAATTACATCCTCGTTCAGTTTCATCAACAATTCTATTCGTATGCACCCGTATTCGTACTCGTACAATACACAGCTTTTAGATGTATGTACTATTGGTATATACACTCCAATGATCAGCTCTTAGTAGCCCATGTAAGTCATCTAACACATGTGGGAACCATCATTTGGCAACTAGCATGAAATATCTCATAAAATTTCAAAAATATTAGTAATCATTCATGACTTATTTACATGAAAACAAAATTACATATCCTTTATATCTAATCCATATACCAACGACCAAAAACACCTAAAAACACTTTCATTCTTCAATTTTATTCATCTAATTGATCTCTCTCAAGTTCCATCTTCAAGTTCTAAGTGTTCTTCATAAATTCCATAAGTATAGTTTCATAAAAATCAAGAATACTTTCAAGTTTGCAAGTCTACTTCCAAGCTTTCTAATCCATTCCAGGTAATCATCTAAGATCAAGGAACCTTTGTTATTTATAGTAGGTTATCTTTCTAATTCAAGGTAATAATCATATTCAAACTTTGATTCAATTTTTACAACTATAACAATCTTATTTCGAGTGAAAATCTTACTTAAACTGTTTTCGTGTCATGATTCTGCTTCAAGAACTTTCAAGCCATCCAAGGATCCTTTGAAGCTAGATTCATTTTTCTCATTTCCAGTAGTTTTATCCAGAAAACTTGAGGTAGTAATGATGTTCATAACATCATTCGATTCATACATATAAAGCTATCTTATTCGAAGGTTTAAACTTGTAATCACTAGAACATAGTTTAGTTAATTCTAAACTTGTTCACAAAAAAAAGTTAATCCTTCTAACTTGACTTTTAAAATCAACTAAACACATGTTCTATATCTATATGATATGCTAACTTAATGATTTAAAACCTGGAAACACGATGAACACCATAAAATCGGATATACGCCGTCGTAGTGAAACCGGGGGATGTTTTGGTTTGGATAATTAAAAACTATGATAAACTTTGATTTAAAAGTTTTTATTCTGGGAAAATGATTTTTCATATGAACATGAAACTATATCCAAAAATCTTGGTTAAACTCAAAGTGAAAGTATGTTTTTCAAAATGGTCATCAAGATGCCGTTATTTCGACGGAAATGACTACCTCTTTAGTAATTGACATGTAACTTAAATTTTTGACTATAAACTTATAATTTTTCTATTTGTATTCTTAAATTAGAGTTCAATATGAAACCATAGCAATTTGATTCACTCAAAACGGATTTAAAATGAAGAAGTTATGGGTAAAACAAGATTGGATATTTTGATATTTTTACCTACGGGAAATGTTTAACAAATCTATACAAATCATATCCTAGCTAACTTATATTGTATTATAAATGTATTCTAATATATTATATAATCTTGGGATACCATAGACACATATGTAAATGTTTTGACATATCATATCTACCCATGTATATATATTATTTGGAACAACCATAGACACTCTATATGCAGTAATGTTGGAGTTAGCTATACAGGGTTGAGGTTGATTCCAAAAATATATATGCTTTGAGTCGTGATCTAGCCTGAGACGTGTATACACTGGGTCGTGGATTGATTCAAGATAATATATATCGATTTATTTCTGTACATCTAACTGTGGACAACTAGTTGTAGGTTACTAACGAGGACATCTGACTTAATACACTCAAATCTTTAAAACATAATAAAAATGGTTGTAATTATATTTTGATCATACTTTGATATATATGTACATATTTGTATAGGTTCGTGAATCGATTCGTGGCCAAGTCTTATTTCTGAGGAAGGAAATATCTGTGAATGTGAGTTATAGTCCCACTTTTAAAATCTAATATTTTTGGGATGAGAATACATGCAGCTTTATAAATATTTTATAAAATAGACACAAGTACATGAAACTACTTTCTATGGTTGAATGATCGAAGCCGAATATGCCCCTTTTTGCTTGGAAGCCTAAGAATTAGGGAACATCACTAATTTTGAGAATTAGTGCACGCCTAATCGACGCGAATCCTAAAGATAGATCTATTGGGCCTAACGAACCCCATCCAAAGTACCGGATGCTTTAGTACTTCGAATTCATTTTTATCATGTCCGAAGGATTTCCCGGAATGATAGGGGATATTCTTATATGCATCTTGTTAATGTCGGTTACAAGGTGTTCACCATATGAATGATTTTTATCTCTATGTATGGGATGTATTAAAATATGAAATCTTGTGGTCTATTATTATGATTTGATAATATATAGGTTAAACCTATAACTCACCAACATTTTTGTTGACGTTTTAAGCATGTTTATTCTCAGGTGATTATTAAGAGCTTCCGCTGTTGCATACTAAAATAAGGACAAGATTTGGAGTCCATGCTTGTACGATATTATGTAAAAACTGCATTCAAGAAACTTATTTTTGATGTAATATATTCTTATTGTAAACCATTATGTAATGGTCGTGTGTAAACGGTATATTTTAGATTATCATTATTTGATAATCTACGTAATGCTTTTTAAACCTTTATCGATAAAATAAAGGTTATGGTTGTTTTAAAAATGAATGCAGTCTTTGAAAAACGTCTCATATAGAGGTCAAAACCTCGCGGCGAAATCAATTTATATTGAACGTTTATAATCTATATGAACGGGACATTTCAATTGGTATCCGAGCGTTGGTCTTAGAGAACCAGAAAATTGCATTAGTGTGTCTTACCGAGTTTGTTAGGATGCATTAGTGAGTCTAGGCTTCGATCGTGTTTTTCTTCAAAAACGATTGCTTAACATTTTTTTGTTGGAAACTATATATTATTAACATGTAAATATTATGTGATATATTAATCTCTTAACGTGTTTGATATTGTGTGATAGATGTCTATCTTTACTACAAATCCCATCGATTCACCTAATAATAATGAAGAGTCGAATATATTTTGGGAAGATTCAAAAATTCCCGAAGAAGAACCGGAAGAGGAGGAATCGGAAGAGGAGGAACCGGAAGAAGAAGAACCGGAAGAGGAGGAACTGGAAGAGGAGGAACAGGAAGAAGAAGAGGTTCCGAAGGAAGAAATATCGATACTTACAGTAATTCGATTAAATAAAAGAAAATCCCAAATCAACGGACCAAAGTTAATAATGGTCAATGGTGTTTCCGCCGAGGAAGCAAAATATTGGGAAGATTACCAATTTTCCGATGAATCGGATCCCGATGAGGATTCCGATGATGTTATAGAAATTACCTCGACCCAATTTAATAAAGCGAAAGTAAATAATAAGGGAAAAGGTATAAAAATAGAGAAACCCGATTCCAACCCCGATGAACTTTATATGTATCGGCAACATCCGTATTTTCTAAAATGTAACAATGACCTGAGAACCTCTAAACCACCAGGTTTTTCTAAAACGATGGCTCGTATTAGAGGAACACCATATATTCCTAGAAAATTAGGAAAACGAACCAAGTCCGAAGAAGAAGAAACCAGTGATTCAGATTAGAGGGTTGTAATTCAGATTAGAGGGTTGTAATCATATTGTGTATTATATGTATTGTAGTGTGCTTGTACTTTTATGTTCTATGTAAAAATTGCTTGTATTGTTTGTTAATTATCTTTTACGAATCTAATCCTTGTCTATTTTACAGTATAAAAACAAAATGGACATTAAGGGTAGACAACTGAATATTTTAGAAGACCTACCAGAGGATATGATTGAGGAAATCTTGTCTAGAGTCGGTCAGAATTCATCAGCACATTTAGTTATGGCGAAATTAACTTGTCAAACATTTGAAAGACTTTCCAGAAATACCTTAGTTTATAAAAGGCTTTCCTTTGATATGTGGGGTATATCACATTGGGGAGACTTTAAGTTACGCCGTATTTTCTTTAAAGCATTAAATGCGGGGAACCCAAATGCAATTTTACGCTACGGGTTAAGAACCTATTTTGACTCAACATATCCCAACATAGGATTTCGTGAATTAGAAAGAGCTTCTAACATGCAACATAAAGAAGCATGTTATGCTTACGGGTTAGTGATGTTCGCTTCTTACCAAAGTGAAAAAAAGAACATCGGATTGCAGCTTTTAAATAAAACTTTTCCACAAGTGACGGATTCAGTAGTTGGGGTGAGAAACAAGGTTTTTAGATTATTACAGGGCTGTTGGACATTACGAAACCCTCGTCCTTTTGACGACATTACAACATGCTGCCTAGCCAATGGTCATAACGGTTATTTTCCACAAGACCAAGGATGGGAAGTCGTCTTAGTAAAACCAGAATGCATGACTTGTTTCTGGACTTATGAATTACGTGTCTTTATTTCCTTTGCTGAACAACTTGCGTATTAACTAGATTTATCTTCAAAACTGTCCTGTATCATAGTGTACTATATTTCACGTTATATGTAATATAGCGAAGTTGTAAGTTTGAAGAATATTTGTATGTGATATATTATTATAATCAGTTTTTCATATGAAATTGTAGTAGTTGAATTGTATATTAGCTACTAAGTATGAACTTAACGGGTAGGTAGTACCCGAATTTAAACTTATAAAACGCTAATATGAAGAAAAAGCTTTTATAAATGAGTTCATATTATGCTACGAAATACTGTTGACTACTCTTAATATTCTGTATGATTAACTCGATTCAGTTGGCTATTTTTGAAGGAAATGGCACCGACTACTCGACAAACCATGAATATGAGCGAAGAGGAATTTCGTACCTTTCTTGCTGCAAACATAGCCGCAGTACAGGCTGCGCTACATACCAACAATAACTCTGAATCTAGCAATGCAGCTAATGGCGCAAGAAATCGTGTAGGATGCTCCTACAAAGAATTCACTGCCTGCAAACCTTTGGAATTTGATGGAACCAAAGGATCAATTGGATTGAAACGGTGGACTGAGAAAGTTGAATCGGTGTTTGCCATAAGTAAGTGTACTGAAGAGGACAAAGTTAAGTACGCTATGCATACCTTCACAGGTACTGCGTTAACGTGGTGGAACACCTGTCTTGAACAAGTAGGACAAAATGCTGCTTAAGCACTACCGTGGTCGGCTTTCAAGCAATTGATGAACGAGCAGTACCGTCCTAGAAACGAAGTCAATAAGCTCAAGGTAGAGCTTAGAGAGTTACGAACACAAGGGTTCGACATTACCACGTATGAATGACGATTCACAGAGTTGTGCCTATTGTGTCCGGGAACGTTCGAAGATGAAGAAGAGAAGATCGACGCGTTTGTAAAAGGATTACCAGAAAGGATTCAAGAAAATGTAAGTTCACACGAGCCCGCTTCCATACAAAAGACAAGTCGAATGGCTCATAAACTCATAAATTAGATTGAGGGAAGAATTAAAGAGCAGGCGGCCGAAGAAGCCAACACGAAACAACTCAAGAGGAAGTGGGATGAAAACAGTGACAAGAGTCACCAGTACAACAACAACAACAATTACAACCAAAATCGCAACAACTATCCCAATAACCGCAACATAAATCGCAACAACAACAATCGCAATCCCAACAACAACAAACGTCCCAACAACAACAATTACAATAATCGTCCCAACAGCAATAACAACTGCAACAACAATAATAATCAGAAACAGCAATGCCAAAGGTGTGAAGAGAATCACCCGGGGTTCTGCACAACATTTTGCAGCAGGTGTAAAAGAAATGGTCATAGCGCGACAAAGTGTGAGGTCTACGAACCAATGTATAACAGAACTAAAGGAACAAATAATGCCGGAACGAGTAATGTGAGAACAAGTAGTTTCAGAACAGATAATGCCGCCATAGTTTGCTTTGCATGTGGAAAACCGGGCCACATTAGTAGAAATTGCCCGAATCAGGGGAATACTAGTGGGCAGGGCCGCGGAAGAGTTTTCAATATTAATACGGCAGAAGCGCAGGAAGACCCGGAGCTTGTTATGTGTACGTTTTTTATTGACAATAAATCTGCTTATGTTTTATTTGATTCGGGTGCGGATAGAAGCTATATGAGTAGAGATTTTTGTGCTAAACTAAGTTGTCTACTGATGCCTTTGGATAACAAATTTTTACTCGAATTAACAAACGGTAAATTAATTACAGCAGATAATATATGTCGGAATCGAGAAATTAATTTGGTTAGTGAAACATTTAAGATTGATTTGATACCAGTAGAGTTAGGGAGTTTTGATGTGATAATCGGCATGGATTGGTTGAAAAAGGAGAGAGCAGAAATTGTATGTTACAAAAATGCAATTCGCATTGTACGAAAAAAAAGAAATCCCTTAATAGTGTACGGAGAAAAGAGCAATGCGAAGCTAAATCTTATTAGTAATTTAAAGGCGCAAAAACTAATAAGAAAAGGTTGCTATGCTGTTCTAGCACATGTCGAGAAAGTACAAACCAAAGAAAAGAACATCAATGATGTTTCCGTCGCAAAAGAATTTCCCGATGTATTTCCGAAAGAATTACCGGGACTGCCTCCACACCGATCTATTGAATTTCAAATAGATCTCGTACCAGGAGTTGCACCAATAGCTCGTGCTCCATACAGACTTGCACCCAGCGAAATGAAGGAACTCCAAAGCCAATTACAAGAACTTTTAGAGCGTGGTTTTATACGACCAAGTACATCACCATGGGGAGCTCCTGTCTTGTTTGTCAAAAAGAAGGATGGTACATTCAGGTTGTGTATTGACTACCGAGAGTTGAACAAACTTACCATAAAGAACCGCTACCCACTACCGAGAATCGACGACTTATTTGATCAACTACAAGGCTCGTCGATTTATTCGAAGATCGATTTACGTTCTGGGTATCATCAAATGCGGGTGAAGGAGGATGATATTCCGAAGACTGCTTTCAGGATGCGTTACGGTCATTACGAGTTTATGGTTATGCCATTTGAGTTAACTAACACACCAGCTGTGTTCATAGACCTCATGAACTGAATGTGTGAACCATACCTTGACAAGTTTGTCATTGTTTTCATCGATGACATACTTATTTACTCAAAGAATGATTAAGAGCACGAAGAACATTTGAGAAAAGTGCTAGAGTTGTTGAGGAAAGAAAAACTGTACGCTAAGTTTTCAAATTGTGCATTTTGGTTGGAAGAAGTTCAATTCCTCGGTCACATAGTGAACAAAGAAGGTATTCAGGTGGATCCAGCAAAGATTGAAACCGTTGAAAAGTGGGAAATCCCGAAAACTCCGAAGCACATACGCCAATTTTTAGGATTGGCTGGTTACTACAGAAGATTCATCCAAGATTTCTCCAAAATAGCAAAACCCTTGACTGCATTAACGCATAAAGGGAAGAAATTTGAATGGAAGGATGAACAAGAGAAGGCGTTTTAGTTATTGAAGAAAAAGCTAACTACGGCACCTATATTGTCATTGCCTGAAGGGAATGATGATTTTGTGATCTATTGTGACGCATCAAAGCAAGGTCTCGGTTGTGTATTAATGCAACGAATGAAGGTGATTGCTTATGCGTCGAGACAATTGAAGATTCACGAGCAAAATTATACAACTCACTATTTGGAATTGGGTGCTGTTGTTTTTGCATTAAAGACTTGGAGGCATTATTTATATGGGGTCAAAAGTATTATATATACCGACCACAAAAGTCTTCAACACATATTTAATCAGAAACAACTGAACATGAGGCAGTGCAGATGGATTGAATTGTTGAATGATTACGACTTTGAGATTCGTTACCACCCGGGGAAGGCAATGTGGTAGCCGACGCCTTGAGTAGAAAGGACAGAGAACCTATACGGGTAAAAGCTATGAATATAATTATTCGTACTAACCTTACTACTCAAATAAAGGAGGCGCAACAGGGGGTTATAAAAGAAGGAAAGTTGAAGAATGAGATACCCAAAGGATCAGAGAAATATCTTAATATTCGGGAAGACGGAACCCGATATAGGGCTGATAGAATTTGGGTACCAAGGTTTGGAGATGTGAGAGAAATGGTACTTAAAGAAGCACATAAAACCAGATATTCAATACATCCCGGAGCGGGGAAGATGTATAAAGATCTCAAGAAACACTTTTGGTGGCCGGGTATGAAAGCCGATATTACTAAATATGTAGGAGAACGTTTGACGTGTTCTAAGGTCAAAGCTGAACATCAGAAACCATCAGGTCTACTACAACTACCTGAGATCCCGGAATGGAAATGGGAAAACATTACCATGGATTTCATTACTAAATTGCCAAGGACTGCAAGTGGTTATGATACTATTTGGGTAATAGTTGATCTTCTCACCAAGTCAACACACTTCCTGCCAATGAGAGAAGATGACAAAATGGAGAAGTTGGCGCGATTGTATTTGAAGGAGGTTGTCTCCAGACATGGAATACCCGTCTCTATTATCTCTGATCGGGATGGTAGATTTGTTTCAAGGTTCTGGCAGACGTTGCAACAAGCATTGGGGACTCGTCTAGACATGAGTACTGCCTATCATCCATAAACTGATGGGCAGAGCGAAAGGACGATACAAACGCTTGAAGACATGCTACAAGCATGTGTTATTGATTTCGGAAATAGTTGGGATCGACACCTACCGTTAGCAGAATTATCCTACAACAACAGCTACCATTCAAGCATTGAGATGGCGCCGTTTGAAGCACTTTATGGTAGAAAGTGCAGGTCTCCAATTTTTTGGAGTGAAGTTGGGGATAGACAGATTACGGGTCCAGAGATAATTCAAGAAACTACCGAGAAGATCATCCAAATTCAACAACGATTGAAAACTGCCCAAAGTCGACAAAAGAGCTATGCGGACATTAAAAGAAAATATATAGAATTTAGGATTGGAGAGATGGTCATGCTTAAGGTTTCACCTTAGAAAGGCGTTGTTCGATTTGGTAAACGAGGGAAACTAAATCCAAGGTACATTGGACCATTCAAGATTATAGATCGTGTCGGACCAGTAGCTTACTGACTTGAGTTACCTCAACAACTCGCGGCTGTACATAACACTTTCCACGTCTCGAATTTGAAGAAATGTTTTACTAAAGAAGATCTCACTATTCCGTTAGATGAAATCTAAATCAACGAAAAACTTCAATTCATCGAAGAACCCGTCGAAATAATGGATCGTGAGGTTAAAAGACTTAAACAAAATAAGATACCAATTGTTAAGGTTCGATGGAATGCTCGTAGAGGACCCGAGTTCACCTGGGAATGAGAAGAAAATATGAAGAAGAAATACCCACACTTATTTCCAGAAGATACATCAACACCTCCAACTGCTTAAAATTTCGGGACGAAATTTATTAAACGGGTAGGTACTGTAGTGACCCGAACTTTTCCATGTTTATATATATTAAATGAAATTGTTATTTACATGATTAAGTGTTTCCAAGATGTTAAGCAATCAAACTTGTTAAGACTTGATTAATTGAAATAGGTTTCATATAGACAATTGACCACCCAAGTTGACCAGTGATTCACGAACGTTAAAACTTGTAAAAACTATATGATGACATATATATGATTATATATATAGTTAACATGATATTATGATAAGTAAGTATCTCACTAAGTATATTAACAATGTGTGATATACATAAGAAATGAGATTACTAAGTTAAGAAACTCAAAATGATATATATAACGATTATCGTTATGATAACGTCTACTAAATACATATGTATCATATTAAGATATTGATACACTATATTTAAAATGATAAAATAATATTTAAATATATCATTAAGTGTGTTAACAATGAACTACATATGTAAAAACAAGACTACTAACTCAAGAATTACGAAACGAGACTTATATGTAACGATTATCGTTGTAACGATATTTTAATGTATATATCATATTAAGAGATATTCATATATCATAATATCATGATAATATAATAATTTAACATCTCATTTTATATAATAAACATTGGGTTAACAACATTAATTGAGATCGTTAACTTAAAGGTTTCAAAACAACACTTACATGTAACGACTAACGAAGACTTAACGACTCCATTAGAATGTATATACATGTTGTTTTTTGATATGTATTCTTACACTTTTGAAAGACTTCAAGAAATATATCAAAGTACTTTTACTTAACAAAAATTCTTACAATTACATCCTCGTTCAGTTTCATCAACAATTCTATTCGTATGCACCCGTATTCGTACTCGTACAATACACAGCTTTTAGATGTATGTACTATTGGTATATATACTCCAATGATCAGCTCTTAGCAGCCTATGTGAGTCACCTAACACATGTGGGAACCATCATTTGGCAACTAGCATGAAATATCTCATAAAATTACAAAAATATTAGTAATCATTCATGACTTATTTACATGAAAACAAAATTACATATCCTTTATATCTAATCCATATACCAACGACCAAAAACACCTACAAACACTTTCATTGTTCAATTTTCTTTATCTAATTGATCTCTCTCAAGTTCCATCTTCAAGTTCTAAGTGTTCTTCATAAATTCCATAAGTATAGTTTCATAAAAATCAAGAATACTTCCAAGTTTGCAAATCTACTTCCAAGCTTTCTAATCCATTCCAAGTAATCATCTAAGATCAAGGAACCTTTGTTATTTACAGTAGGTTATCTTTTTAATTCAAGGTAATATTCATATTCAAACTTTGATTCAATTTCTATGTGACGACCCGGAAATTTCCGACCAAATTTAAACTTAACCTTTATATGTTTCTGACACGATAAGCAGAATTTGTAATGTTGAATCTCAAAAAGTTTGGAACTACATTCATGTAATCAATTACCCTTTGACCGTGTTCGACGATTCACGAACAATTATGTGTATATAGATATGTATATATAATATATAATATTAACTGAAAACATTTACAAAGTATTAGATATATGATACTTTACATAAACATATTTGTTTCGATATATTTATCGACAGAATTAAGAGATAATATCAAATGATTGAATTATCAAATACATTATGATATGATTACGGGCCTATGTTATGAGGTCCACTGTGATTTAAGAAATCTATTTTTTTTGACAACTCATTACTTAATCAGTATGATAAAGATAACGATATTTATATTTTATTTTATTAAATATATATAACGATTTAAATTAATATTATATATATTTATACGCGTATTATACGTATATATTTTTATACTTTTACTATACTTTAACTTTACCTTTACTTTACTTTTACTTTACTTTAACTTTAATAATTCATACTTTAATAATTCACTTTAATAATTCATACTTTAATAATTCACTTTAATAATTCATACTTTAATAATTCACTTTAATAATTCACTTTAATAATTCATACTTTAATAATTCACTTTAATAATTCATACTTTAATAATTCACTTTAATAATTCACACTTTAATAATTCACTTTAATAATTCAAAAATCTATTATAAATAGAATTGAATAGGTTTCATTATTTCATAGAAATTTGAAAATATATTTCTCTAAACTCTCTCAATCGAATTACATATATATATTTTCTTTGTATTATTTCAAGATATTATTAGTATACATAAAATACTACGACGGAGTTATACTCAGACGATTTCAAAATAAGTTTTTAAACGGGATAGAGCTAAGAAAATTATGAGTTATAGCTATGGAGGTTATGGGTATTGATCGAGGGTATTGCTCGTGAGGTCAACCTAACGTTTATCATTTTTGTTGCGTCTACGTACTTTTTTGCAATATTGAATCACAATATTGAATCACAATATTGATACGTTCGTGAATCCGAGACAAACCCTGCACTTGTTCAGTGCCGTCATATACATAATTGTTACGAAATACAGTATTGTGAGTTTCATTTGCTCCCTTTTTAATTGCTTTTGTAATATATATTTTTGGGCTGAGAATACATGCGCTGTTTTATAAATGTTTTAAGAAATAGGCACAAGTACTAAAACAAATTCTATGTGGGTTTAAACTAGAAATATACCCTTAGCTTGGTAACATTAAACTACTTGTCTATGTACGGTAGGCACGAATCCTAAAGATAGATCTATTGGGCCTGACAAACCCCATCCTGACTATGGGATGCTTTAGTACTTCGAAGTTATATTAAACACACCTGATCTGGTATACTTTAGAGGGTAAAACATGAACGTTAAGGCTTGTTACCGGGTGCCTACAACTTATAGAATACTTTTAAACACTTGCGAGTGTACGGATATTTATGGAAACTGAAATCTTGTGGTCTATTACTATTACGGAAATGATTGATTATGATAAACTAATGAACTCACCAACCTTTTGGTTGACACTTTAAAGCATGTTTATTCTCAGGTATTAAAGAATTCTTCCGCTGTGCATTAGCTCATTTTAAGGATATTACTTGGAGTTATTCAAGACATACTTTGAAAGACGTTGCATTCGAGTCGTTGAGTTCATCAAGATTAATATTAAGTCAATTATAGTTGGATGTAATATGAAATGGTATGCATGCCGTCAATTTTTGATGTAAAGAAAGTTTGTCTTTTTAAAACGAATGCAATGTTTGTAAAACGTATCACATAGAGGTCAAATACCTCGCGATGTAATCAACTATTGTGAATTGTTTATAATGTATATGAACGGGTCCTTTCATTCTACAACTATAACAATCTTATTTTGAGTGAAAATCTTACTTGAACTGTTTTCGTGTCATGATTCTGCTTTAAGAACATTCAAGCCATCCAAGGATCCTTTGAAGCTAGATCCATTTTTATCATTTCCAGTAGTTTTATCCAGAAAACTTGAGGTAGTAATGATGTTCATAACATCATTCGATTCATACATATAAAGCTATCTTATTCGAAGGTTCAAACTTGTAATCACTAGAACATAGTTTAGTTAATTCTAAACTTGTTCACAAACAAAAGTTAATCCTTCTAACTTGACTTTTAAAATCAACTAAATACATGTTCTATATCTATATGATATGCTAACTTAATGATTTAAAACCTGGAAACACAATGAACACCATAAAATTGGATATACGCCGTCGTAGTGAAACCGGGGGCTGTTTTGGTTTGGATAATTAAAAACTATGATAAACTTTGATTTAAAAGTTGTTCTTCTGGAAAAATGATTTTTCATATGAACATGAAACTATATCCAAAAATCTTGGTTAAACTCAAAGTGAAAGTATGTTTTTCAAAATGGTCATCAAGATGTCGTTCTTTCGACGGAAATGACTACCTCTTTAGTAATTGACATGTAACTTAAATTTCCGACTATAAACATATAATTTTTCTGTTTGCATTCTTAAATTAGAGTTCAATATGAAACCATAGCAATTTGATTCACTCAAAATGGATTTAAAATGAAGAAGTTATGGGTAAAACAAGATTGGATATTTTTGATCTTTTTAGCTACGGGAAATGTTTAACAAATCTATACAAATCATATCCTAGCTAACTTATATTGTATTATACATGTATTATAATATATTATGTAATTTTGGGATACCATAGACACATATGCAAATGTTTTGACATATCATATCGACCCATGTATATATATTATTTGGAACAACCATAGACACTCTATATGCAGTAATGTTGGAGTTAGCTATACAGGGTTGAGTTTGATTCTAAAAATATATATGCTTTGAATTCTGCTCTAGCCTAAGACGTGTATACACTGGGTCATGGATTGATTCAAGATAATATATATATATATCGATTTATTTCTGTACATCTAACTGTGGATAACTAGTTGTAGGTTACTAACAAGGACAGCTGACTTAATACACTCAAATATTTAAAACATAATAAAAATGATTGTAATTATATTTTGATCATACTTTGATATATATGTACATATTTGTATAGGTTCGTGAATCGATCCGTGGCCAAGTCTTATTTTCGAGGAAGGAAATATCTGTGAATGTGAGTTATAGTCCCACTTTTAAAATCTAATATTTTTGGGATGAGAATACATGCAGCTTTATAAATATTTTACAAAATAGACACAAGTACATGAAACTACTTTCTATGGTTGAATGATCGAAGCCGAATATGCCCCTTTTTGCTTGGTAGCCTAAGAATTAGGGAACATCACTAATTTTGAGAATTAGTGCACGCCTAATTGACGCGAATCCTAAAGATAGATCTATTGGGCCTAACGAACCCCATCCAAAGTACCGGATGCTTTAGTACTTTGAATTCATTTTTATCATGTTCGAAGGATTTCCCGGAATGATAGGGGATATTCTTATATGCATCTTGTTAATGTCGGTTACCAGGTGTTCACCATATGAATGATTTTTATCTCTATGTATGAGATGTATTGAAATATGAAATCTTGTGGTCTATTATTATGATTTGATAATATATAGGTTAAACCTATAACTCACCAACATTTTTGTTGACGTTTTAAGCATGTTTATTCTCAGGTGATTATTAAGAGCTTCCGCTGTTGCATACTAAAATAAGGACAAGATTTGGAGTCCATGTGAAATGTCCCGTTCTTATTGATTAAAAACGTTCCATATTAATTGATTTCGTTGCGAGGTTTTGACCTCTATATGAGACGTTTTTCAAAGACTGCATTCATTTTAAAACAAACCATAACCTTTATTTCATCAATAAAGGTTTAAAAAGCTTTACATAGATTATCAAATAATGATAATCTAAAATATCCTGTTTACACACGACCATTACATAATGGTTTACAATACAAATATGTTACAACAAAATAAGTTTCTTGAATGCAGTTTTTACACAATATCATACAAGCATGGACTCCAAATCTCGTCCTTATTTAAGTATGCGACAGCGGAAGCTCTTAATAATCACCTGAGAATAAACATGCTTAAAACGTCAACAAAAATGTTGGTGAGTTATAGGTTTAACCTATATATATCAAATCATAATAATAGACCACAAGATTTCATATTTCAATACACATCCCATACATAGAGATAAAAATCATTCATATGGTGAACACCTGGTAACCGACATTAACAAGATGCATATATAAGAATATCCCCATCATTCCGGGACACCCTTCGGATATGATATAAATTTCGAAGTACTAAAGCATCCGGTACTTTGGATGGGGTTTGTTAGGCCCAATAGATCTATCTTTAGAGTTCGCGTCAATTAGGGTGTCTGTTCCCTAATTCTTAGATTACCAGACTTAAATAAAAGGGCATATTCGATTAGATAATCCAACCATAGAATGTAGTTTCGATCACTTGTGTCCATTTCGTAAAACATTTATAAAAGCAGCGCATGTATTCTCAGTCCCAAAAATATATGTTGCAAAAGCATTTAAAAAGGGATTAATGAAACTCACGCATATAAAAATTGCAAAAACAGTTATTTAAACATTGCATGTATTCTCAGTCCAAAAATGTAATGAATAAAAATGGAGCAAATGAACTCACTTTCACAGATTTTTACTTCGTCGGGAAGTAAGACTTGGCCATTGGTTGATTCACGAACCTATAACAATATATACATATATATCAAAGTATGTTCAAAATATATTTACAACACTTTTAATATATTTTGATGTTTTAAGTTTATTAAGTCAGCTGTCCTCGTTAGTAACCTACAACTAGTTGTCCACAGTTAGATGTACAGAAATAAATCGATAAATATTATCTTGAATCAATCCACGACCCAGTGTATACGTATCTCAGTATTGATCACAACTCAAACTATATATATTTTAGAATCAACCTCAACCCTGTATAGCTAACTCCAACATTCACATATAGAGTGTCTATGGTTGTTCCGAAATATATATAGATGTGTCGCCATGATAGGTCAAAACATTGTATACGTGTCTATGGTATCTCAAGATTACATAATATACAATACAAGTTGATTAAGTTATGGTTGGAATAGATTTGTTACCAATTTTCACGTAGCTAAAATGAGAAAAATTATCCAATCTTGTTTTACCCATAACTTCTTCATTTTAAATCCGTTTTGAGTGAATCAAATTGCTATGGTTTCATATTGAACTCTATTTTATGAATCTAAACAGAAAAAGTATAGGTTTATAGTCGGAAAAATAAGTTACAAGTCGATTTTGTAAAGGTAGTCATTTCAGTCGAAAGAACGACGTCTAGATGACCATTTTAGAAAACATACTTCCACTTTGAGTTTAACCATAATTTTCGGATATAGTTTCATGTTCATAATAAAAATCATTTTCTCAGAATAACAACTTTTAAATCAAAGTTTATCATAGTTTTTAATTAACTAACCCAAAACAGCCCGCGGTGTTACTACGACGGCGTAAATCCGGTTTTACGGTATTTTTCGTGTTTCCAGGTTTTAAATCATTAAGTTAGCATATAATATAGATATAGAACATGTGTTTAGTTGATTTTAAAAGTCAAGTTAGAAGGATTAACTTTTGTTTGCGAACAAGTTTAGAATTAACTAAACTATGTTCTAGTGATTACAAGTTTAAACCTTCGAATAAGATAGCTTTATATATATGAATCGAATGATGTTATGAACATAATTACTACCTTAAGTTCCTTGGATAAACCTACTGGAAAATAGAAAAATGGATCTAGCTTCAACGGATCCTTGGATGGCTCGAAGTTCTTGAAGCAGAATCATGACACGAAAACAAGTTCAAGTAAGATCATCACTTGAAATAAGATTGTTATAGTTATAGAAATTGAACTAAAGTTTGAATATGATTATTACCTTGTATTAGAATGATAACCTACTGTAAGAAAAAAAGATTTCTTGAGGTTGGATGATCACCTTACAAGATTGGAAGTGAGCTAGCAAACTTGAAAGTATTCTTGATTTTATGTAACTAGAACTTGTAGAATATATGAAGAACACTTAGAACTTGAGAGAGATCAATTAGATGAAGAAAATTGAAGAATGAAAGTGTTTGTAGGTGTTTTTGGTCGTTGGTTTATGGATTAGATATAAAGGATATGTACTTTTGTTTTCATGTAAATAAGTCATGAATGATTACTCATATTTTTGTAATTTTATGAGATATTTCATGCTAGTTGCCAAATGATGGTTCCCACATGTGTTAGGTGACTCACATGGGCTGCTAAGAGCTGATCATTGGAGTGTATATACCAATAGTACATACATCTAAAAGCTGTGTATTGTACGAGTACGAATACGGGTGCATACGAGTAGAATTGTTGATGAAACTGAACGAGGATGTAATTGTAAGCATTTTTGTTAAGTAGAAGTATTTTGATAAGTGTATTGAAGTCTTTCAAAAGTGTATAAATACATATTAAAACACTACATGTATATACATTTTAACTGAGTCGTTAAGTCATCGTTAGTCGTTACATGTAAGTGTTGTTTTGAAACCTTTAGGTTAACGATCTTGTTAAATGTTGTTAACCCAATGTTTATAATATCAAATGAGATTTTAAATTATTATATTATCATGATATTATCATGTATGAATATCTCTTAATATGATATATATACATTAAATGTCTTTACAACGATAATCGTTACATATATGTCTCGTTTAAAAATCATTAAGTTAGTAGTCTTGTTTTTACATATGTAGTTCATTGTTAATATACTTAATGATATGTTTTCTTATCATAGTATCATGTTAACTATATATATATCCATATATATGTCATCATATAGTTTTTACAAGTTTTAACGTTCGTGAATCACCGGTCAACTTGGGTGGTCAATTGTCTATATGAAACATATTTCAATTAATCAAGTCTTAACAAGTTTGATTGCTTAACATGTTGGAAAAATTTAATCATGTAAATATCAATCTCAATTAATATATATAAACATGGAAAAGTTCGGGTCACTACAGTACCTACCCGTTAAATAAATTTCGTCCCGAAATTTTAAGCTGTTGAAGGTGTTGACAAATCTTCTAGAAATACATGCGGGTATTTCTTCTTCATCTGATCTTCACGCTCCCAGGTGAACTCAGGTCCTCTACGAGCATTCCATCGAACCTTAATAATTGGTATCTTGTTTTGCTTAAGTCTTTTAACCTCACGATCCATTATTTCGACGGGTTCTTCGATGAATTGAAGTTTTTCGTTGATTTGGATTTCATCTAACGGAATAGTGAGATCTTCTTTAGCAAAACATTTCTTCAAATTCGAGACGTGGAAAGTGTTATGTACAGCCGCGAGTTGTTGAGGTAACTCAAGTCGGTAAGCTACTGGTCCGACACGATCAATAATCTTGAATGGTCCAATATACCTTGGATTTAATTTCCCTCGTTTACCAAATCGAACAACGCCTTTCCAAGGTGCAACTTTAAGCATGACCATCTCTCCAATTTCAAATTCTATATCTTTTCTTTCAATGTCAGCGTAGCTCTTTTGTCGACTTTGGGCTGTTTTCAACCGTTGTTGAATTTGGATGATCTTCTCGGTAGTTTCTTGTATAATCTCCGGACCCGTAATCTGCCTATCCCCCACTTCACTCCAACAAATCGGAGACCTGCACTTTCTACCATAAAGTGCTTCAAACGGCGCCATCTCAATGCTTGAATGGTAGCTGTTTGTGACGACCCGGAAATTTCTGACCAAATTTAAACTTTAATCTTTATATTATTCCGACACGATAAGCAAAGTTTGTTAAGTTAAATCTCAAGAATTTTAAACTGTGTTCATACATTCATTATAACCTCGACCAAATTCCGACGATTCACGAACCGTTATATATAAATAGATATGTATATGTATATATATATTATAACTTGAGAATATTAATAAAGTATTAAACGTATAATACCTTACACGAACGTATTTGTTTCAATATGATTTTCGATGAAATTAAAAAAATATATATTAAATGATTGAATTATCAGAAACATTGAATTATGATTACAAGTCTCTGTTGAGAGGTCCACTATGATTTGAGAAAATCTATTCCTCTTAACGATATTCAGAATAATTTGTAAAGCTATTTATAAATAAAAACAAAAAGTGTCATTTACGAAAGTTAGACAAAAGTTAGTGGAGAATTGGTTTCTATAATATTCTATTAATTTAGTTTTAAAAGTAAAAAAAACGTTTTCAGTTTAAAAAGAACTTTATTATTAAAACGTATATATCTTTTATAAATATCTAGAACCACTTTTGACAACTCATTACTTAACCAGTATGATAAAGATAAAGATAACGATATTTATATTTTATTTTATTAAATATATATAACGATTTAAATTAATATTATATATACTTATACGCGTATTATACGTATATAGTTTTATACTTTTACTATACTTTAACTTTACCTTTACTTTACTTTTATTTTACTTTAATTTTAATAATTCATACTCTAATAATTCAATTTAATAATTCATACTTTAATAATTCACTTTAATAATTCATACTTTAATAATTCACTTTAATAATTCACTTTAATAATTCATACTTTAATAATTCACTTTAATAATTCATACTTTAATAATTCACTTTAATAATTCACTTTAATAATTCACTTTAATAATTCATATTTTAATAATTCATACTTTAATAATTCACTTTAATAATTCATACTTTAATAATTCATTTTAATAATTCATACTTTAATAATTCACTTTAATAATTCAAAAATCTGTTATAAATAGAATTCAATAGGTTTCATTATTTCATAGAAACTTGAAAATATATTTCTCTAAACTCTCTCAATCGAATTACATATATATATTTTCTTTGTATTATTTCAAGATATTATTAGTATACATAAAATATTACGATGGAGTGCTGTCCGAGTGATTTCAAAATAGTTTTTTTGAATGAGTCGAAGCTAAGGAAATTATGGGTTATAGCTATGGAGGTGATGGGTATGGTTCATGGGTATGCTCGTGAGGTCAATCTAGTGTTTATCATCTCCGTTGCGTCTACGTACTTTCCTGCAATATTGAATCTCAATATTGATACGTTCGTGAATCCGAGTCCAACCTTGCACTTGTTAAATGACGTTATATGTATTTTTACTACGAAATACAATATTGTGAGTTTCATTTGCTCCCTTTTTATATATATTTTTGGGCTGAGAATACATGCGCTGATTTATAAATGTTTTACGAAATAGGCACAAGTACTAAAACTAATTCTATGTGGGTTTAAACCAGAAATATACCCTTAGCTTGGTAACATTAAACTACTTGTATATGTACGGTAGGCGCGAATCCTAAAGATAGATCTATTGGGCCTGACAAACCCCATCCTGACTATGGGATGCTTTAGTACTTCGAGGTTATTTTAAACACACCTGATCTGGTGTACTTCAGAGGGTAAAACATGAACGTTAAGGCTTGTTACCGGGTGCCTACAACTTATAGAATACTTTTATACACTTGCGAGTGTACATATATTTATAAACGGAAATCTTGTGGTCTATTAATATATTGAAATGATTGTTATGATAAACCTATGAACTCACCAACCTTTTTGTTGACACTTTAAAGCATGTTTATTCTCAGGTATTAAAGAAATCTTCCGCTGTGCATTAGCTCATTTTAAGGATATTACTTGGAGTCATTCATGGCATATTTTGAAAGACGTTGCATTCGAGTCATTGAGTTCATCAAGATTATTATTAAGCCAATTATAGTTGGATGTATTATGAAATGGTGTGCATGCCATCAACTTTCGTTGTAAAGAAAGTTTGTCTTTTAAAAACGAATGCAATGTTTGTAAAATGTATCATATAGACGTCAAATACCTTGCGATGTAATCAACTATTGTGAATCGTTTATAATGTATATGAACGGGTCCTTTCACTGTTGTTGTAGGAAAATTCTGCTAACGGTAGATGTCGATCCCAACTATTTCCGAAATCAATAACACATGCTCGTAGCATGTCTTCAAGTGTTTGTATAGTCCTTTCGCTCTGCCCATCAGTTTGTGGATGATAGGCAGTACTCATGTCTAGATGAGTTCCTAATGCTTGCTGTAATGTCTGCCAGAATCTTGAAATAAATCTGCCATCCCTATCAGAGATAATAGAGATTGGTATTCCATGTCTGGAGACGACTTCCTTCAAATACAGTCGTGCTAACTTCTCCATCTTGTCATCTTCTCTTATTGGCAGGAAGTGTGCTGATTTGGTGAGACGATCAACTATTACCCAAATAGTATCAAAACCACTTGCAGTCCTTGGCAATTTAGTGATGAAATCCATGGTAATGTTTTCCCATTTCTATTCCGGGATTTCGGGTTGTTGAAGTAGACCTGATGGTTTCTGATGCTCAGCTTTGACCTTAGAACACGTTAAACATTCTCCTATGTATTTAGCAACATCGGCTTTCATACCCGACCACCAAAAATGTTTCTTGAGATCCTTGTACATCTTCCCCGTTCCAGGATGTATTGAGTATCTGGTTTTATGAGCTTCTCTAAGTACCATTTCTCTCATATCTCCAAATTTTGGTACCCAAATCCTTTCAGCCCTATACCGGGTTCCGTCTTCCCGAATATTAAGATGCTTCTCCGATCCTTTGGGTATTTCATCCTTTAAATTTCCCTCTTTTAAAACTCCTTGTTGCGCCTCCTTTATTTGAGTAGTAAGGTTATTATGAATCATTATATTCATAGATTTTACTCGAATGGGTTCTCTGTCCTTCCTGCTCAAGGCATCGGCTACCACATTTGCCTTCCCCGGGTGGTAACAAATCTCAAAGTCGCAATCATTCAATAATTCAATCCACCTACGCTGCCTCATATTCAGTTGTTTCTGATTAAATATGTGTTGAAGACTTTTGTGGTCGGTATATATAATACTTTTGACCCCATATAAGTAGTGCCTCCAAGTCTTTAATGCAAAAACAACCGCGCCTAATTCCAAATCATGCGTCGTATAATTTTGTTCGTGAATCTTCAATTGTCTAGATGCATAAGCAACCACCTTCGTTCGTTGCATTAATACACAACCGAGACCTTGCTTTGATGCGTTACAATAAATCACAAAATCATCATTCCCTTAAGGTAATGACAATATAGGTGCCGTAGTTAGCTTTTTCTTCAATAACTGAAATACTTTCTCTTGTTCATCATTCCATTCAAATTTCTTCCCTTTATGCGTTAATGCAGTCAAGGGTTTTGCTATTATGGAAAAGTCTTGGATGAACCTTCTGTAGTAACCAGCTAGTCCTAAAAACTGGCGTATGTGTTTCGGAGTTTTCGGGGTTTCCCACTTTTCAACAGTTTCTATCTTTGCCGGATCCACCTTAATACCTTCTTTGTTCACTATGTGACCGAGAAATTGAACTTCTTCCAACCAAAATGCACACTTTGAAAACTTAGCGTACAATTCTTCCTTCCTCAATACTTCTAACACCTTTCTCAAATGTTCACAGTGTTCTTGGTCATTCTTTGAGTAAATAAGTATGTCATCAATGAAAACAATGACAAACTTGTCAAGGTATGGTCCACACACTCGGTTCATAAGGTCCATGAACACAGCTGGTGCATTAGTTAAACCAAACGGCATGACCATAAACTCGTAATGACCGTAACGTGTTCTGAAAGCAGTCTTTGGAATATCATCTTCTTTCACCCGCATTTGATGATACCCGGAACGTAAGTCAATCTTTGAATAAACAGACGAGCCTTGTAGTTGATCAAATAAGTCGTCGATTCTCGGTAGTGGGTAGCGGTTCTTGATGGTAAGTTTGTTCAACTCTCGGTAGTCGATACACAACCTGAATGTACCATCTTTTTTCTTGACAAAAAAAACAGGAGCTCCCCACGGTGATGTGCTTGGTCGAATGAAACCACGCTCTAAAAGTTCTTGTAATTGGCTTTGCAGTTCTTTCATCTCGCTGGGTGCGAGTCTGTAAGGAGCACGAGCTATTGGTGCAGTTCCTGGTACAAGATCTATTTGAAATTCAACGGATCGATGTGGGGGTAATCCCGGTAATTCTTTCGGAAATACATCGGGAAATTCTTTTGCAATGGGAACATCATTGATGCTCTTTTCTTCAGTTTGTACTTTCTTGACGTATGCTAGAACAGCATAGCAACCTTTTCTTATTAGTTTTTGTGCCTTCAAATTACTAATAAGATGTAGCTTCGTGTTGCCCTTTTCTCCGTACACCATTAAGGGTTTTCCTTTTTCTCGTATAATGCGAATTGCATTTTTGTAACAAACGATCTCTGCTTTCACTTCTTTCAACCAGTCCATACCGATTATCACATCAAAACTCCCTAACTCTACTGGTATCAAATCAATCTTAAATGTTTCGCTAACCAGTTTAATTTCTCGATTCCGACATATATTATCTGCTGAAATTAATTTACCATTTGCTAATTCGAGTAAAAATTTACTATCCAAAGGCGTCAATGGACAAATTAATTTAGCACAAAAATCTCTACTCATATAGCTTCTATCCGCACCCGAATCAAATAAAACGTAAGCAGATTTATTGTCAATAAGAAACGTACCCGTAACAAGCTCCGGGTCTTCCTGTGCCTCTGCCGCATTAATATTGAAAACTCTTCCACGGCCTTGTCCATTCGTGTTCTCCTGGTTCGGGCAATTTCTAATAATGTGGCCCGGTTTTCTACATTTATAACAAACTACATTGGTATAACTTGCTCCGACACTACTTGCTCCGCCATTACTCGTTCCGACACCATTTGTTCCTTTTGTTCTATTAACCCCTGGTCCGTAGACCTCACACTTCGCCGCGCTATGACCATTTCTTTTACACTTGTTGCAAAATTTGGTGCAGAACCCCGAGTGATACTTTTCACACCTTTGGCATAGCTGCTTCTGATTGTTGCTGTTGTTGCGGTTATTATTGTTGTTGGGATGATTGTTGTAGTTGCTGTTGTTGTTGTTGTTGTTGTTATTGTTGTTGTTGTTGGGCCATTTGTTGTAGTTGCGATTGATGTTGCGATTGTTGGGATAATTGTTGCGATTATTGTTGTAATTGCTGTTGTTGTTGTATTGGTGATTCTTATCACCGTTTTCCTCCCACTTTCTTTTGACTTGCTTCACATTGGCCTCTTCAGCAGTCTGTTCTTTAATTCTTTCTTCAATCTGGTTCACTAGTTTGTGAGCCATTCTACATGCCTGTTGTATGGAGGCGGGCTCGTGTGAACTTATATCTTCTTGGATTTTTTTCCGGTAATCCTTTCACAAACGCGTCGATCTTCTCTTCCTCATCTTCGAATGCTCCCGGACACAATAGGCACAATTCTGTGAATCGTCTTTCGTACGTGGTAATATCAAATCCTTGGGTTCGTAACCCTCTAAGTTCTGTCTTGAGCTTATTGACCTCGGTTCTGGGACGGTACTTCTCGTTCATCAAGTGCTTGAATGCTGACCACGGTAGTGCGTACGCATCATCTTGTCCCACTTGCTCTAGATAGGTATTCCACCATGTTAACGCAGAACCTGTGAAGGTATGCGTAGCGTACTTCACTTTGTCCTCTTCAGTACACTTACTTATGGCAAACACCGATTCGAACTTCTCGGTCCACCGTTTCAATCCGATCGGTCCTTCGGTTCCATCAAATTCCAAAGGTTTGCAGGCAGTGAATTCTTTGTAGGTGCATCCTACACGATTTCCTGTACTGCTAGATCCAAGGTTATTGTTGGTGTGTAGCGCAGCCTGTACTGCGGCTATGTTTGAAGCTAGAAAAGTACGAAATTCCTCTTCATTCATATTCACGGTGTGTCGAGTAGTCGGTGCCATTTCCTTCAAAATAGTCAAATGGAACAAGTTAATCATACAGAATATTAAGAGTAGTTAATAGTATTTCGTAGCATAATATGAACTCATTTATAAAAGCTTTTTCTTCATATTAGCGTTTTATAAGTTTAAATTTGGGTAGTACCTACCTGTTAAGTTCATACTTAGTAGCTAATATACAATTCAACTACTACAATTCTATATGAAAAACTGATTATAATAATATTTCGCGATCAAACTTTTACACAATATTTTACAAACTTACAATACCGCTTATTTTACATATAGCATGAAATATAGCACACAATAAATTTGATACAAGATGGTTGTGAAGATAATTCTAGCTAGTACACAAGTCGTTCAGCAAAGGCAATAAAGACACGTAATTCATACGTCCAGAAACAAGTCATGCATTCTGGTTTTACTAGGATTACTTCCCATCCTTGGTCTTGTGGAACATAACCGTTATGGCCGTTGATAAGACAGCGTGTTGTAACGTCGTCAAAGGGACGAGGGTCACGTAATGTCCAACAGTCCCGTAACAATCTAAAAACCTCATTTCTTACCCCAATTACAGACTCCGTCACTTGTGGGAACGTTTTGTTTAATAGTTATAGCCCGATGTTCTTGTTCTCACTTTGGTGAGAAGTGAACATTACTAATCCGTAAGCATAACATGCTTCTTTATGTTGCATGTTAGCCGCTTTTTCTAAATCACGAAGTCCAATATTCGAATATATTGAGTCAAAATAATTTCTTAACCCATTGCGTAAAATAGCATTTGGGTTCCCTGCAATATATGCGTCAAAGTAAACACATCGTAACTTATGGATTTCCCAATGTGATATCCCCCATCTTTCGAACGAAAGCCTTTTATAAACCAAGGCATTCTTGGAACGTTCTTCGAATGTCTTACAAACTGATCTCGCCTTAAATAGTTGTGCCGAAGAATTCTGACCGACTCTAGACAAGATTTCATCAATCATGTCTCCGGGTAGGTCTCTTAAAATATTGGGTTGTCTATCCATTTTGTGTTTTTATACTGTAAAATAGACAAGAGTTAGATTCATAAAAAAAAATACTTATTAATACAAGCAATTTTTACATATATCATAAATCATAAGCACACTATATTACATATATTACACCACACGAATACAACTATCTTATTCCGACTCGCTTGTTTCTTCTTCTTCGGTTTTGGTTCGTTTTGCCAAGTTTCTAGGGATATATGATGTTCCCCTAATACGAGCCGTCGTTTTCCAGATTGGTTTAGAAAAACCTGGTGGTTTAGAGGTTCCTGGGTCATTGTTACAACTTAAGGACTTCGGGGGTTGACGATACATATAAAGTTCATCGGGGTTGGAATTAGATTTCTCTATTTTTATGCCCTTTCCCTTATTATTTTCTTTTGCCTTTTTAAATTCAGTTGGGGTAATTTCTATAACATCATCAGAATTCTTGTTGGAATCCGATTCATCGGAGAATTGGTAATCCTCCCAATATTTTGCTTCCTTGGCGGAAACACCATTGACCATAATTAACCTTGGTCGGTTGGTTGAGGATTTTCTTTTACTTAACCGTTTTATTATTTCCCCCACCGGTTCTATTTCTTCATCCGGTTCCGATTCTTCTTCCGGTTCCGACTCTTCTTCCGGTTCCTCTTCGGGAACTTGTGAATCAGTCCACGAATCATTCCAATTTACATTTGACTCTTCATTATTATTAGTTGAGTCAATGGGACTTGTTCTAGAGGTAGACATCTATCACATAATATCAAACGCGTTAAGAGATAAATATATCACATAATATTCACATGTTAAAAATATATAGTTTCCAACAAAATTTGTTAAGCAATCATTTTTCAAGTAAACACGGTCGAAGTCCAGACTCACTAATGCATCCTAACAAACTCGATAAGACACACTAATGCCAAATTCTGGTTCTCTAAGACCAACGCTCGGATACCAACTGAAATGTCCCGTTCTTATTGATTAAAAACGTTCCATATTAATTGATTTCGTTGCGAGGTTTTGACCTCTATATGAGATGTTTTTCAAAGACTGCATTCATTTTAAAAAAAACCATAACCTTTATTTCATCAATAAAGGTTTAAAAAGCTTTACGTAGATTATCAAATAATGATAATCTAAAATATCCTGTTTACACACGACCATTACATAATGGTTTACAATACAAATATGTTACAACAAAATAAGTTTCTTGAATGCAGTTTTTACACAATATCATACAAACACGGACTCCAAATCTCGTCCTTATTTAAGTATGCGACAGCGGAAGCTCTTAATAATCACCTGAGAATAAACATGCTTAAAACATCAACAAAAATGTTGGTGAGTTATAGGTTTAACCTATATATATCAAATCATAATAATAGACCACAAGATTTCATATTTCAATACACATCCCATACATAGAGATAAAAATCATTCATATGGTGAACACCTGGTAACCGACATTAACAAGATGCATATATAAGAATATCCCCATCATTCCGGGACACCCTTCGGATATGATATAAATTTCGAAGTACTAAAGCATCCGGTACTTTGGATGGGGTTTGTTAGGCCCAATAGATCTATCTTTAGAGTTCGCGTCATATAGGGTGTCTGTTCCCTAATTCTTAGATTACCAGACTTAAATAAAAGGGCATATTCGATTAGATAATCCAACCATAGAATGTAGTTTCGATCACTTGTGTCCATTTCGTAAAACATTTATAAAAGCAGCGCATGTATTCTCAGTCCCAAAAATATATGTTGCAAAAGCATTTAAAAAGGGATTAATGAAACTCACGCATATAAAAATTGCAAAAACAGTTATTTAAACATTGCATGTATTCTCAGCCCAAAAATGTAATGAATAAAAATGGAGCAAATGAACTCACTTTCACAGATTTTTACTTCGTCGGGAAGTAAGACTTGGCCACTGGTTGATTCAAGAACCTATAATAATATATACATATATATCAAATTATGTTCAAAATATATTTACAACACTTTTAATATATTTTGATGTTTTAAGTTTATTAAGTCAGCTGTCCTCGTTAGTAACCTACAACTAGTTGTCCACAATTAGATGTACAGAAATAAATCGATAAATATTATCTTGAATCAATCCACGACCCAGTATATACGTATCTCAGTATTGATCACAACTCAAACTATATATATTTTGGAATCAACCTCAACCCTGTATAGCTAACTCCAACATTCACATATAGAGTGTCTATGGTTGTTCCGAAATATATATAGATGTGTCGACATGATAGGTCGAAACATTGTATACGTGTCTATGGTATCTCAAGATTACATAATATACAATACAAGTTGATTAAGTTATGGTTGGAATAGATTTGTTACCAATTTTCACGTAGCTAAAATGAGAAAAATTATCCAATCTTGTTTTACCCATAACTTCTTCATTTTAAATCCGTTTTGAGTGAATCAAATTGCTATGGTTTCATATTGAACTCTATTTTATGAATCTAAATAGAAAAAGTATAGGTTTATAGTCGGAAAAATAAGTTACAAGTTGTTTTTATAAAGGTAGTCATTTCAGTCGAAAGAACGACGTCTAGATGACCATTTTAGAAAACATACTTCCACTTTGAGTTTAACCATAATTTTTGGATATAGTTTCATGTTCATAACAAAAATCATATTCTCAGAATAACAACTTTTAAATCAAAGTTTATCATAGTTTTTAATTAACTAACCCAAAACAGCCCGCGGTGTTACTACGACGGCGTAAATCCGGTTTTACGGTGTTTTTCGTGTTTCCAGGTTTTAAATCATTAAGTTAGCATATCATATAGATATAGAACATGTGTTTAGTTGATTTTAAAAGTCAAGTTAGAAGGATTAACTTTTGTTTGCGAACAAGTTTAGAATTAACTAAACTATGTTCTAGTGATTACAAGTTTAAACCTTCGAATAAGATAGCTTTATATATATGAATCGAATGATGTTATGAACATCATTACTACCTTAAGTTCCTTGGATAAACCTACTGGAAAAGAGAAAAATGGATCTAGCTTCAACGGATCCTTGGATGGCTCGAATTTCTTGAAGCAGAATCATGACACGAAAACAAGTTCAAGTAAGATCATCACTTGAAATAAGATTGTAAGAAACAAAGATTTCTTGAGGTTGGATGATCACCTTACAATATTGGAAGTGAGCTAGCAAACTTGAAAGTATTCTTGATTTTATGTAACTAGAACTTGTAGAATATATGAAGAACACTTAGAACTTGAAGATAGAACTTGAGAGAGATCAATTAGATGAAGAAAATTGAAGAATGAAAGTGTTTGTAGGTGTTTTTGGTCATTGGTTTATGGATTAGATATAAAGGATATGTAATTTTGTTTTCATGTAAATAAGTCATGAATGATTACTCATATTTTTTGTAATTTTATGAGATATTTCATGCTAGTTGCCAAATGATGGTTCCCACATGTGTTAGGTGACTCACATGGGCTGCTAAGAGCTGATCATTGGAGTGTATATACCAATAGTACATACATCTAAAAGCTGTGTATTGTACGAGTACGAATACGGGTGCATACGAGTAGAATTGTTGATGAAACTGAACGAGGATGTAATTGTAAGCATTTTTGTTAAGTAGAAGTATTTTGATAAGTGTATTGAAGTCTTTCAAAAGTGTATAAATACATATTAAAACACTACATGTATATACATTTTAACTGAGTCGTTAAGTCATCGTTAGTCGTTACATGTAAGTGTTGTTTTGAAACCTTTAGGTTAACGATCTTGTTAAATGTTGTTAACCCAATGTTTATAATATCAAATGAGATTTTAAATTATTATATTATCATGATATTATCATGTATGAATATCTCTTAATATGATATATATATACATTAAATGTCTTTACAACGATAATCGTTACATATATGTCTCGTTTAAAAATCATTAAGTTAGTAGTCTTGTTTTTACATATGTAGTTCATTGTTAATATACTTAATGATATGTTTACTTATCATAGTATCATGTTAACTATATATATATCCATATATATGTCATCATATAGTTTTTACAAGTTTTAACGTTCGTGAATCACCGGTCAACTTGGGTGGTCAATTGTCTATATGAAACATATTTCAATTAATCAAGTCTTAACAAGTTTGATTGCTTAACATGTTGGAAACATTTAATCATGTAAATATCAATCTCAATTAATATATATAAACATGGAAAAGTTCGGGTCACTACACCATGCTTGTATGATATTATGTAAAAACTGCATTCAAGAAACTTATTTTTGATGTAATATATTCTTATTGTAAACCATTATGTAATGGTCGTGTGTAAATGGTATATTTTAGATTATCATTATTTGATAATCTACGTAATGCTTTTTTAAACCTTTATTGATAAAATAAAGGTTATGGTTGTTTTAAAAATGAATGCAGTCTTTGAAAAACGTCTCATATAGAGGTTAAAACCTCACGGCGAAATCAATTAATATGGAACGTTTATAATCTATATGAACGGGACATTTCACCTTTAAGGAAGTAGATCACTAAGCTAGCCTATGCTTCTACTAATTGAAGTTACAAGACTTATACACTTTGCAATGATGATCCTAACACAATACTAGGACATACATTACATTAAGTAAACTCACAAGATAAATGATTTTGATTAGTAAGTTTACAACAACCCAATTCTATATCTATAAAATCATAGAATCTTCTCTTGCTTGATCACATTTGAGTAGTAGTTGATGCACTTGTGATCACTGGAGATAAGCCTTTGAAATATGCAAGAGGGTCAGCTTCAAATGCTCTTAAATGGTTGGTTTTTATAGTGGGATTCAAAAAATAGTCGTTGACACGCGGTTGCCTGCATGGTCGACCGTGGTGCGACCGTGCGTGCTCCAGTCCATAATTGGTATCCGTTGTATAGCTGTTTGACTCTGATTTGAACACCACATTTTGGCACCTTTACTCCTTCTAGCACCTGCAAAAGAACCCAAACATCCTATACAAGTACTATATGCATTAAGTGTGTGAGATTTGCTCTTATTGCATGAAAGTGACTAATCATTCCAAAAGTGGCAAACCCAACATTCTTGGAGAAGTGTCTTGATTGATATTTAGGGAAATTTCAGTTTGGTCAAGACTTAGTTAGTCACATTAATGCTCTTGGTTCAATTCATTAACTTCCTAGTTCCAATTAATCACAAGTCATGTTTCATTTGAGTTTAGTTAGGGATTAATTGAATAATGTCTTTATAAGATAATCATGAAGTATGTAGAGACATTAAAGTTACTTCATTCTTGAATAAGCAATCACACTTAGTTACTTAGACTAGACCAAATAGACAATTGATTATACTTTCATTGTGAACCATTTTACACTTAATCTATTGGAATAGGTTAGTTACTTGAATCCTTACTAATGAGCACATAGCAAACATATTAATCAAGTTGATAAGTTTATGAGTATTAAGCATATTAGCAAGTAGCAAGTAATACTCACATATCGAGAGATAGTTATTCTAGGATCAATCATATAGATACTTACACAACTTATAATTCATGCACATAATAAGTTTAATGTGCAATCTAACACATTACATGATTAATGTATAATCACACATTAATGTCCAACACATGCACAAGGGAAGAGCGATCTCTAGTTGGGACTTGGTGACCATCCTAAATATATCTAAGTGTGTTTTAGGATTACAAGTCATTACTAGTTAACCTTGAGAGCATTGTTCCTCATTTAGCCTTAATTAATCACTAAGTCATTTCTAATAGCAATCATTGTTCTAGTGACATTGGCTTAAGTGTGTTGGTACTTGATGATCATACTAAGGATATCTAGATAAGAACTAAGATCACAAGTTGTTAATTAACACTTATGTGTTATGCCTAATCTTGGTTAATTTGTCATTAAGATGTCATTAGGCGTAACTAATCACAATTAGTGTTTTTATGACCAAAACTCAATTGAGTATGGAGAAGGCATCTATTCTAAGCATGTTGAGAAAGGTTTCATGAATTATAGATGTCGGGAACTAGTCAAACTTTATTTGGTCAAAAACGGTGACAGAAGAAACTGCGGTCGCACTGCGGTTGACCGTGGTGGCGATCGTGCAACTTGTTTTCACAAAACTACGTTGCAACTCAGTTTGGGGTTTCACGGTTGACTATGCGGTCAACCGTACCTTGACCGTATGTTTACCTGAAGTTTTAATTTCATTCTTTAACCTATGTTTGACTTGGTCGTTTGCAAGATAAAGTATGGATTAGTGACCTTGCGTGTTTTATGTTAAGATGTCAGTCATCACTTATGCATATGTATGTGTCATCATCAAAAAATATTCTTTGGTTAATCACACTTTGGTTAATCATACTTAAGTTTATTGTTTAGTGCATTAACCCACATTCAACCAACAATCTCCCCCTTTTTGATGATGACAAACATACATGTGATGAGGGACATTTTGCTATAAATACGCAAGTATTAACAATCAGTTGTATCCATCTTTCTCCCCCTTTTGTGGAAGCAAAAAGGTTAGCTCCCCCTAGAACTAAGCTCGCCCTTAGAACAAAACTCCCCCTTAAATTGTGCACGTTGGAGAAACATATATATTAAAACACAACAAGCACATATTTTATTCAAAGCACGTACTAAGCACGGATAATTCATACATAGATAACACATGATAGTCAAAAGAAGCTCAATTTTCATGATGAGAGGAGTGACCCTTATCCTTGTCCTCAAGTCGTGATAATCTTCGACCATGTTTTAGAATGTTTCCATGAATTACACTGTTTTGTCCCTATTTTGAAAGAGAACAAAAGTTGGGTGGATTTTCAAGAGGAGGTTCTTGGATATGCTTGGTTGAAGCTTTGCATATTGGATATGAAGAGACTTGAATGAAATGATGAAACGGAGATGTCATTCCAACATATGCGAAAAGCTTGGTTAGATGGAGACCATACGGAAATGACATGTGGGAATGTTGACTTGCATGTTGCATTCTTGATGCCATGAAGTGTGCAACATTTACTTTCATGGAATTCAGAAGATACCATATGAAGGTGACTTCATTTGCATCCAGTCGATCCAGTAGTTCTCCCTTTCCATAAACATTTGCTGTGATGATCTGTTGCCAGAGATCATATGTCGATGCAAGATGTTGACAAAAGAATCCATCCTTTTTGATGAATTCGGGTCTAAGAGTTCCATTGCACATAATATCTAGTGCATTGTCTTTCTTTACCCATTCAAGAAATTCATTGAACGAATTTGGTTCTAGAAAGAATGTTCGACCTTCATTCGGAACATCCATAATATTTCCAAATTCTTTAAGTGTTAATGAATAACTTCTTCCATAAAGGGAAAATGAGATTTTCTCATTATTTTGTGAGAATTGAAAATTCTCATAGAATTCATTGATGTTAAGCGGATAGAGTGAACCTCTTAGATTAAGAAAGACATCCCACTTGATGTTTGAGAAGCTTTCAAGGGAGTAGGTAGTAAGATGATGTGTAAGAACTTCTCTCTCTTCAACAATAGACCTCATTGTGAAGAGCTTTTATTTTTCAAAGAGATGTTTGGAGTAATTGAAGTGGATGTGAATTTGTTGAATGTAATTGCTTTAATAGACAAATGATGAATGTTGTCTAGTAAACTTTAATGAGGTAGGTAGCTGAATTGAGAGCACTTTGACAGAGATATCAATTTGTCCTTTTGCAATCTATTGATCATTGAATTTATGCAAGAGTGTTAGGACAAATCAATCATGTCAGGTGTTCTGAAGTCGCACCACGGTCGACCGTGAGAGCAGCCGTACAGTGACAGATTTATACTTTTGCAAGCAAAATCAACTTAAGCACACAACAAGCACCATATAAGCAAAATCAACTTAAGCACAAAATAAACACCACGTTACTAGTTATCTTACACATAATTGTTTTAGTGTCAACATTTAAGCACTTCACAGAGTACACAAATAAAGATTATTATCTCAAACACACGTTATGCCCTATTGCAAGAAATTGTTTTGAAAAATCCTTTCAATGCTTTCTTGAACCTAGAGTGATTTTCACTAATCTCTTCCTCTCGCTTCAGAATCCTGTCGATCTTGGTTTCAAAATTCGAATTAACAAATTCTTGATATTCCCGGATCGAAAAATGGTTGTGTGAAATCTTGATCCTTGTGGGATCTTCTTATCATACACCAATAGACCTAACCTTCAAAGACAACAAAAACACAAGTGATTATCCAATGCAAAATAATAAAAGACAATAAAAGTAACTTTTGTAAGGACGAATCCTTACAAAAGGATCGAATAACTAAAAGCTTGAACCAAATACACAACCTAACTTAGCTAACCGCTCCTCGGCAGCGGCGCCAAGAAAGTGTGATGTGGCGAGGATATACCATACATAACTCCCTAAATTTATACAAGATTCAAATATCACAAAAAGTACGCACAATCTATCGAGCACTTAAAACCCGGTTGCTATAGTACTTAATGCAAGTATTCTTATCAAGTTCGTCCCGTGAGAGCGGTGTAGATTATGTATTTGAAACTAATAGTTATCCTAGGGGTTTTGTTTGATTGGGGGGTTTTGCGAGACATTTTAACTAATCAACTAAATTTGCAATAAACAAACTAAAACTTAACAAGTAACAAGTAACAAGTAATCAAGAAATGAGAAGTAATCAATATGATGAAGAGTGTTCACTTATCTAATCCTCTTTATGCTTAGATGGCCTTTGTTTTCCCAAGTTGTTATCACTTAAGTTATTTGAACTAGTAAATATTCTTAACCCAATTTTACCTTGCAAATTCACATAAGCTTAGTAACACAAGATCAAGCAATGTATGAGTTAATTATTGAGATTATGCCCGGGTTAAAATCACTTAAAACCCTTTAACCATCAAAGTCACCTAAGATAGGAAAACACCACTATGATGAACAAAGGTCAATTGAAAACCAACTTAGCCTAGAAACACAATCACTTGAAATTCCTATTCTAGTTGTCTAGATCACCAAAGATGTTGAAGCACAAATTGATTCACTACTAAAATCACTTAAAGAGCTACTCACTTCATGTAATCAAAGTAAAACCAATATCAAACATAGAAATGGACCTCATGGCTAACTCAATAACACTAGCTAATGTATTTTTATTCATAACAACTTTCATTCAATAGATTAAGGGCACATCATGCATTAAAGATTCATAGATAAGCAAACACAAGAGATTTAGATACTCATAGCAAATATTACACTAGCAATAATCATGAAAGCATCAATAAACATCATCTTAAGTGATTACAAGCTAAGATTCAAAGATAAATGATGATAAACAAAGATTACAAGTAAAGATTAAACTTAGATGAAGATAAAGTGAAGATTACAACTATTTGATTCAAAATAAGAAAGAGTAAAGTTGAGATTACAACCCAAATTGATAACAAAAGAAAGATCTAGCACTAATAAAGATGAAACTTGAGCTTGCTTCCTCCAAATCACCTTAGAACTCTAATGGATGATGAAATTAGGGTTTTGTGTGTGAAATTCAGAGTAAAATTGCAGCTCTCTTGCCAAATGACCTATCTTATTCTATTTATAGTGGTGAGGAAAGTAGGATAAATCAGCGTCAGGAGCACCACTTTTGGATTAGGTGCGGCGCTCTTGGCTTCACTCTAGTGCGGCGCAGTTGTCTTGGGTGCGGTGATCTTGGTGCTGTAGGAACGGCGCTTCTGCCTCTGAAGAGTGACGCTTCTACTCACTGTGAAGAAATTGAGACAAAACATTGGTGATTGCGCCGCTTTTATCATAGGTGCGACGCTCTGGACTATGAGGAGCGACGCTCCTTAGTCAGGAGCAGCGCTTTTGATGCTGTTTCCTGCCCTTGTCATTATTTTGCACTTTTTGAACGTTTCTTGGTCAATTTTACACCAAGTTAGACATTTTGCCTTGAGTGGACACTTTGGCACAGGAAAACAACTTTAAAGCCCCAACGATCATCAAAATCGAATAAAATGAGGTCGATATTGCGTAATAAATATGTCTAAATGAAGCAATATCAAACCCCCTACATTTGAACCTTGCTTGTCCTCAAGCAAGCAAATCAATAGAACAAGGCTTGGAGAAAATAAACGTTTAATGATTAGAGCCAAAGTGCAATGTAGTCAACAAGTGATACCTTTTGAGAATGAGCACTTTGTTGGCTAACATGAACTCCAAAACCTTTTAAAATTGCCGAGGACCAAGCATTCTTCTACTCTCCTTCTTCTACTAGTGGCATGAGCATAAATCAATGCTTCCATAATCTTCAGTCACCACCAAATCAACAACAATTCAAACCTAGGTCTACCTGAAACAATCATTCCCCTATCAAGATCAACTACCTCACCTAAGAGGCCATTAAACACCAAATCATCAAGCCTAAGGTTTATCATAATCAACTATGTATGATTCGTGGGATAGCCATCAATCAAGCTAAAAACCAACGCTATTCACAATATAAGCACAATTCACCACTATACAAACAAGGTGATACAAAATATAGGCAACAAGCTCAAATCGCCATAAAGCTCACAAAATGTACCCAAATTGAGAATGGGTCATGAAAAACCATCAAAGTTACCGATCGCCAAGAATTCCTTCATGTAAAAAGCACACGCCCCGAAAAGCATGATCATTTAGTCAACCCCGCAATGGCTATCCCTCTTCCACCTCCATGCCCCCAAAACACCTAATTTTTCGTCAATTCCAAAATATGATATCGTCAATTCCAAGTTTAGGGTTAAGGTGGGTGCGCCAAAGCGTAGGGGACTGGTTATCCCTATCTTTATGGTCAATCCGGGCATAGGATGACTGGCACTCATCAAGCTTTCTATCACAACTCTATGGTTTCTCTCATAGTAGGGCAAAAGCATTGACGGAGGTTCGTGGAATTAGGGCCCCACGTGACCAAAATAAAAGATCCATCAATTTGAGACAACCCGAAAATTTCTGACCAAATTTAAACTTTATTTTTAAATGATTTAATGTTTCCGACACGATAAGCAAAGTCTGTAATATTGATTCTCAAAATTTTTGAACTAATATTATATATTCAGTTAACCTTTGACTATTGACCGACGATTCACGAACATCTATTTGTAAATATATATATATATATATATATATATATATATATATATATATATATATATATATATATATATATATATATATACACAATAAGTTGAAATATTAATTATTAAAATTAATTATAAATAACTTGCAATGTGTATTTAAAAACCGATTTATGTAAATAGAGATATATATATATATATATATATATATATATATATATATATATATATATATATATATATATATATATATATATATATATATATATATATATATATATATATATATATATGATTTCAAGTTATTTAGTAAACGATAGTAACATTCGATTATTGATTCGATTGATATTTAGATAAGTTAACTAAAACGTTTAAGATAAACCAGTAAAACACTAATTGCTACAGTATTTTCGAATTTCTACAGTACCCGAAAAGCTACAGTATTTTCGAAAATCACTATTTGCTACAGCAAATAAAAGAGAGCATTAATTGGGGATAACAATGATTATGGGAGACAGAAGGAGGGACATCGAAATATAAGAGAAGATATAAAACCTAACAACTACCCATAAATTATAAACCGTATATATCGATGAATATAACAATATAAAGACAATGGATGACTAAAAATGTGACAACCCGGAAATTTCCAACCAAATTTAAACTTTAATCTTTATATGTTTCCGACACGATAAGCAATATTTGTTAAGTTAAATTTCAAGAATTTTAAACTATGTTCATACATTCATTCAACCTTGACCAAGTTCCAACGATTCACGAACCATTAAACGAATATGATTATATATGTATATGTGTATATATATTATAACTTGAAACGTAAACAAAATATTAGATTAAATACTTTATATGATTGTATCTGTTTTAAAATGTTTATCAATGGAATTAGAAGATAAGATCAAATGATTGAATTATCAGATATATTGAATTATGATTACAAGTCTCTGTTGAAAGGCCCATGTTGATTTGAGAAATCTTTCCATTTTAACAATATTCAGAAAATGGTAAAGTGATTTATAAATAAGAAAAAATTGTCAATCATTGAGAACTAGACAAAGGATAGTGGAAGATTGAATCTCATAAAGACTCGATTGATCTATTTAGTTTTAAACGTACAAAAACATTTTCACTTTAAAAAGAACTTTATTATTAAAACGTATATAACTTTTATAAATATCTAGAACCACTTTTGACAACTCATTACTTAACTAGTATGATAAAGATAACGATATTTATATTTTATTTTATTAAATATATATAACAATTTAAATTAATATTATATATATTTATACGCGTATTATACGTACATAGTTTTATACTTTTACTATACTTAAACTTTACCTTTACTTTATTTTTACTTTACTTTAACTTTAATAATTCACTTTAATAATTCATACTTTAATAATTCACTTTAATAATTCATACTTTAATAATTCACTTTAATAATTCATACTTTAATAATTCACTTTAATAATTCAAAAATCTATTATAAATAGAATTCAATAGGTTTCATTATTTCATAGAAACTTGAAAATATTTTTCTCTAAACACTCTCAATCGATTTACATATATATATTTACTCCGTATTATTTCAAGATATTATTAGTATACATAAAATATTACGACGGAGTGCTGTCCGAGTGATTTCGAAATTGTTTTTCGAGTAGGATAGGATTAAGGAAATTATGGGTTATAGCTATGGAGATGATTGAGTATGGTTCATGGGTATGCTCGTGAGGTCAATATAGTGTTTATAATTTCCGTTGCGTCTACGTACATTTTCTGCAATATTGAATCTCAATATTGATACGTGAGTACTCATAATTTAACTTTTACATACTAATAGTGTATCCCTGACTAGTGCTTGAGTATTTAGGATTATGCATGCTTGTACTTTTGATATTGCCCTTAGACAGGTTAGGTTGAATCTTGAATTAGTTACACTTGCAGTTGAGATAAGGTATAAGATATGCATGTCCTTGGAAAGCTAGCGAAAAATTAAGAACTTTTCCTTTAGATATCCAATGGTTTCGATGAACGGATTAGAAGTTATAATCAATTGAATTTTTGATATTTTTATTAAAAATGATTATTATTATCGTCGTTTTTATCGTCGTTCTAGTTTTATCTTATTATTATCATTATTATTATCTTTATCAATAAAAGGGACTTATCATTAAAAATTGTTATTTTTTTTATTATTACTATCGTTATTATCGTTAAAGTTATAATTAGTATTATTATTATTATCCAATTATTATTATTATTATTATTAGTATTATTATTATTATTATTATTATTATTATTATTAATATATATATATATATATCATTATTTAAAAATGGTTATTGTTATTGTTATTATTATTATTATTACTATATTATCATTAAGATAATTATTAGTATTATCGTTAATAATGTTATAATAACTATCATTATTAATATTAGTGTAATTAAAACAAATATTTGTAACACCTAATTATTTTGATTACTATTATTATCATTATTATGAACACGATATAAAAGACGATTAAAAGCTATTAAACGAAACGATTAGGAAATAATGAGTAAGAGTATCATGATGAAATTAAAATATTATAAAATATTGATTTAGATAAAATTATCGTTCTTATTATTTTTATCATTACTTTTATTATTAAAAGTATCGTTAGTATTAAAACTATCATTTTAACAAAAATTATCATTTTAATAGAAATGTCATTGTTACTATAAAATATCATTATTATTATTATTTTAAATAGAATTATTATTTTAATGATAATATTAAAAATTATCGTAAATATTAAAGTTATCATAATTAGAATTATCGTTTTATCATAATGTCATCTTAGTAATTATAAATATTGATATTTTTATAATAATTATTATTATTACAAAATAATACAACTTTTACTTACTATCATTATAGATATTATTTTATCAAATAAATATGTGATACAAACATATTTTACTACGTGTAATAACTTACTTTAATAATACCTATCATATTATCTTTATGATATTAAATGAACCCTATAAATTTTATTACTTAATATATATAAAAGTATATTTTATTATATAAATTTAATATAAAATTTTCTTTATTAATAAATAAATTATATTATTTACTCTAATAAATCTTTTAAAAATATTTAAAAATATAAAATGACGATATTTAAACTATATATTAATCATGTATAGATTTTTGGAAATTATTTTGAGTCATATTTACTTTTGTTGACTTTTGCATATTAGTCTCGAGCATTAGGATTGTGGTACACTATGACTTGACCTAATTTGTTAGACAAATATTGACCAACACATAAATATATATAATTAATTTAGGTTCGTGAATCCGAGGCCAACCTTGCACTTGTTCAATGACGTTATATGTATTTTTACTACGAAATACAGTATGGTGAGTTTCATTTACCTTTTTACCCTTTATATTTTTGGGACTGAGAATACATGCGCTTTTATAAATGTTTGACGAAATAGACACAAGTAATTGAAACTACATTCTATGGTTGAATTATCGAAATCGAATATGCCCCTTTTATTAAAGTCTGGTAATCTAAGAATTAGGGAACAGATACCCTAATTGACGCGAATCCTAAAGATAGATCTATTGGGCCTAACAAACCCCATCCAAAGTACCGGATGCTTTAGTACTTCGAAATTTATATCATGTCCGAAGGAGGATCCCGGAATGATAGGGGATATTCTTATATGTATCTAGTTAATGTCGGTTACCAGGTGTTCACCATATGAATGATTATTTTTGTCTCTATGCATGGGACGTATATTTATGAGAACTGAAAATGAAATTCTTGTGGCCTATTAAAGTGATGGAAATAAATGATTATGATAAACTAATGAACTCACCAACCTTTTGGTTGACACTTTAAACCATGTTTATTCTCAGGTGTTAAAGAAATCTTCCGCTGTGCATGTGCTCATTTTAAAGATATTACTTGGAGTCTTTCATAGCATATTTCGAAGAACGTTGCATTCGAGTCATTGAGTTCATCAAAGATTATTATTAAATCAATTTATAGTTGGATAGTGGATATTATGAAATGGTATGCATGCCTGTCAATTTTCGATGTAAAGAAAGTTTGTCTTTTAAAAACGAATGCAATGTTTGTAAAATGTATCATATAGAGGTCAAATACCTCGTAATGTAATCAACTATTGTGAATCGTTTATAATGTATATGAACGGGTCCTTTCAGTTGGTATCAGAGCGGTGGTTTTAGTGAACCAGGTCTGCATTAGTGTGTCTAATTAATAAGTCAATAGGATGCATTAGTGAGTCTGGACTTCGACCGTGTCTGCATGTCAACAGTTTTGCTTATCATTTTGTGTCGAAAATTAACTACTTATCATCCTCAGGAAATTACCTGCTTATCATTTTTAGTCTAAGACACGTCTTGCTACATTGATTGCATGAATAGTGTATAGACAAAAATTCATATCTTAGCATATCTGCTAAATCATATCTTATCGTATCAGTTATTTTAAACTTTGCCTGACATATCCCGCAAAGTCCTCCGTAATCTACGAAATCTTTTGATCTATATATATATATATATATATATATATATATATATATATTCTATGTAATTAGAATACCATCCGTTAGCCAAAATCATTTCATATCAAAAAAAAAAAATCCATTATCCAATCGTACGAAATGGAATTCGTCATCAGTTCAAGTCACTCAAATTCCGAAATGGAATCCCATTCAAGCTCCGAAAGCAGTGTGACCGGAATATATCAATCAATCAGTCATCACCTATTCTGGATGAATTGGGGATGGGTTCGTAGCCTCCTCAATCATTGGAGACAAGAAGAAGGTGATCCCTTCCATCCACCACATTGCCCTCTTGACGAAGAACCTGAAGCACTTACCGGCGAACCTGTCCGAAAAACCATTTTCTCGCTCATTTCTAGAGTATCTCGTCACGATTATATATTACATCAAATTTTAGATTTTATTTATCCACTCGTCCGAACCGACAATCACCCCGGTGTAATAGAAGAAGTCAACGAGCTTCGCGCTCGGGTAGTGGCTTTGGAGAATATGGTGCAGAGATTACAAACACCAGCAGCAGCAGCAGCATAACCAGTACCACCATAATCAATGCCAACAGTACCATTACCACCTCCAACCAAAACCGCGTCGTAAACCTCAACTTCACAATGTGTCCCACGAGCATCAACGTCATACGCACCATAGATACCAAGGAGTACCAACAACAATAACTGACGAAGTATTAATTCATAACTTCATTGGAGAAACATTCCGCGACGATTATGTAATCTCTAAAGTCTTAGAGATTATCTAATCTAGCCCTAACCATAAATCAGTTAAGCTAACCAAAATGATAGAAGGAAGAGTAGAAACCCTGACAAAAATGGTGTGTGATTAACAAGCTAAACTTGCTTTACCAACAACATCAACAGTACCGTCAGCGTTACCAACATCGTCAGTACAGTCAACATTCGAATCAACAACACCGATAACATCACAAACTCTGTCAGTTCAAGAATCATTATGGACATCATTACGAATCAATAACGTGTATATTGTATCAACGAGTTATGAAGAATTAACTCATTCCCTCTGAAGAAATTATATGTATATTATATATATATATATATATATATATATATATATATATATATATATATATATATATATATATATATATATATATATATATATATATATATATATATATATTGAAATAAATCTTTCCATGCTAAGCTATTGTGTGTGAATCTTAACTACTCGGTTAATTCATATTACAAATATGCAATAATGTACGTCTTTCGGCCGCAACTTAACCAGCGTTAACTTCAATCTCTATCGCAATTCAACAAATTCCAATTCATAATAAATCAAGTATATATTTGATTTTACACTTTCATCATCGATGTACCCGAAACTTTTCAGATAACATCATTCGTACTTTGCGAAATTCACAAGAATTCCATGAACCGAACATCATACATCAACAAATAACGAAGTATTGATTCATAATTTCAATGTCATTAAAGAAATACTGCGTAAAAGTTATGTACTTTTTAAAGCCTTTAGGGATTATTCAATTCAAGTTTCAACCGTAAATCAAATGAGTTTAATTTAACATTAACTCATTAAATCTATGTTACATCTGAAGAAAATATACATATATATATTTTCATAAAGACTGTAATAAAATTCTTTTGTACAAAATATTAATTGTGAATTTTTTTTAACTGGTAGGTAATACCCGAGATATATATAAATTCACAATTAATATGTTACATTCTTCGAATCTGATTCAGCAAATCATCCATTATACTCCCTACTTTCACAACAATATACATTCTTTTATAGAAATCAAAACAACCATACTCATTCAAAATTTAATTACATATTCTGATTTTGAAATCTCAAAATTCAACTTGAGATATGACCAAAATCATCACTCTTAGATCCTTACATCTTTTACAAGCTATATTTTGACTTCAAAACTGTGTTTGAACATCAAATGTATGTTAACGATTACAATCTGTGTTCAAACCCTTTGAAAATTTCTGAAGACACTTCGAATGATGAGCAATCGAGATGATGATCCAACCACATGTTACCCACAGTTATGTACCTGAAAAACTCTTGAAACCAAAGTAAAAGTTTAAACAACGTATCCGCGTCAGATTCTTTGGCATTTATTAGCAAAAATAACTTTGCGACTCCTATTTAAAGTAGCCAGTTTTGTCACAGCTCCAGCAAGTCAACTTCGACTTTTCAGTCAGACTAACCTTATTATAACCTTAAGATATACACCATCGTTACCAGGGAACCTTTTACATTCCACCACATTATTAGCAGATGTACCAACAACTTCATTACCCTTTGACTTTAGCCTCTCCAAAAAGTCATTATAATTATTCATTGAAACCCCATCATTTACTCATTCGCATCTTGTAATGAGAATTGCCATACGAATAATTGGGAATTAGCAATCAGTATTTTGAAATCTTGCAGCATGTCTACGCCAACAGTTATATGTGTATATACAACGTCTATCTTCTGGACTTAATTTGAATGTGAAGTTTCTGAAAAACACTCCGAACTACGAATTGGTTCTCCAAAAATGGAAAAAATGCTGATGAAGCAGCAAAAACTATAAACGACTTTAAAAGGTAAAAGCTGGATAATAATGATGAAGTGTGCTGGCAAAGCGCATAAAAAGAGAAGTTTTGGAACTGGAAAACGGATTGAGCAAAGTAGGAAGGAGGCTGTGGACAAATTACAAAGACTGAACCTGACTTCAAAGGATCCAAATGATTCAGTACCTGCTAAAGTCATTAACGAATACCTTTCTCCTGACTCTAAACCCCTGCGGACAATATTCTTCATCATCCTCTGATATTAGAAATTCTAAAATATCATCATATCTTTCATTATAAATATCCTCCATATTTCTGAAGATATTTTTTTAATTTTTCTTATTTGAAATCATTTACCTCTTCGCTCTATCTGTATTACATCATAAAAGAAACTATTTTAGTTTCTAAATTCTGATACATTCAAGTTTAAAATAGGAATATTTTGAAGTTGTGTTGGGAACTGAATCATGAATTAGTATAATATAATGACACTTGATCAATGTGATTATATTATAGTAAGTCATGCTAAGTTTCTAAATGGAACGTGATGATTCACAGATCATAACATCATCATGTGCCATGTTATACGACTCTTGTATTCTATTTAACCTCTAAAATATCAAGAAAATATTTCTTGATGATTCGGCCTTTTTCAAGGTATTCTAGTAATTTGGCAAGTCAAGATCGTGCCATCACAATTTTTTTCCTAGAACATTAACAATGTTCATTCCGAAATTCATATCTGTGAATTCTGGACCATTACAAGCGGTGCTTAATCGCAAGAAGAAGAAACGAAAGGACAAAACTCCGAAATATAAATTGGGGTATAAATTGAAGTAAATAAAAGAGAGAATTAACTGTGAATGATAATGATTATAGAAGACATAAGCAGAGACTTTGAAATATAAGGGAACATATAAAGCTCAACGACAAACCAGAAATTATAAACCATATATATCGATGCATATAGCAATATAAAGACACGGGAGAACTAGAAACACTATAAACCCAAGAGTATAGTAGAAGTAAATAGATTCTTCCGGCGGTAGATGAAAAAGAAGAATGACCGATATGAAAGTTAGAAGTATATCGAGAATCAGAACTGGATGGAGCATATTGATGAATACTTTAAAATATGAGTTGAGGGGGAAAGAATAGAAGGTGATGAAACATGACTAGGAACTTAGAAATCAACAGATTTAACTCACACAATGGCGGAATAAGTGAATCAAACCCTCTAGTGAATAGGTTAAATTTTTTTTTTTGATTAATTTAGTCAAACCACAACTAAATCAAGTGTGATTAGATCAACACCTAGAGCTATTATTCACCACCTGGGTGATTTGGACTGAGAGAGAATCGGAGGAGCTCACTAGATCTGAGTGTGTGTAACAAATGAGAGGCTTAACCTAAAATGAAGAACACAAGACTTTATATACCCCTGCTGTTGACTCACCCATACGATTCATTCATTACACGTACAAGTTGGCTTCATCAGCCGTACGGGTGATCACTCACTCGTGTCTTCTCATTTAGGTTGTAATTGTGACTTAGCTCAGCATCAACCGTGCATATGAGCCTGTCAGCCGTACTAGTGAGGCTTCACTCATACGTCTGACTCATAGTCAAACATCTAAATCTCGTTCCTGCAGTTCCTGTAACCACATACAAACACGGATAGGATAATAACGAGCAATCATGGTGGCCTGTAAACTGTTGTACCTGTAATGGACGTGGGTAGATGTCTAGGGACTTGCATAAAATGCATCAACAGAAGGTGTGAGTTGTAAGGAAACGAAGGAGGTGAATTTATAAGAAAATCTCCGACAGAAAAATTAAAATGGATGATCGCAGTTAAAGCGGATCCTAATTCCCTTGATTACCGGAGAGTCAAATCTTATTAAGAAGATTTTCTTCAAATCCTTTGAAATCTGGGAATCAATCATATCTACGTCAAATGATAAGATGAATCTACACTTACTCATTTCACTCTTTTATGTTAGCTTCATTCGTACTCTTCATATAAATGGATTGTTTATCCAAATTATTCGCTGATGATAAAACTCTAATTTTCAGCCCGTATGCATCATGAAAACATACTTATTATCATTCACGACCTTTCCACTCAAATTTCGGGACAAAATTTCTTTAACGGGTAGGTACTGTGACAACCCGGAAATTTCCAACCAAATTTAAACTTTAATCTTTATATGTTTCCGACACGATAAGCAATATTTGTTAAGTTAAATTTCAAGAATTTTAAACTATGTTCATACATTCATTCAACCTTGACCAAGTTCTAACGATTCACGAACCATTAAACGAATATGATTATATATGTATAAGTGTATATATATTATAACTTGAAACGTAAACAAAATATTAGATTAAATACTTTATATGATTGTATCTGTTTCAAAATGTTTATCAATGGAATTAGAAGATAAGATCAAATGATTGAATTATCAGATATATTGAATTATGATTACAAGTCTCTGTTGAAAGGCCCATGTTGATTTGAGAAATCTTTCTATTTTAACAATATTCGGAAAATGGTAAAGTGATTTATAAATAAGAAAAAATTGTCAATCATTGAGAACTAGACAAAGGATAGTGGAAGATTGAATCTCATAAAGACTCGATTGATCTATTTAGTTTCAAACTTACAAAAACGTTTTCAGTTTAAAAAGAACTTTATTATTAAAACGTATATAACTTTTATAAATATCTAGAACCACTTTTGACAACTCATTACTTAACTAGTATGATAAAGATAACGATATTTATATTTTATTTTATTAAATATATATAACAATTTAAATTAATATTATATATATTTATACGCGTATTATACGTACATAGTTTTATACTTTTACTATACTTAAACTTTACCTTTACTTTAACTTTAATAATTCACTTTAATAATTCATACTTTAATAATTCACTTTAATAATTCATACTTTAATAATTCACTTTAATAATTCATACTTTAATAATTCACTTTAATAATTCAAAAATCTATTATAAATAGAATTCAATAGGTTTCATTATTTCATAGAAACTTAAAAATATTTTTCTCTAAACACTCTCAATCGATTTACATATATATATTTACTCCGTATTATTTCAAGATATTATTAGTATACATAAAATATTACGACGGAGTGCTGTCCGAGTGATTTCGAAATTGTTTTTCGAGTAGGATAGGATGAAGGAAATTATGGGTTATAGCTATGAAGGTGATAGAGTATGGTTCATGGGTATGCTCATGAGGTCAATATAGTGTTTATAATTTTCGTTGCGTCTACGTACATTTCCTGCAATATTGAATCTCAATATTGATACGTGAGTACTCATAATTTAACTTTTACATACTAATAGTGTATCCCTGACTAGTGCTCGAGTATTTAGGATTATGCATGCTTGTACTTTTGATATTGCCCTTAGACAGGTTAGGTTGAATCTTGAATTAGTTACACTTGCAGTTGAGATAAGGTATAAGATATGCATCTCCTTGGAAAGCTAGCGAAAAATTAAGAACTTTTCTTTTAGATATCGAATGGTTTCGATGAACGGATTAGAAGTTATAATCAATTGAATTTTTGATATTTTTATTAAAAATGATTATTATTATCGTCGTTTTTATCATCGTTCTAGTTTTATCTTATTATTATCATTATTATTATCTTTATCAATAAAAGGGATTTATCATTAAAAATTGTTATTTTTTTTATTATTACTATCGTTATTATCGTTAAAGTTATAATTAGTATTATTATTATTATCCAATTATTATTATTATTATTAGTATTATTATTATTATTATCATTATTAATATATATATATATCATTATTTAAAAATGGTTATTGTTATTGTTATTATTATTATTACTATATTATCATTAAGATAATTATTAGTATTATCGTTAATAATGTTATAGTAACTATCATTATTAATATTAGTGTAATTAAAACAAATATTTGTAACACCTAATTATTTTGATTACTATTATTATCATTATTATGAACACGATATAAAAGACGATTAAAAGCTATTAAACGAAACGATTAGGAAATAATGAGTAAGAGTATCATGATGAAATTAAAATATTATAAAATATTGATTTAGATAAAATTATCGTTCTTATTATTTTTATCATTACTTTTATTATTAAAAGTATCGTTAGTATTAAAACTATCATTTTAACAAAAATTATCATTTTAATAGAAATGTCATTGTTACTATAAAATATCATTATTATTATTATTTTAAATAGAATTATTATTTTAATGATAATATTAAAAATTATCGTAAATATTAAAGTTATCATAATTAGAATTATCATTTTATCATAATGTCATCTTAGTAATTATAAATATTAATATTTTTATAATAATAATTATTATTACAAAATAATACAACTTTTACTTACTATCATTATAGATATTATTCTATCAAATAAATATGTGATACAAACATATTTTACTACGTGTAATAACTTACTTTAATAATACCTATCATATTATCTTTATGATATTAAATGAACCCTATAAATTTTATTACTTAATATATATAAAAGTATATTTTATTATATAAATTTAATATAAAATTTTCTTTATTAATAAATAAATTATATTATTTACTCTAATAAATCTTTTAAAAATATTTAAAAATATAAAACGACGATATTTAAACTATATATTAATCATGTATAGATTTTTGGAAATTATTTTGAGTCAAATTTACTTTTGTTGACTTTTACATATTAGTCTCGAGCATTAGGATTGTGGTACACTATGACTTGACCTAATTTGTTAGACAAATATTGACCAACACATAAATATATATAATTAATTTAGGTTCGTGAATCCGAGGCCACCCTTGCACTTGTTCAATGACGTTATATGTATTTTTACTACGAAATACAGTATGGTGAGTTTCATTTGCCTTTTTACCCTTTATATTTTTGGGACTGAGAATACATGCGCTTTTATAAATGTTTGACGAAATAGATACAAGTAATTGAAACTACATTCTATGGTTGAATTATCGAAATCAAATATGCCCCTTTTTATTAAAGTCTGGTAATCTAAGAATTAGGGAACAGACACCCTAATTGACGCGAATCCTAAAGATAGATCTATTGGGCCTAACAAACCCCATCTAAAGTACAGATGCTTTAGTACTTCGAAATTTATATCATGTCCGAAGGAGGATCCCGGAATGATAGGGGATATTCTTATATGTATCTAGTTAATGTCGGTTACCAGGTGTTCACCATATGAATGATTATTTTTGTCTCTATGCATGGGACGTATATTTATGAGAACTGGAAATAAAATTCTTGTGGTCTATTAAAGTGATGGAAATAAATGATTATGATAAACTAATGAACTCACCAACCTTTTGGTTGACACTTTAAAGCATGTTTATTCTCAGGTGTTAAAGAAATCTTCCGCTGTGCATGTGCTCATTTTAAAGATATTACTTGGAGTCTTTCATAGCATATTTCGAAGAACGTTGCATTCGAGTCATTGAGTTCATCAAAGATTATTATTAAATCAATTTATAGTTGGATAGTGGATATTATGAAATGGTATGCATGCCTGTCAATTTTTGATGTAAAGAAAGTTTGTCTTTTAAAAACGAATGCAATGTTTGTAAAATGTATCATATAGAGGTCAAATACCTCGTAATGTAATCAACTATTGTGAATCGTTTATAATGTATATGAACGGGTTCTTTCAAAAAACACTATAAAACCAAGAGTATAGTAGAAGTGAATAGATTCTTCTGGCGGCAGATGGAAAAGAAGAATGACGGATATGAAGGTTAGAAGTATATCAAGAATCAGAACTGGATGGAGCATATTGACGAATGCTTTAAAATATGAATTGCGGGAGAAAGAATAAAAGGTATGAGCTGTGGAAAATAAGGAAACGAAGGGGGTAGATTTATAGTATAAAATCAGACAGAAAAATCAAGACATATCATTGCATTAAATCGAAGAGGATCATAATTTCCTTAATTACCGAAGAATCAAATCTTATTACGAAGATTTTCTCCAAATCCCCTGAATTCCGGAAATCAACTGTGACTACGTCACTGATTAAGACAAACCTTCATTTACTCATTTCACTCTTTTGTGATAGCTTCACTCGTACTCTTCACAAAATCAAATTGTTTCATCTATATTACTTGATGATGATAAAACTTTAATTGTCAACTCATATAAGTCATGAAAACATACTTATTGTCATCCATGACCATCCCAACTAAATTTCGGGACGAAATTTCTTTAACGGGTAAGTACTGTGACAACCCGAAAATTTATGACCAAATTTAAACTTTATTTTTAAATGATTTAGTGTTTCCGACACGATAAGCAAAGTCTGTAATATTGATTCTCAAAATTTTTGAACTAATATTATATATTCAGTTAACCTTTGACTATTGACCGACGATTCACGAACATCTATTTGTAAATAGATATATAAATATAAGTATATATATATATATATATATATATATATATATATATATATATATATATATATATATATATATATATATATACAATAAGTTGAAATATTAATTATTAAAATTAATTATAAATAACTTACAATGTGTATTTAAAAACCGATTTATGTAAATAAAGATATATACATATATATATAATTTCAAGTTATTTAGTAAACGATAATAACATTCATTTGTTGATTTGATTGATATTTAGATAAGTGAACTAAAATGTTTAAGATGAACAAGTAAAACACTAAGTTGCTACAGTATTTCTGAATTGCTATAGTACCCAAAATACTACAGTGTTTTCGAAAATCACTATTTGCTACAGTAACTTTGCTACAGTAAAACACTATTACAAAATAAAAATGTATATATATATATATGTATATACTACGAGACGATGATTTATAGAAGCAAATAACCAAAACACTTAATTGATTAAAGTGAAACGACCCGTCCTTATCCTCCTGGACAAAGTCATCAACATTTGGTCCCATTGCAATGATCGACTCCAAGTAATGTCCTTAAAATGAGCAAATGCACAGCGGAAGACTTAATTCGTACCTGAGAATAAACATGCTTAAAAGCGTCAACCAAAAGGTTGGTGAGTTCATAGGTTTATCATAATAATCATTTCAATATCTTAATAGACTACAAGATTTCATAATCATAAACATAATACACTCGCAAGTGTATGTAAAGCATTCTAAGTGGTTGTGCACTTGGTAACCATACTTAACATTTAATCAACGTCGCATATTCCCTTTATTATGAATTCTCACTACACCGTACCAAGTGTAGTCACTAAAACGAAGTACTGTGCAACCGTTGAATACTGGTCGTCCAGTCCGGTTGAGGTTGTCAGGCCCGATAGATCTATCAACAGGATTCGCGTTTACAATACCCATTTAAATAGTAGTTACCAAGCTACAGGGAAGTATTCAGTGGTACAACTCAACGTAGAATATATTTTAAGTACTTGTGTCTATTTTGTCAAACATAAAAGCAGCGCATGTATTCTCAGTCCAAAAATATATATATAAGAGGGAGCAAATGAAACTCACCATACTGTATTTTGTAGTAAAAATACACAAGACGATATTGAACAAGTATAGGGTTGGCCTCGGATTCACGAACCTATATCATTTATATATACATTAACACATATACTCGTAATCGAACAAATTTATATATTGTTAGTGATTTAATTGTTATTTTAATTATGTGTTTCATTAATAACCTAATTAATATAAAATATTACTATAATTATGTTAGATGTAGTAATTATAGTTTTATATAGCTACAGTTATTGTTAAAATAATATTGATAATAATAAATAAATATCTGTTTTTGTTTTATAATAATAATAGTAATAATAACAAAAATGATAATTCTTATAAAAATGATACTTTTAATGATAATAATAAAAATGATAATTTTTATAAAAATGATACTTTTTAAAAAATGTTACTTTTAATAATAATGAATATTAATAATAATAATTATAAAAATATTGATTTTACTAATAATAATGATACTAATATTTATATTAATAATAAAATAATAATAATGATAATATTAATAATAATACTTATTTTAGTAATACTAACAATAATAATAATGATAATAATAATAATAATAATAATAATAATAATAATAATAATAATAATAATAATAATAATAATAATAATAATAATAATAATAATAATAATAGTTTTACTACCTCAAAGGAGTAGCCCTTAAGAAAATGATCAAGTCTGAGTTTGGACCCGCGACATCCCGCTAACCCGATAACAACCTAAACCATTACGCTGTCATTGATTTTCTGAAATAAATAGGATTTTAAATCCTTATTACTCGAGTTCTGTTTCTTTTTAAAAAAAAATAAAAATCAGTTTCCTATATTCTTTCTTCTTCTTCTCATTAACATAATCATCATCTAATCACCATCAAATCAACTAACATCCTCATTTTTAATATCGTGATTATCAATTAATCACAAATCATCATCATCGTAATAGGTTCCATCTTAATCAGAATCATAATCAATTATGAACGTCTCCATATGGCATCACCATTAGCATTTCATCACCGTCTCTTAATTATCATCATTAAATTAATACGACTACCATCATCATCATTAATTTGTTTCGTCTGATTAACATTATCATATATGATGATTTTATGATCATCAACAAAACTCGTCACATACCATCTTAAATTTTATCTCATCATGATCACGATTAGGATTGCATCACCATTATCGTCTTCCGTTTATGTAACATCACCGTACATAATCATAATTATTATCATCGTAACCCTAATCATCATAGAACCATCGTGACTTGCTACCATCATCTTTTTATTCGTATCACGTATCACAGGGACCTAAAATAAGAAACAAAACAATACGAGAAAAAAAAACATCGCAGCAAGTACAGGAAAAGTTCGTGAGTTTTGTATGCCAACATAGCCTGATTAGTTTTTAAAGGAGCCCATGAATAAATCGACCCAACAGGCCCACGATTAAAACACACAAGCCTGCTTGTTATGAGCCTAGTCCACTTCTTAATATGCCCAATGTTATTGTATTTAAATGGCCTGCTAACATGCTAACATGTACCAATTTAAACCCACCGATGGGATGTGGGGTCATTTACTCAATGTTGTCGGTCACCAGGAAAAAGAGAAAGGAAAATGTGTAACTATCATCAATAATTCATACCATTATCCTTGTGTCTTCACATGACCCGTTAGAGACAAGAATAGCTCAATCAACACTATCGTCTCCCCTATTCACCGTCATCAATTAATCATAATGATTATCATGATCGCATTTTAACTTCAAACAGCAACAGGAGACACGAGGTTACAGTGGTGGTGACTGTTTGATGAGTTCGATGGCGTAGGAGGGTGGCGACAAGAATTAGTAACATGAGGTGGTTTGTGGTTGACTATAAAAATTTATAGCGACAGTGAGGATTGATAAATAAATTTCCATGGTGTTCTTAAGTGGGTTTAAAACAGAAATTAGTAGCAGCGGTTACAGTGGTGTTTTACAAGGTGGTGATGGAGGGTTGTTGTGGTTGTGGGTGTTTTTGATGATGAGCAGAAACGCAGGTATTGGTGTGCTTGTAATCTTGGTTAATTGAAACAGAAAACAGTCACGGCTTTAGGTGGTGTGACGGTTTTTCAAACAGCAATATTACCACGATAAGTAGCAACTGCAGCGAGTAATAGCAATAGCCTGTGGTGTTGGATATGGTGCGTTTATGATAGCAATATGAGAGAGAGATAGAGAGAGAGAGTGAAAAACGATGGAGGTGGTTGCAGTGGTTTGTGTTAGCCGGTGGTTGTCAAGTGGTGGGAGGTGGTTTGTTAATGGTGTTTAATGGTGGAAACAATTTAGAGTGATGATACTTGGTTTTTGCTTGTCGGACAGAGAATGAAAGGAAGAAGAAAAGAGAGAAATAAGATGTTGCCGGTAGTAGCCGGAAGTTATGGTTGGTGGTTGTAAGGGTTTCGATGGTGGGTGACTTAAGAAGATGGGTGTGATTGTCGGTGATGGGAGTTTGAAGGTGGAGAGTGTTAGTGTGTGTATGTGAGTGTCTGCACATATATATATATATATATATATATATATATATATATATATATATATATATATATATATATATATATATATATATATATATATATATATATATATATGTACATATATTATAGATTTAGGATTATAATATATAATATAATATTAATTAATAATGGCAATCAAATAATTCATGTGTTAAAGAAACGTGTAATAACAGTATAGCCGCCCTATTTTTTAATTCCTGAGTCAACATTTATCTCACAGGTGATTCGTAGTCCGTTGCTAAACAGCTAACTTATAAAAGTGTTTCTAAAAATCTCAAATTTTTAGATTAAATATATTTAATTATTTCACTCATTACCTGTTCGAAACTTGATCAAAAAGGTGTGTCTAATATTTATTCTTAATTTCAAGTAATCTGTACGGAGTATTAAAACTCAACTCTTCAAAGTAAAAATATTTTTAATGATCCCAAATTTTATATATCTTAATTAGGGATCATTGTTTATCTTATTAAAATCACATAAGTTGGAATTAAGTTTATCTAAATAATAATCGAATGATCAACGAGGGTTACAATCATTTAATAATTTCATTTAATATACATTATATATATACCCATTTTATTAATAATTTTATTATTTCATATAATATTTTACATCTTTAATTCTAATAATTAAATCGTATTTTATTTCAAATTATCATATACACATATATACATACATATACATATTTATTTACAAGTAATTGTTCGTGAATCGTCGGAAATGGTCGAAGGTCAATTTAATATATGAAACAGTTCAAAATTTTTGAGACTCAACCTATCAGACTTTGCTTATCGTGTTGAAATTACACTATCGTATTGAGAGTTTTATTTAAAATTAGTCGAAATTTTCCGGGTCGTGACATAAAGCTATACTTCGAGTGACATAGTTTATCAATGATTAAGTTTAATTTTTGATAAAGGTACACGTCGCGTAACGAAAAGTACTAGTTTTCTAAGCGTACAAAAATGCATTCGAGAAACCGAAACCGGGACATAAGTCGAGTGACAACGTACGAGTCAACGGACCAAAAATTACAAGTCAACTATGCACGTGAATATAATATAATATATAATTAATTATATAAATTAAATATATTAAATATAATTAAATAATATGTCGACGAGCTAAAAGTTAAACGATTGTGAGATGTCCCAGGGTGCCATGAGATCGCATGGCCATGAAGCACAAATCCCATGCGATCACATGGGGTACTGTTTCAGGTCAGGTACTATAAATAGCTCGATCTGGTTCCAGTTTCTTTCTTCATTATTTTACTCCGTATTATTTAAATTATTTAAATTATTATTATTATTATTAAGATTAATATTATTATTAATTATTATTAGTAGTATTTGTAGTATTATTAGTATTATACATAAAATACTACGACGAGGTCATGAGCGTGTCACTTTCAAAATGGGTTCTCAAACGGGTTAAAGTTAAGGAAATTATGGGTTATAGCTATGGAGGTTATGGGTATTATTCGGGAGTATTGCATCTAAGTCAAACCTAGTGTTTATCATCTCTGTTGCGTCTACGTACTTTCCTACAATATTGAATCACAATATTGATACGTGAGCATTCATATCTTATCTTTTATATATTATTTGTGTATCCATGTCTAGTGCTCGAGTATATATATTTATGCATGCTTGAATGCTAAATTTTGTCGTTAAACAGTTTATAATGAATCACGAATTAAATACATATATTACTAGTAAAAGATATATGATGTACATGTTTTTGGAAAGCTGGCGAAACATCAATAACTTTTCATTTAGAAATCGCGTAATTCCGGTGAACGAATTGAAAGATATGATCAAATGAATTATGATTGACATTAATTGAAATTGCTTTTGAATCTGCAATTGATATATAAACAACTTGTTTCTAAGATTGATAAATTAGATTTTTGAATATTACCAACCGAGTAAATGAATCCTTATATAAGGTACGTCTCATTTTGTTGAACTATTGTCAAAATTGACTTTTAAAAACGACTTTGGATAACTTTTGTATGTCGATCTCGAGCATTAGGATTGTGATACACTATGACCTGACCTAGCTTGATAGACATTTATTGACCAACATATGTTCTCTAGGTTGAGATCTACGGTTATTTGGTAATTCGAGTTTCGGTCACATGTTGGTGAACAACTTTATGTGCTGCTAAGGTGAGTTTCATTTGCTCCCTTTTTAATTGCTTTTGTAATCTATATTTTTGGGCTGAGAATACATGCAATTTATTTTAAACGCAATGGATACAAGTACATACTAAATTCTACACTGAGTTTAAACCGAAAATCCCTTAGCTTTGGTAACTAGTAACTGCCAGTTATAAGAACTGGTGGGCGCGAGTAGTAGTATATGGATCCATAGGGCTTGATATCCCCGTCTGAGCTAGAGCACTAGCCTTTTAACGGACGTATGCTATTTGAGAAGCGTATACGTTGGTTTGCGTGTATTATTAAGATGATTATACAAAGGGTACTTATTATATAGACATTAAGGTTTTGTTACCAGGGTGCTCAATTTCGTAGAATCTTCTGATAAACGTTTCAGATGAAATAACTGAAATCTTGTGATCCACCTTTATATACAGATTATGCGCAACATTGAAACTATGAACTCACCAACCTTTGTGTTGACACTTTATATCATGTTTATTCTCAGGTTTCTAGAAGTCCTCCGCTGTTTGCTTATACGTTATACAAGCTATGTGCATGGAGTCATACATGCTTTATTCGAGAAAACTTTGCATTCACAAAATCATCACCATGTATCTTATTTTGAATGCATTGTCAACGGATGTAGTATTGTAAACTATTATATACATTGATTGTCTATACATAGAAATCATTAGACGTCGAAAACCTTGGATTATATATATTCATTTATGGTGTACCTTTTCAAAAGAATGCAATGTTTACAAAACGTATCATATAGAGGTCAAAACCTCACTATGAAATCGATGAATGATGTATTCATCCAAATGGATTTGGACGGGTCATCACACAATTCCAAATTTGTGGGAGGAATTTGAATTCCTTGACGAGCGGGTGTGAGCCACTCACGAGTGATAAAGATGAAACCTTTAACACTCGGCTAGGGAGACTTTACTCCCTAAGTGAGACAAACTTAACTTGGGAGACTTTAACTCCCAAGCTTGGAATAAAACTTGACTTGAAAGACTTTACTTTCAAGTGTGGTGCCCGAGATTACTTGGAAGACTTTACTTCCAAGTGTTTGTTTTTCTACTTCCCACATAACAAGCTTTTATGCTTATTGTAAGAAAAGGTAGGAAGTAGTTACTACCTTTTCGTTAGTTGAAATCTCAACGGGGTGCCATAGCTTTTGGCTATGGGTTGTGTTGTCTAGCAATACTAGCACGAATCCATTGCTCTTCATCAAGAAGATAGCACACATTGAAGCTCGGTGGCTCCTCTTCTCTCGGTATGATACATCGGTTGAACCATCTTGAAATGATGAGACAACCAATGTCAATATGAAATGGTGTGGATTAGGAAGTGTCCTACACCAAGTAGTACGAAATTCGGGAGACTTTACTCCCTACCAAAATGGATGGACTTGAGTCATCCGAAAGTGCTAAAGCATGAAGCTTTAAACACTTGGTTTTTGAAACAATGTGAATGAAAGACTTTAACTTTCAAGCACAAGTTTGATTTTTCTTTTGATATTACATTTGGAGTATAAAATCACATGAAAAGTGAAAGACTTTACTTCCACTTTGTATTACAATTGCCAACATAAGGGAAGACTTTACTTCCCTAAAAATTTGAAACATCATGGAAAAAGACTTTACTTTTTCCAAAAAGTTTGAAAATTTTCACAAGTTTTAACCATTTTAGATGTTTATGATATAAGTTAACGTAATGGTTAAAGGCTTGTTCCAAAAATTGATCAACAATGCAAGTTTTAGCCTTTATAGAGCGTATGTGATAAGTTTAACCCGAAAAAGTTCAAAATGACCCGAGATTTACTCTCCCTCCTACATTTAGTTTGATGCAATGCCCTCATTGTATTAAACGAAAGAATATTTAGAAAATTGAGGGGCATTTTGAATTAGAATAGAGAAGAGAAGAGAAAATAAAAACTGGAGTAGACCAATTGATCTTGTTGTAACCATTCGAGAAACTTATTCACCAAAATATTGCAAGTCGATGAGCTTGACGCCTGAACTTAATGCCAGTCTTGCATTAATCATCAATAATGTGAATCCTGCCACTAAGAACCACAACAAGCAAGAACATACAAACAACCACAAGAATATCCACGCACGCGCATTGTTGAATTATTACAAACTTTGAAATGATCATATGTGAGAGTAGCAATATGAGTCTACTACCTCACAACGAATCAATAATTCCATGTTTCACGCACACAATGCCAAATAAATTTAAGTTACATGCCAATTCATAAATTAAATTGTTTCACAAACCATGATGAAGATTGATTACCGAAATTCCACATATTGTTTGTGTGCCACCTTGGGATGCTTACGCATGCATTATTGATAACCCAATCGCTCCATTGGCAACTCATCCGACTCATTAAAATTGACTTTCAAAAAGTTAGTGATTCGAGTCACATAGTGACCACCAACACTGGGAAGCTCTGACTTCTCGCCACTTGGGTCAAAAAGATAACTTGCGATGAGGTTTTGGAATGTGAATGTGATTTATCTTGTAGATACCATGAACCAACCAAATATCAAACATTGTCATCTTATCAACACCTTCTGTTTGGTGGAAAATTGATTTGGCAAAGAACCTTTGGATGCAACGAAGGATGGGGCTTTTGAGTGCTCCCGGAACTTGATTTGTAGGGGTTAACTTTTCATAACTAATTTCGCTCCATGCTTGCTTTGGATCAAACTCATTTAGGTTGTAGGCTTCACACTTTGCCAAGTATTCAAAGGTAGAGGCGGGATCCGAATCGGTGTAGAGTCCTAAGCATTCTATGAATTGAGCCATGCTCATTTGCCATTCCATTCCACCTAGCCTAAACCAAAGGTAGTTGCGAATCCATGGGGAGATGACCTTGAAATCAACCCTAAGAGTTGCTAGGAACTCCCAAGTTAACAACGGGTAAACGCTTTCTTTCATGTAAAGGAGCATCTCTCATGGGCTCTCAACCTTATTGTCACTTTCAACCGTGAACGTTTCCCTAATTTGATATCCTAAACCCGCCAACTCAAAGTCAATCCAATTGATGAACTTGGCCAGGATTACCGGCTTGTGAATCCTATTAACCACTTTGAATTGAATTGTTTCATCCGACAAAAGCTTTTGCAACCATTCATGGGCATCGATGGACTTTTCATAACCCTCTCCATTCGAAGTACTTCCCTGAAACATACTCAATCAAGCAATGAATACACAAACAATTTCATTACGTTAGCGTGAAGTGGTTGTGTCACTTTCAACATCAATGGGGTAGTGCAACCCCTACATTTAATTCAAGACAAAAAGCATCATAGAAAACAAATATGGTCAAAATTGCTCACATGCAAAAGTCTACTTTTTGTGACGACCCAGAAATTTCTGACCAAATTTAAACTTTATCTTTAAATGATTTAATGTTTTCGACATGATAAGCAAAGTCTGTAATGTTGAGTCTCAAGTTTTGGAACTATATTCATGTAATCAATTATTCTTTAAATGTTCTCGACGATTCACGAACAATATATATATATATATATATATATATATATATATATATATATATATATATATATATATATATATATATATATATGATTTCAAGTTATTTAGTAAACGATAGTAACATTCGATTAATATTTAGATAAGTTAACTAAAACGTTTAAGATGAACCAATAAAACACTAATTTGCTACAGTATTTTCGAATTGCTACAGTACCCGAAAATCACAATTTGCTACAGTAAAAAAACTTTGCTACAGTAACTTTGCTACAGTAAACACTATTTCAAAATGAAAATATATATATTATATATATATTAACGAATAGCGAGACGATGATTTATAGAAGTAAATGACCAAAACACTCGAAAGTTTAAGATATACTTTGAGTGGTGTAGTTTATGGATAATTTAAGATAAAGCTATGGGAACTATGGGTTATAGCTATGGAGGTTATGGGTAATGTCGTGGGTATTGTTTGCAAATCAAACCTAGTGTTTATCATCTCTGTTGCGTCTACGTACTTTCCTGCAATATTGAATCACAATATTGATACGTGAGCATTCATATCTTATCTTTTATATATTAATTGTGTATCCATGTCTAGTGCTCGAGTATATATATGTTTATGTATGCTTGTATGCTAAATTTCATCGTTAAACAGTTTATAATGAATCACGAATTAAATACATATATTACTGATAAAAGGTATATGATATGCATGTCGTTGGAAAGCTGGCGAAAAATCAATAACTTTTCATTTAGAAACCGTGTAATTTCAGTGAACGAATTAAAAGTTATGATCAACTGAATTATGATTAACGTTAATTGAAATTGCTTTTGAATCTGCAATTGATATTTAAACAACTTGTTAATAAGATTTATAAAGTGGATTTTTGAATATTACCAGCCGAGTAAATGAATCCTTATATAGGACACGTCTCGTTTTGTTAAACAACTGTCAAAATTGACTTTTTGAAACAACTTTGGATAACTTTTGTATGTCGATCTCGAGCATTAGGATTGTGATACACTATGACCTGACCTAGCTTGATAGACATTTATTGACCAACATATGTTCTCTAGGTTGAGATCTACAGTTATTTGGTAATCCGAGTTTCGGTCACATTTTGGTGAACGACTTTATATGCTGCTAAGGTGAGCTTCATTTGCACCCTTTTTAATTGCTTTTGCAATCTATATTTTTGGGCTGAGAATACATGTACTTTATTTTAAATGCAATGGATACAAGTACATACTAAATTCTACACTGAGTTTGAATCGAAAATTCCTTAGCTTTGGTAACTAGTAACTGCCAGTTATAAGAACTGGTGGGCGCGAGTAGTAGTATATGGATCCATAGGGCTTGATATCCCCGTCCGAGCTAGAGCACTAGCCTTTTAACGGACGTATGCTATTTGAGAAGCGTACACGTTGGTTTGCGTGTATTATTAAGATGATTATACAAAGGGTATAAATTATATATACGTTAAGTTTAGTTACCAGGGTGCTCAATTTTGTAGAATATTTTGATAAACGTTTCTAGATGAAACAACTGAAATCTTGTGATCCACCTTTATATACAGATTATGCGAAACACTAAAACTATGAACTCACCAACCTTTGTGTTGACACTTGTTAGCATGTTTATTCTCAGGTTCCCTAGAAGTCTTTCACTGTTTGCTTATATGTTAGACAAGTTATGTGCATGGAGTCTTACATGGCATATTTATCAAGGAAACGTTGCATTCACCAAATCATCACCATGTATCTTATTTTGACTGCATTGTTGATAACGCCAAAATTATACATGTTTATTATCGTTATTTCGATCCAATGTTGTTCCATTTGTATGTAATTGTTATACGTATGTATTGTAATTCATGTACATTTGTAAAAAGTCCATTGTGAATGAATAAATGAAGACCAACAGCGAAAACAGAGTTAAAACGAAGATCGAATGCGTAAAACAGCCCGAAACCACTGAAACAGGTCCAAATGCGGCGCATCTCTCTTAGATGCGGCACATCTTTACACCAAATAACTCCCGACAGTTTCAGATGTGGAGCATGAAGACTTCTGGGCCAAAATAGCAACAGATGCGGCGCATCTGAGATGGATGCGGCGCATCTGAGATGGATGTGGCGCATCCAAGCCAGATGCGGCGCATCTGTCCCAGATGCGGCGCATATGACCCCTTGCCGACAGTCCTGAGTGCATAATCGAGCTGGAATCTACTAAACGTAAAGAGATGCGGCGCATCCCAAAGAGATGCGGCGCATCTGGTCACTTTCTGGCCAAAATACCTAACTTTTGAGGCTATTTAATGAAGCAAATGGTTACTTACTTGAGAGACCTTCACTACTACGTTCTCCCCCAGTTTTAAGACGATTTTCAATTTCCAAGGAAGGCTGCAAGTTAATCTCCACTATTTCAACATCAATATTAAGCTAGGATCATTTATCGCAATTGGTACTATTGTTCTATATCTTTTTAACATGAATTCAACTTGTATTTACTGTTTCATTAGTTCTACTATGATTATGTTAGGCTAAAAGCCTTGTGTGTTTGCTTCAATGTAAGATTTATGGCTTGGGATTGTTCTATACTTTGATGTTATGCTAGTTATACATATGTTTGATTGATTTAATTATCTAGTTCAACCGTAAGAACCATTATTATGCATGTTTAGATCATTACTTCAATTATATAGATTGCAACCTATTAATGTGAGTTAACTAGGAAAACAACCTATACTTCAATACATCTAGTAATCTAGACGATTAGATACATACACTTAAGTGATTTTGTTATGTGTTTAATTCGGTAATTGAATAAGTTCCAAAGCAACATAGTTATGAAATTACCTCAAGTGATTTTTGTAATTAAGGTTTCACGTGAGTTTAATCGGGTTGAATCTAGTTAGTTAATCAATCTAAATCACCATGTTCTTTCAAGAAATACATTGTTGTAACTATCTTTATATTCTAGTTCAATTATACGAGTTATGACTTGATTTATGTGAATTTATCAAAGGCTATAATTTGTACTTCAACACCTAGTGATCTAGACACCTATATGTGAATATAGGATGGTAATTGGATGATATTTAGGTTTTACAATCATGTAGTTTACTTAGAGTGATCTTAGTAAACTAGGTTTTATGTGAATTTAACCAAGAAAGAATCCTGTTGATTAAACATAGTTCTTAAGTTTATAGATATTGTGAAATTGATATAAACTACTCTATTGTAACTATCGCATAACGGTTTTAATTATAAAAGAACAATCCCTGTCATCTATCAAGCATAGAAGTAAACACCGCATTCTCATTCTTGTTAATTATTATTTTTATTTACTGTTTCGTTAAACAAAAACACAACTTTAAATATAAACCCCCTTTTTAGAATAATTAATTGTGGTAAAATCATTTAAACAAACTTCTCCCTGTAGATCGAACTGGTCAATTTACTTGCTAGTTACTACATGATCGGATTTTAGTTGCCTGTATTATGTGTTAATTATTAAGCATATTGTCTACATTTTAAAGGTTACGTCTTGACACATCAACTTTTTGGCGCCGCTGCCGGGGAGCGGTTTTGTTAAAAGATTTTAATAAACTTTGAATTATTCGATCCTTTTGTAGGAATTCAATTCCTAGAAAAGTTACTTTTTATTGTAAGCTTGTATTTTTTTTGTTTGTGGTGTTGTGATTGCAGGGTAGGTATTAGTGCATGAATCTACATTCTTCCAACTCTAATTTAATTCCTTCATATCCTGAACCTGAAAGAGAACTTCACGAACGCTTAAGAGCTCAAGAAGTAGAATCTCTTGCTCAAGGTTTAGAGTCACTTTCGTTAGATTCTAACTCTGAACCAATTGTTCAACCAATCATCGAGCCAGTCATTAAAGAAGAGGAAGAGATGACTGCTACAAATCAAACGATGGATGCTTTGATGAAGGCAACAAGGACAGGACAAGGCCACGCAATTGTTCAACCTACGATGACTGATGGTTTTGAAATAAAGGGGCAATTTCTCCACATGGTGACTAATACATGCCAATTCGGTGGGGCCCCAAATGAAGATGCTAACGGGCATCTTCGTAAGTTTGTAAGCATTGGCAAGCTTTTCAAAATCAAAGATGTCTCCGTTGAAGTTGCATGTCTAAAAATCTTTCCATGGTCCCTAAAGGATGATGCAAGAGATTGGTTAGACTCATTATTGGAAGGTTATATTGAAAACTGGAATGATATGATGGACAAATTTTTGTCAGAATTCTTCCCCGCTTCGAAAGCAGCAAAATTGCAAAGTGACATAAATCACTTCAAGCAAAAGTCTAACGAGACTCTTTATGAAGCTTGGACCCGATTTAATAAAATGCTTAGGGTATGTCCTCAACACGGGTTGAATACATTCCAAAAAGTCCAAATTTTCTATAAAGGAGTCAATGTGGCTACCCGGAAGGATATAGATGTTGCAGCAGGAGGATCAATCATGAAAAAAATGCCCGAAGACGCTCACACGATAATTGCCGATATAGCAGCCCATTCTCATAATTGGCATCAGGAGATGGAATTCTCTAGATCGTCAACAGTTGCTAATGTCGAAAGCAATGATGAAATCGCTGCATTAAAAGTTCAATTGGCAAATCAAGCAAGGCAAATCGAGAAGGTAACCAAAGAAATGCACGCTATCAGGGTAGGGTGCGAGTTGTGCCAAGGTCCCCATCTCACGCGAGATTGCGACCAAACGACGATGGAAGGGCAAGCAAATTTCCTAGGTTACATGCGAAAAGGTGAGATGAATTTTGACGACTTTCCGGCGGTTGAAGCAAATAACCGAAAATATCCTCCTGTCAACAGTTATCAAATAGGAGGACCTTCAAGTTCAAACAACAACTACCACGGAGGAAATGCAGGTTACCAAAATAACCGAAATTTCCAGAATCAAAATCAAAGAAATACACCACCGGGTTACAATCATCTAAACAATCGTAATCAACCCCCACGAAATTACCAAAATAATTTCCAACACAATCAACCACAAGCACAACCACAAGCACTTATACAACCACAACCTGAGAAGAAATCCGGTTTAGAAGATCTGTTGAGAGATTTTATGGTTAAACACGAACAAAATGCAGAAATTCAAACTCAGCAAATTCGCAATCAACAAGCTACGATTCAAAACTTAGAAAGGGATGTTGGAAATATCTCACAGTTACTAGCAGAGAGACCACCTGGTGCTCTCCCCTCAAATACTCAAGTGAATCCTAGTAACAATCAAACAAGGAATGAGCATGTAAATGCTATAACCACTAGAAGCGGTTTAACTACTAACCCAGAGACCCTTAAGTCCCCGGAAGTTCCCTTGTCTCCTTCTGTTTTGTAGGTGCCTGTTGATGTAGATGAGCATGTTGAAAAAGAGCAAGAGAAAGGTGATCCACCGGAGGTCATATCGAAGAAAAGTGAAGAACCACCAGTGAAGGTGTACAAGGCACCTATTCCATACCCAAAAGCGTTGAATAAAGACAGACTCGTGAGCTAATATCAGAAATTTGCGGATATGATCAAGCTATTCAGCATTAACATGCCACTCGCGGAGGTTCTTAAGGGTATGCCCCATTACGGGAAGTTTTTGAAAGATCTCATATCCTCGAAAGGAAAATACCAAGAAGTATCTGCAACATTCCTCCATGAGGAGTGTTCGGCCATCTTGAAAAAGCAAAATGTACCTCTAAAATTGGGAGATCCGGGTAGTTTTATCATACCATGTATGATGGGTGATTCGGTAGTGTATGATGCGCTAGCCGACCTAGGTGCAAGTGTTAACCTAATGCCTTACTCGTTATACTTGAAACTTGACTTAGGAGATTTGAAACCAACCCGGATGGGTATTCGATTAGCAAACCAATCATTTGATACTCCCATAGGTATAGCCGAGGATATTCTTGTAAAAGTTGGCTCACTTGTCTTTCCCGTCGACTTTGTTATTCTAGAAATGCAAGAGGACACAAAAGTTCCTATCATTTTAGGACGTCCTTTCCTTAACACTGCAGATGCTATCATTAATGTCCAAAAAGAACAATTAAGTCTAGGTGTGGGAGACGAGAGAATAGTTTATAATATTGACAAAGCCATGAAAAGACCCATTTCCACCGATGACTTTTGTTTTCAAATTGATGTTATAAACTTTTGTGTTGAGAATGAATTACAGGAGCTACTTGAAATTGATACCTCGGGGTTTGCCCCGGTGAGTGAAAGTGAATATTTCAATATTGATGAGGATTTTGATGAGTTGATGAAAGTGGTCACGGATGATGAGACCATGAAAGAAGAATTTCCTAAGGAAGAAGAATCATTTGAAGATATCGGAAATAAAGATAGATTCCGAATAAAGAATTCCTTGGAAGAACCACCCGTACTAGAGCTTAAGGAGCTACCCAAACACTTGGAGTATGCTTACCTCGAAGGTACATCTCAATTGCAGTAATTATTGCTTCACATCTTTCCGGTAACGAGAAGAAAAGGTTAATCTCTGTTTTGAAAACCCATAAAAAGGCTATAGCCTGGAAAACGACCGACATTCCAGGGATAAACCCGTCTTATTGTACACATAAAATTCTCCTTGAAAATGACTTCAAACCAGTAGTACAAAGACAACACAGGCTAAATCCCAACATGAAAGAGGTTGTTAAAAAGGAGGTAGTCAAGCTTCTTGACGCCGGGTTAATCTACCCCATCTCCGATAGTCCTTGGGTTAGTCCAGTACAAGTAGTACCCAAAAAGGGGGGTACAACCGTTATTGTCAATGAAAAAGACGAACTCGTTCCAACTAGAACGGTTACCGGCTGGAGAGTCTGTATTGATTACAGGCGTCTCAATGATGCCACTAGAAAAGATCATTTCCCGTTACCTTTTATTGATCAAATGATTGAACGATTAGCGGGGAAAGAATACTATTGCTTTCTAGATGGTTTCTCCGGTTACTTCCAAATTCCAATTGATCCCAACGACCAAGAAAAGACCACATTCACTTGTCCTTTTGGGACCTTTGCCTATCGCCGCATGCCATTTGGTTTATGCAATGCACCCGGAACCTTTCAAAGGTGCATGATGGCAATTTTTGATGATATGGTAGAGGATTGTATGGAAGTCTTCATCGATGACTTTTTCGTGTTTGGAGACTCCTTTGAATCGTGTCTTTTTAACCTTGAACGTATGCTTATCCGATGTGAGAAAGCAAATTTGGTCCTGAATTGGGAAAAATGCCACTTCATGGTGAAGGAGGGCATTGTACTTGGTCACAAAATATCTCGTGCGGGAATAGAGGTAGATAAAGCTAAAATTGAAGTTATCTCTAAGCTACCTATACCGACGAATGTCAAGGCAATTAGAAGCTTTCTTGGTCACGCGGAATTTTATAGGCGATTTATCAAAGATTTCTCTAAAATTGCCCGTCCAATGACCAAACTTCTTGAAAAGGATGCTCCATTTGACTTCGATTCCAATTGTGAGAATGCATTCTCCATTCTAAAGTCAAAACTCACACAAGCTCCCATTATCATGTCTCCGGATTGGAATATGCCTTTTGTGTTAATGTATGACGCGAGCGACTATGCCTTAGGAGCTGTCTTAGGACAACGACCCGATAATCATTTTCGTCCAATTTATTATGCGAGCAAAACGCTAACGGGAGCTTAAATTAATTACACCACTACGGAAAAAGAGCTCCTAGCGGTTGTTTATGCGTTTGATAAATTTCGATCATATTTGGTGTTGTCCAAAACCATTGTTTACACGGATCATTCTGCTCTTAGGTACTTATTCTTGAAACTAGATGCAAAACATCGTCTCATACGTTGGGTTCTTCTACTTCAAGAGTTTGACATTGATATACGTGATAAGAAAGGAGCCGAGAATCTAGCCGCCGATCATTTATCCCGACTTGAAAACCCCGAATTAGAACAACTTGATGATACAATCATCAAGGACACATTTCCTGATGAATCTCTAATGAGGGTTGACAAGGAATCTGAAATCCCATGGTTTGCCCATTTTGCAAACTATCTTGCTTCAAGCATTCTTCAAAAAGGACTTTCTTATCAACAAAAGAAGAAATTCTTTGCGAATTTGAAGTCCTATTTCTGGGAACATCCAGACCTATTCTGTGTTGGTGCAGATCAAATGATTCGCCGTTGTGTGTACGGAAAAGAGGCTCAACAAATTCTCGAGCATTGCCATCAAGGGCCCACCGGCGGTCATTTCGGACCAAACCACACCGCAAGAAAAATCCTTGACTCGGGCTTTTATTGGCCCACGATCTTTAAAGATGCCCATAATTTTGTTCGGACTTGCAATGCATGCCAACGAACGGGTAACATCACGAAAAAGGATGAGATGCCTCAAACCGGCATCCAAGTTTATGAAATCTTTGATATTTGGGGAATCGATTTCATGGGACCATTTCCAAGTTCCCATAAGTGCAAATACATCCTAGTAGCCATTGACTATGTATCTAAGTGGGCTGAAGCAAAAGCTTTACCTACGAATGATGCTAGGGTGGTGGTGAACTTCTTGAAAAATCTCTTCTCGCGCTTTGGAATCCCAAAAGCGCTCATATCCGATCGCGGAACTCATTTTGCCAACAACCTTCTTGAAAAGGTGTTGAAGAAGTATGGCGTAACTCAACGTTTCTCTACTCCGTACCACCCGCAAACGAGTGGTCAAGTGGAGAACACAAATCGTGCCTTGAAACGCATACTTGAGAAGACGATTGATAACAACCCTAAGATTTGGCAACGCAAGTTAGATGATGCGTTGTGGGCCTTTAGGACTGCTTTTAAAACACCAATCGGTACCACACCATTTAGACTTGTATACGGTAAAGCATGCCATCTTCCGATTGAAGTGGAACATAGAGCGTACTGGGCATTAAAACTTTGTAATTTAGACATGGAAAAGGCTGGTGAAAACCGATTCATGCAATTGCATGAATTGGAAGAGTTGAGGTTAGAAGCGTACGAGAATTCGAGCTCGTATAAGGAGAAAATGAAAAGGTGGCATGATGCCCGATTGAAAGAAGTGAAAGAGTTTAAAACCGGTGATAAGGTTTTAGTTTTTAACTCACGGTTTAAATTTTCTCCCGGAAAGTTGAAGTCCCGATGGACGGGACCTTATTTGGTGAAACAAGCATTCCCATCGGGATATGTTGAGTTGTTTGGAAACGGAAATACCTTCAAGGTGAATGGTCATCGCTTGAAACTCTATTTTGATGGAGTGGACACCACGATTTGAGATGACATCACCCTATTCCCCAATGCTAATTAGCTTGGGACGGAGTCGCGTGAACGACTCGTTAAACTTCACAACATGTATATAGTCCCAATCGTGTACGTATTTTAATAAATTTGAGTGTTTTGAGTGATTTCTAAGTTATTATATGAACCAAGTTGTTTAGGGACCTTCCGAAATGTTTAAAATGCGAAAAAACGTCAAAAGCTGGTGCAACAGGGGCAGATGCGCCGCATCTGTGATGGATGCGCCGCATCTGCAGACAAGAAAAATCCCGTGAATTTTGAATGCGCCGAGAAAGGGTCATGCGCCGCGTTTGGACCATCTGATGTGCCGCATCTGCTTCAGATGCGCCGTATCTGAGCCAGATGCGCCGCATCTACTACAGATGCGCCGCATCTGTGTCGGTATGTTGGATTCTGCCCAATTTTTTTGCACAAATACGGGAGTTTATCAATTTTTTTCTCATTTTTTCACCTACTACTCCGAATCCCATCTCATTCTCTCTCAAAATTTCAATCTCTACTCACTAATTGAACCGATTAATCCCATCTTTGAGCATCAAATCTGAATATCAACATGAGAAAGGTAAGATTAATCCTAAACACTTCATGATTCTTGTGTTCTTCAATCTAAAAATCAGATTTAGCTTGTTCTTAGTGTGAGGATGTTTGAATGTTCATGTTTTGGTCATTATATGCTTAAATTATTGCTACTAATCCTTATTCATGCTCTAATTTCATGATTATTTGCTTCAATCTTTACTTTGGAAATTAGGGTTCTTCATGAATTTAGGGGTTTCGGACTTTTGGCCATTAAATTATTCAATTGAGATATTTTGAAGTTTGATTACTAGTATACATTAACAAAATCGCATGAACCTTTGTTGAATTACACGAATACACAAATTATTGAATTTTAGGGTTCTTGAATTAGGGATTTTGACTTTTGTTAACTAGTAAGTGTTCTAAGTTGAAGTTATGCAAATCATTACTTATGGTAAACACATGTGAACCTTAACTTGGTGTTATTTCAATTTAAAAGTAATTATTATATAAGTTAAGGATTATATGATTAAGCATTGTGATGAAGTTGTTGACTTGAGATGAATTTAATGTTCTAAATGTATGAAACCCATTGATTGCATATTGTTTAACATGCTTTTTGATGAATGCCTATGGTTCCATATGTTATGACATTGCAAGTGTTTGGTGAAATGAAGCATGCTATGTATGATTATACTTGTAAAGTGATTTGAATCAATTGGCATACTAGTTCATGTTTGTTAAGAGTGAAAATAGTTCATACCATGTTAAGATATTGGTTAACATAAACATTGAGATTTAATTGGAACTTAACATATCCACATGGTTTTCGCTAGGTACAATATGAAAGATGTTTTGAAATTCTTTAACGCTAATCAACTTGGTTTGTTTTTTTTTGTTTGTTTGGTTTTGTTGTGTTTTTGTAGACCAGAGCATCATCATCAAACCCAAAATCAAAGAAGCAAAAAGCCCCAGCAATTGTAGATGAGGATACAAGTGAAGAAGAACATGCTGCTGAAGAGGAAGAAATGGATATTGACAACCGGCAGTTAAATGTCCGTGGATTAACCACTCCGGATCCATGGATCAATGCAGTTTTGAGGCATCCGGAATACCATGAACAGATGAAGGCACTTCTACACAAAGACGTATATCCGGGGAAATATATCGATTGGACACCATTAGAGGAAGCCGGCGAATATCAAAATTTTCGCAACCTTTTTCGAGTAACGTATCACGGCCATCGAATATAGGCTTGGGAAAACCTGTTCAGAATGCAAGAAAGAGTGTATCCACTTTTAGTCAAAGAATTCGTTGGTTCACTTAGGGCTGATTACACGTCACCAACATCGGGTACATTTATGAGATTTCGTCTTGGAGGGCAAGACAGGACATTAACGCTGCTGCAATTTGTGAAGGCGTTGGATATTTATGAAGGGTTGCCACATCAACTGATGCAAAATTACTTTAATCAATGTATATACTATGTTTCTTCTTTTAATCATTCAGAAGCATGGGTGGACATGAGCAATACCGCATATAGTGCAAGCAAGCAGACTTGTAGCAAGCTACGTACCTACGAGCACCGATGCGTCCAACGATTCATTTCAAGTACCATAAACTGTCGAAAAGACAGTAGTGAAAAAGTCACCAACTTGGATATATGGTACATTCACACGATAATGGATCACTCCCATGTTCATATCCCACGAATGATTCTCACTTTCCTCCTCGAAGAAAGGAAAAAGATTACACCAATCATGGGCGGCCATTTTGTAACCAGGATTGCCGAACATTTTCGAATCAACACAAGTGGGTTAGAGGAGAAACATATGATTGCCTTTGATAGAGTGAGTTATACAAGGGCAAACATTTTGATGAGGGGGTCGAATGGCCTTCTAACTAGGTATGAGGATCCCGTGAACAGGCAACCAGAACAACCCCAACAGCAACTAGATCCACAGCCGAATGTTGGAAGTAGTTCGGGTCCGGGAAATGATTGGGAGGCTTACATGGCACGCCAGTTTTCAGATATGCGACTCCATAGTGATCAAAACACCCAAAAGGTAATTGATCACTACGATGCAGGTAACAGGGAGATGCAACATTACATTGATGTTGGGAATGATCGAACATGGTATACTCAAGCGGGGCAGCAAAATCAGCTTAATTGGATACATGAACAGACAGTGTCATACGCTGTAGATCCTGCTAACTATACCCCCTCTCCTTGGCCTGCATACGATCCTTGGGTTCGAATGGGTGATCCATATCCTGCGCCTTATCCTCCTCCTCCTAACCCGCCTACTGAAGACACTGCGGTCGTCCCTGCTCAAGGAACTTATCAGGGGTACAACCCCTCAATATTTCAGGATGACGACGCGGGAAATCAAAGCGAAGGTGGAGCTGGCCCAAGTAACTCATTTTGGGGATTTTTCTGAAGATGACGTAATTTTTCCTGATGTGTGACAGGTTTGGTTGATGTTGGTTTATTTCAAAAACAATTTCTTTTCAAGTTTGGTGTGTAATAACTAGATAATATTTTGGATAATTGTGATTTGAATAATTTAGATAATTGTAAGTGGGGTTTTTAGTACATGGAGTACACCCCCATTTATTTGTGTGAATCGTATGGTACCTTTGTTTGAATTGCTACAAGTGAGCATTGTGCTATATGCTGCATTTTTACAAAGACTGGCAGTAAGTTCAGCACATACTTGATTGGTGATTGTTTTGTGGTTGCAAGAAGCGGATGATGTTCTTATGCTCGCATTCAGTTCAGCGCCATCATCCCGTGAACTTCGGTTTTAAACCTTGAAAGTAATAAACTCTCTCACACTCTTTGACCCTCTCGAATTTAAATTTTTCTGATTTCATGTAACGAGGACGATACATGAACTCAAGTGTGGGGAGGAAGTTATAAATTCTTTCGGGTTTTTTATTTTAGTTAAAAAGGCTTAAAATGGTGAAAATTTTTAAACTTTTATCTTCATAAATTCAAATTTTGTTTAAAATTTGTAGATTTTAAAACTAGGTGTATACACCGAAATTATTATCACAAAACAAAATAAGAAACAACCAAATGATTGAGTTTGTCATATAAAAGATATAATCATCATGCTATACCACATTCTGGATGAAATGAAAGTCATCAAGTAATTTGTTGTTCTAACAATCTAATCCAATGCTCATCCATGTAATGATTGTGATGGAAGTCAAGTCTTCCAATATGACACACTTGCTAACTTATGTTAGAAGTCGTAGTCCAGAACAGCTGTAGGTTGACGAAAAATCTTGAAAAGTCATCTCTATCATCGGCTGGAAATCCACCTCACTTCAGCATCAAACAGGGTTTTTGGTGGTCAGACTTATCATAACCATGAGATGGATCTGTCTCGTACAATGGGGGGGCACAGTGCAAATTAGCTTTTAAGACTAATGAATCTAATCCCCAGATAGATGATCTCCGTAAAGATCAACCGCATCTACGTTGACCGCGGTTAACATACATATGCCATAACAAATTGAGGTGTGCAAACTCATGGTTCACCGATGATATTTGGACATGATATAGTTTCTTCTAAAACTTATGCTATTTTATGAACTATATTGTGTAAAACCATTTTTAGGACATCCGGTTTCAAGTTCCATGATACTTCAATCATGGGGGCGAGTAGCTTGTAAGCGCCGACTGAGGCTTCGGTTTTCAGTTACCCTCAACTGGACTTTGAGGTTAAAACCGGAAAACTTGTTTAGTGTAAAAACTAACATGAATAATTTTCAAAACATAAAAGGTTTTTAGCAAAGGTCCGAATTTCCCTAAGGATCTAAATTTTCAAGAAATGTGGACTTTAAAACCCACCTTTCGACTTTGGCGTGATTTCATTTCGCGTGTGTACTCCAAAGGTGTGTGTGTACTCAAAATGCGTGAGTTTGATTCGTGTGTGAAATAAGTGTGAGTGTGTATATATTGTGACCCGAGTGTGATTTCCATATAGCGTGAGTTATTGTGTTACTAAATAACTTGTGTGTCTTGTGTATTATATCGAGAGAGTGTGAGTCCCATTTTTTGTGTTCTCATTTAAATAAGTGTGTTTACTGTAGTAAATTTCGATTTCTTGTAAGTCTTGCTTGAGGATAAGCAAGGTTTAAGTGTGGGGATTTTGATAACGCCAAAATTATACATGTTTATTGTCGTTATTTCGATCCAATGTTGTTCCATTTGTATGTAATTGTTATACGTATGTATTGTAATTCATGTACATTTGTAAAAAGTCCATTGTGAATGAATAAATGAAGACCAACAGCGAAAACAGAGTTAAAACGAAGATCGAATGCGTAAAATAGCCCGAAACCACTGAAACAGGTCCAAATGCGGCGCATCTCTCTTAGATGCGGCGCATCTTTACACCAAATAACTCCCGACAGTTTCAGATGCGGAGCATGAAGACTTCTGGGCCAAAATAGCAACAGATGCGGCGCATCTGAGATGGATGCGGCGCATCCAAGCCAGATGCGGCGCATCTGTCCCAGATGCGGCACATCTGACCCCCTGCCGACAGTCCTGAGTGCAGAATCGAGCTGGAATCTACTAAACGTAAAGAGATGCGGCGCATCCCAAAGAGATGCGGCGCATCTGGTCACTTTCTGGCCAAAATACCTAACTTTTGAGGCTATTTAATGAAGCAAATGGTTACTTACTTGAGAGACCTTCACTACTACGTTCTCCCCCAGTTTTAAGACGATTTTCAATTTCCAAGGAAGGCTGTAAGTTAATCTCCACTCTTTCAACATCAATATTAAGCTAGGATCATTTATCGCAATTGGTACTATTGTTCTATATCTTTTTAACATGAATTCAACTTGTATTTACTGTTTCATTAGTTCTACTATGATTATGTTAGGCTAAAAGCCTTGTGTGTTTGCTTCAATGTAAGATTTATGGCTTGGGATTGTTCTATACTTTGATGTTATGCTAGTTATACATATGTTTGTTTGATTTAATTATCTAGTTCAACCGTAAGAACCATTGTTATGCATGTTTAAATCATTACTTCAATTATATAGATTGCAACCTATTAATGTGAGTTAACTAGGAAAACAATCTATACTTCAATACATCTAGTAATCTAGACGATTAGATACATACACTTAAGTGATTTTGTTATGTGTTTAATTCGGTAATTGAATAAGTTCCAAAGCAACATAGTTATGAAATTACCTCAAGTGATTGTTGTAATTAAGGTTTCACGTGAGTTTAACCGGGTTGAATCTAGTTAGTTAATCAATCTAAATCACCATGTTCTTTCAAGAAATCCATTGTTGTAACTATCTTTATATTCTAGTTCAATTATACGAGTTATGACTTGATTTATTTGAATTTATCAAAGGCTATAATTTGTACTTCAACACCTAGTGATCTAGACACCTATATGTGAATATAGGATGGTAATTGGATGATATTTAGGTTTTACAATCATGTAGTTTACTTAGAGTGATCTTAGTAAACTAGGTTTTATGTGAATTTAACCAAGAAAGAATCCTGTTGATTAAACATAGTTCTTAAGTTTATAGATATGTGAAATTGATATAAACTACTCTATTGTAACTATCGCATAATGGTTTTAATTATAAAAGAACAATCCCTGTCATATATCAAGCATAGAAGTAAACACCGCATTCTCATTCTTGTTAATTATTATTTTTATTTACTGTTTCGTTAAACAAAAACACAACTTTAAATATAAACCCCCTTTTTAGAATAATTAATTGTGGTAAAATCATTTAAACAAACTTCTCCCTGTGGATCGAACTGGTCAATTTACTTGCTAGTTACTACATGATCGGGTTTTAGTTGCCTGTATTATGTGTTAATTATTAAGCATATTGTCTACATTTTAAAGGTTACGTCTTGACACATCAATTGTCAACGGAAGTACTATTGTAAACTATTATTTACGGTGATTGTCTATATGTAGAAATTATCAGATGTCTAAAACCTTTAATTTAAATATTCATTTATGGTGTGCCTTTTTAAAAGAATGCAATATTTACAAAACGTATCATATAGAGGTCAAATACCTCGCAATGAAATCGATGAATGACGTGTTCGTCCATATGGATTTGGAGCGATCGTCACAATTGGTATCAGAGTGTTGGTCCTAGCGAACCAGGTCTTGCATGAGTGTATCTAACTGATAGTTGTTAGAATGCATTAGTAAGTCTGGACTTCGACCGTATCTGGATGTCAAAAGTTTTGCTTATCATTTCTTGTCGAAAATTACATGCTTATCATTCCTAAGTCTAGACACATTTACCTGCTACTATTACATGAATAGTGTATAGACAAAATTCATATCTTAGCGTATCTGCTAATACATATCTTAGCGTATCGGTTACTGTAAACTTTTCCTGACATCTTCCGAAAATTTCTCCGTAATTTATGGGATTTTGGTATTATATATACATAAGTAAATTATGTATCGGAGAATACCAAACTAAATCTTATAATCTATCTCATATCAAAAATCAATTCCGTAATTATACAAGATGGATCCCGTATCTAGTTCAAATTCCTTAAACTCTGACAGCTATTCTGATATGGATATTCACCTGAATTCCGAAGACAGTGTAACCGGAATGGATCAACCAATCAGCCATCACCTATTCTGGATGAATTGGGGATGGGTTGGTAGCCTACTTAATCATTGGAGACAAGAAGAAGGTGATCCCTTCCATCCACCACATTCCCCTCTTGGCGAAGAACCTGAAGCACTTACCGGCGAACCTGTTCAAGACACCATTTTCTCTCTCATTTCCAGAGTATCTCGTCACGATAATATACTATCTCAAATTCTGGATCTTATTCATCCGCTCGTCCAAACCGCCAATCATCCCGGTGTAGTAGAAGAAGTCAACGAGCTTCGCGCTCGGGTAGTGGCTTTGGAGAATATGGTGCAAAGGTTACAAGCACCAGCAGCAGCACGGTCAGCAACAGTACCACCGACAACAACACCAACAGTACCATTACCACCACCAAAAACATCCGCATCGCAAACCTCAACTTCACAATCTGTTTCACGAGCATCAACGTCATATACACCGTAGTTACCAAGAAATACCAGCAACAATAACCGATGAAGTATTAACTCATTTCCCCTGAAGAAATTTTATGTATATTTAATCAAAATAAATCTTTCGTACTAAGCTATTACGTGTGAATCTTAACTGGTAGGTACTACTCGGTTAGTTCATATTACTAATATGCAATGATGTACATCCTTCCTTAACAACTTAACCATTGTTAACTACAATCTCTGTTTCAACCCAACGAATTCCATTTCATAATAAACCAAGTGTATTAATCAATTACATAATTGATTTTACATTTTCAATTTCGATATACTCGAAACTTTCAAGAAAACATCATATGTGCCTTGTAAAGTTCACAAAAATTCCACGAGCACCAACATCCTTCACCGAGGAATATCAATAAGAATAAATAATGAAGTATTGATTTCATTAGTGAAAAACTCCGCAAAGATTATGTAATCTTTAATGTTTTAGAGATTAATCATTTCTAAGTCAAGCTGAAAATCAAATAAGCTTAATATGATCTTAACTCATTAAATCCGTATTACATCTGAAGAAATATACATACATATATTTTCATAAAGAATGTAATGAAAATTCTTTTGTACAAAATATTAATTGTGAAATCTTTAACGGGTAGGTAATACCCGGGAAATATTTAAGTTCACAATTAATATGTTACACTGTACATTCTTCAACTTTGATTCAAAAATTATTAACAATACTCACGATGATATACAATCGTTTTCATACAAATTCAATTACATATTCTGATATTGACGAATCAGAATCCAAGTCATAACTCTGAACCGGCGACATCATTCTTAGATCTTTATATCTTTCAAAGCTATACTTCGACTTCAAAACTGTGAAAGATCCTTTAGCATTGTTATTACCGAAAATAATCTTGCAATTCCTTTTCAAAGTATCCAGTTTTACCACACTTTCAACCAGTCAACTTTGACTTTTCAGATTAGCCTTATTATAACTTTGACATATATGTTCTTGTTACTGGAGAACCTTTCATGTTCCACCACATTTGCAGTAAATTTACCAACAACTTCATTGATCTTTGACCTTCCAAAAATTCATTATACTCATTGAAACCCTATCATGTACTCATCCACATCTTGTAACAATAATTGCCATACCAACTACCGGGAATTAGCAATCAGTATTTTGAATTTCATAGCAATTTTTCGCCAACAGTTATATATATACATATAACGTTTACCTTCAAGACTTACAGACTTCGAATGTGAAGTTTCTGAAAAATACCCTAAACTACGAACTAGTTCTCTGAAATTGGAACAATGCTGATGAAGCAGCGAAAACTGTAAACGACCTTAACAGTCAAAAGTTTGATGATAAAGAATAGTATGGTGGTAAAGCTGAGAAAAAGAGAAGGTTTGAAACTGGAAAATGGATTAAGTAAAGTATGAAGGAGGCTGTGGATAAATCACAAAGACTGAACCTGTCTTCAAAGAATCCAAATGATTTAGTGTCTACTGAAATTCTTAGCAAATACCTAGCTCCTTACTCTAAAACCTTTGCGGACAATATTCTTCATCATCATCTTATCTTAAATATTCGAAGATATCATCATTATAAATATCCTCCATATTTCTGAAGATATTTTCATAACCATTCTTATCTGAAATCATTACCTCTTCGCGCTATCTGTGTTACATCATAAAAGAAACTATTTTAGTTTCTAAATTCTAAAAAATTTCAAAAAATGAATGTTTTTGAAGTAGTGTTGGGAACTGAAGCATGAGTTAGTATAATATAATGACACTTGATCAACGTGATTATATTACAGTAAGTCATGCTGAGTTTCTAATGGAACATGATAAAGGTTCACAGATCCCACCCTCATCATGAACCATGTTACATAACTCTTTCATTCTATTTAACCTCTAAATATATCAAGAAAATATTTTTCTTGATGATTCGGTCTTTTTCGGATATTCTGGTAATTTGACCAATCAAGATTGTACCATTACAATTTCTTTCTTAGAACATTGACTATGTTCATTCCGAAATGCATAAATACGAATTCTGGACCATTATCCGCTTGACTTAAGGTCGGGAAGAGAAAACGAAATCATGAAGCTCCGAAATATAATGGAGAATATAAAGCCCGATAACAAACCTAAAATTACAAACCGTGTGTATCAATGCGTATAGCAATATAAAGACACGGGAGAATGAAAAACACTATAACCCCAAGGTAATAGTAGAAGAAAATAACCTCCTCTGGTGGCAGATGAAAAAGAAGAATGAAGGATACGATAGCCAAGAAAATATCAAGAATCAGAACTAGATTAAGCATTTTCACAATCTATTAGGAAGTATGAAATAAGGAAGAAGCTTATAGGAGTGGTGAAAATAAATGAAACGGAAGAGGTCAATTTATAGTGAAATATCAGACATAGCAATCGAGGCAAATTACGCATTTAATTAAAGAAGATCTTAATCTCTTTAATTCCTAAAGAATCAAATCTTATTTAGAATATGAAGATTTTCTATTCCTTAAATTCCAGAAATCAATCGTTACTACGTCAAAAATTAAGACGAATCTCTATTCCTTCATTTCACTCTTTTACGATAATTTCTCTCATACGCTTCGAGTAATTGGATTATTTTATCCATATTATTCAACGATGATAAAACTCTAATTATCAACTCATATTCGTCATGAAATCATTTTTATTGTTAGCCATGACGACCTCACTCAAATTTCGGGACGAAATTTCTTTAACGGATAGGTACTGTGACGACCCGGAAATTTTTGACCAAATTTAAACTTTATCTTTAAATGATTTAATGTTTTCGACACGATAAGCAAAGTCTGTAATGTTGAGTCTCAAGTTTTGGAACTATATTCATGTAATCAATTATTCTTTGACTGTTCTCGACGATTCACGAACAATATATATATATAACTTAATGTGCATATATATATATATATATATATATATATATATATATATATATATATATATATATATATATATATATATATATATATATATATATATATATATATATATATATGATTTCAAGTTATTTAGTAAATGATAGTAACATTCAATTAATATTTAGATAAGTTAAGTAAAACGTTTAAGATGAACCAGTAAAACACTAATTTGCTACAGTATTTTCGAATTGCTACAGTACCCGAAAATCATAATTTGCTACAGTAACTTTGCTACAGTAAAACACTATTTCAAAATGAAAATATATATATTAACAAATAGTGAGATGATGATTTATAGAAGTAAATGACCAAAACACTCGAAAGTTTAAGATATACTTTGAGTGGTGTAGTTTATGGATAATTTAAGGCTATATTTTGACAAAGGTACGTGTCACGAAACGTAAAATGCAAGTTTTCTAAGTGTACGAAAGGACATTCAAAAAACCGGAATTGGGACATAAGTCCAGTGATGACGTACGACTTATCGGAACAAAAATTACAGGTCAACTATGCACATGAATTTAATATAATATATAATTAATTATATAAATTACATATTATATTTATATTATAAAATCATGTCGACGAGAATAAAAACAAAGGATTGTGAGCTGGAAAATACATCCATGCGATCGCATGGAATTTGCCTTACTGAACCATGCGATCGCATGGCTGAGGAAATGAGGCCATGTCTTTAAATTCGAATATTTTCGTTTCATTTGTGCACACACATATACATCCGATATATATTACTCCCTCTGCTCTCAATATTTTTATTATTTATATTATTATTATTATTATTATTATTATTATTATTATTATTATTATTATTATTATTATTATTATTATTATTATTATTATTATTATTATTATTATTATTAGTAGTAGTAGTGTTATTATTATTAGTATTATTACATAAAATACTACGACGAGATCATGAGCGTGTCACTTTCAAAACTGATTTTCAAACAAGATAAAGCTAAGGAAACTATGGGTTATAGCTATGGAGGTTATGGGTAATGTCGTGGGTATTGTTTGTAAATCAAACCTAGTGTTTATCATCTCTGTTGCGTCTACGTACTTTCCTGCAATATTGAATCACAATATTGATACATGAGCATTCATATCTTATCTTTTATATATTAATTGTGTATCCATGTCTAGTGCTCGAGTATATATATGTTTATGTATGCTTGTATGCTAAATTTCATCGTTAAACAGTTTATAATGAATCACGAATTAAATACATATATTACTGATAAAAGGTATATGATATGCATGTCATTGGAAAGCTGGTGAAAAATCAATAACTTTTCATTTAGAAACCGTGTAATTTCGGTGAACGAATTAAAAGTTATGATCAACTGAATTATGATTAACGTTAATTGAAATTGCTTTTGAATCTGCAATTGATATTTAAACAACTTGTTAATAAGATTGATAAAGTGGATTTTTGAATATTACCAGCCGAGTAAATGAATCCTTATATAGGACACGTCTAGTTTTGTTAAACAACTGTCAAAATTGACTTTTGAAACAACTTTGGATAACTTTTGTAAGTCGATCTCGAGCATTAGGATTGTGATACACTATGACCTGACCTAGGTTGATAGACATTTATTGACCAACATATGTTCTCTAGGTTGAGATCTACAGTTATTTGGTAATCCGAGTTTCGGTCACATTTTGGTGAACGACTTTATATGCTGCTAAGGTGAGTTTCATTTGCTCCCTTTTTAATTGCTTTTGCAATCTATATTTTTGGACTGAGAATACATGCACTTTATTTTAAACGTAATGGATACAAGTACATACTAAATTCTACACTGAGTTTGAACCAAAAATCTCTTAGCTTTGGTAACTAGTAACTGCCAGTTATAAGAACTGGTGGGCGCGAGTAGTAGTATATGGATCCATAGGGCTTGATATCCCTGTCCGAGCTAGAGCACTAGCCTTTTAACGGACGTATTCTATTTGAGAAGCGTACACGTTGGTTTGCGTGTATTATTAAGATGATTATACAAAGGGTATAAATTATATATACGTTAAGTTTAGTTACCAGGGTGCTCAATTTTGTAGAATATTTTGATAAACGTTTCTGGATGAAACAACTGAAATCTTGTGATCCACCTTTATATACAGATTATGCGAAACACTAAAACTATGAACTCACCAACCTTTGTGTTGACACTTGTTAGCATGTTTATTCTCAAGTTCCCTAGAAGTCTTCCGCTGTTTGCTTATATGTTAGACAAGCTATGTGCATGGAGTCTTACATGGCATATTTATCAAGGAAACGTTGCATTCACCAAATCATCACCATGTATCTTATTTTGACTGCAATGTCAACGGAAGTACTAATGTAAACTATTATTTACGGTGATTGTCTATATGTAGAAATCATCAGATGTCTAAAACCTTTTATTTAAATATTCATTTATGGTGTGCCTTTTCAAAAGAATGCAATATTTACAAAACGTATCATATAGAGGTCAAATACCTCGCAATGAAATCGATGAATGACGTGTTCGTCCATATGGATTTGGAGCGATCGTCACACTTTTAGTCAAAATTCAAGAGTCAAATTAAGATTAAGACTAGTAGTATGCCAAATCATAAAGCAATTAGTCATAAAACATCAATCATCAGCATTATAAGAAGCTTAAGTCATAAAGTCACCCAATTTGGTCAAACAAGGCCAACATGTAAAAATCAAGAACCCTAATGCAAATTGAAGAGCATGCAAGCATGAAAGTTTGGTTCTTTTCAATTTAAGCATGTTATAGAAGTGTAATGCAACCAATTTCATCATTAAACTCTCAATTAATCATTAAATTCAAAAACCCCCAAATTGGGATGAACCCTAGAAATTCAAGATCCAAATTTGCTAATTTAAACACATAAATCATGTTAGGAATCACAAGAATAACTAGAATCTATCACCAATTTATCATAAAAATTATCAAATGTTCAGAGATCTAGCAACAAGTTAAAATAAGAACATAGCAAGAATCATGCAATAATTTGAAGAAAAGTGTTAATGAAGCATAGATCTTACTTGACTCATGTTAAATGTTGATAAAAGTGCAAGAAATCTTCACAAAAGATGTTAATTTGGAGCAAAAGTTCGAATTTTTGAAAGCTTAGCCGTTTTAGAGAGAGAGAAATGAAATGGGTGAAAGAAAATTTTGAATTTTGCTGAGTTTAATCGGCCTTTAAAGTGTCAGGCACAGGAGCGCCGCACTTGATGCAGGTGCGCCACACCTGGGCACGAAGCATGCCGCCTTCAATGGATTAGAGCGCCGCTTCTGGCTACTGATCAAAATTGTTCAAAAGTCACCACCAAAAGCGCCTCACCTGGTGATGGTGCGCCGCTCCTGAGCTGCCAAAAGTGTCGCTCTTACACCAAAAGCGTCGCTCCTCTACCTGGAGCAGTTTTTCCTTAATTCAAGTTCAATTCAACTCATTCACAAGCTATTTTTGTCATTTTGCAGTTTTCCAAAATGCACGAAATGCAGCTAAATGCAAACGCAACTATCAAAACAAGAATATCATACAATCCTAAATGAAATGCAAGCTAAAAATGAACATATAAATAAATGTGATAGTTTTTGATCACGGGTCCATCACTAGACCCGTTTTTGCCACAAAGATGTTACTTGGAGTAAAGCTTGATGTCATCAAGCTCGAAAGCATTGACTTCATCATTGTAAATCTTTAGCCTATGATCGTGTACCTTGAAGGTGTTTCCATTCCCATGCAATTCTGCATAGCCAGTAGGGTATGTTCTCTTTACCAAATAAGGACCCGACCACCTAGACTTAAGTTTCCCCGGTGAGAATTTGAACCTTGAGTTAAAAACAAGAACTTTGTCATTTGGGTGAAATTCCTTAGGACCTTTCAATCGAGCATCATACCACTTCTTTGTTTTCTCCTTATATGACAACGAGTTCTCATATGCATCTAACCTTAGTTCCTCTAATTCATGAAGTTGCATGACCCGTTTCTCTTTTGACTTGGCCAAATCTAGGTTAACCTCTTTTATTACCCAAAATGCTCTATGTTCCACCTCAACCAGTAGGTGATAAGCTTTACCATACACTAGTCTAAACGGTGTCGTTCCTATGGGAGTCTTAAAGGCGGTTCTAAATGCCCATAATGCATCTTCACTACAACTCTTGCATCATTCATTGGCAAGGCTTTAGCCTCGGACCATTTTGAAACATAATCAACCGCTACCAAAATGTAAAGGCATTTATTCGAGTTTGGAAATGGCCCCATGAAATCTAGGCCCCACACGTCGAATACCTTGCATATTTGAATCCCGGTTTGAGGCATTTCATCCCTCTTTGAAATGGAACCGGACTTTTGACATGAATCACAACGTTTTACCAAATCGTGGGCATCTTTAAATATAGTGGGCCAATAGAAACCCGAATCAAACACCTTTTTTGCGGTGTGATTCGGTCCAAAATGGCCACCCGTGGGCCCACTATGACAACTTTTCAAAATATCCCGAGCTTCTTGCCCATACACACACCTTCGAATTACTTGATCCGCCCCAATGCGAAACAAATCCGGGTCATCCCAAAAATAATACCTAAGATCATTGAAAAATTTCTTCTTTTATTGATATGAAAGACCTTTTCTTAAAACATTTAAAGCTAAGTAGTTTGCAAAATCGGAAAACCATGGAATCTTATCTACTAACTCAATTCTAATCAAGTGTTCATCCGGGAAAGTGTCCCGAATTTTGTACTCATCTAAGGGTTGCAACCCGGGATTGTGTAACCTAAACAAATGATCGGCCGCCACATTCTCGGCCCCCTTTTTATCTTTAATTTCTATGTCAAACTCTTGCAAGAGAAGAACCCACCTAATCGACCTATGTTTTGAATCTTGTCTTTGAAAAGGGAGGTGATACTCACACACCTATTTTGATCCATACACACTTTTTACCTTGAAACTTACAATTATATCCCTACATTGGTCTAGGGAGTTGAACTCTCATTATTCAAAGTAAGGGTATAATAGTAATTTAAGTGTGTATGGATCAAAAATGAGTGTGTGAGTATCACCTCCCCTTTGAAAAAGGTATCGTAATGCGGAGTGGTCCATGTATACGACCGTTTTTGAGAGCACAAGGTAAGAACGGAATTTGTCAAAAGCAAACACTACCGCGAGAAGTTCTTTCTCGGTAGTAGTGTAGTTTAATTGTGCCCCGGTCAACGTCTTACTAGCATAATAAATTGGTCGAAAATGTTGGTCAACTCTTTGACCAAGTACCGCACCGAGCGCATAATCGCTCGCATCACACATCAATTCAAAATCTTTATCCCAATCGGGTGAGATTAGAATTGGAGGGTTAATGAGTTTTTCCTTAAGTAAGTTAATAGCCTCGATACAAGCATCATCAAACAAGAGAGGTTGGTCCTTTTCTAGCAATTTGGTCATGGGTCGAGTGATTTTAGAAAAATCCTTTATAAATCAGCGGTAAAATCCCGCGTGTCCAAGAAAACTTCGAATTGCTTTGACATCCGAGGGTATGGGTAGGTCTTTTATGGTGGTAACCTTGGCTTTATCAACCTCGATTCCCACTTTAGAAATTTTATGTCCCAAAACCACCCCTTCATTTACCATTAAATGGCATTTTTCCCAATTAAGCACTAAATTAGCCTTCTCACATCGTGTCAACATTTTATCAAGGTTATGGAGGCAATGGTCGAAAGAGTCTCCAAAAACCGAGAAGTCATCCATGAAAACCTCCATGGAGTCCTCAATAATATCTGAGAAAATCGCGAGCATACACCTTTGGAACATCCCCGGGGCGTTACACAACCCGAAGGGCATTCGGAGATATGCAAAAGTACCATATGGGCATGTAAAGGTCACTTTTTCTTGGTCCAGGGGTCAATGGGGATTTGGAAGTACCCCGAAAACCCGTCAAGAAAACAATAGAATTCCTTCCCACTTAAACGCTCAATCATTTGATCGATGTACGGAAGAGGGAAGTGATCCTTCCTTGTGGCATCGTTTAAACGCCTATAGTCAATACACACACGCCATCCCGTGATGGTTCGGGTTGGGATAAGTTCATTTTGGTCATTTACGATCACCGTGGTCCCACCCTTTTTGGGAACCACTTGCACGGGACTCACCCATGGTGAGTCTGAGATGGGGTAAATTAGGCCCGCGTCTAACAATTTAATAACCTCCTTTTTCATAACATCCTTCATATTAGGGTTAAGTCTTCGTTGTCGTTGGACAACCGGTTTGTAGTTCTCTTCCATAACTATTTTGTGAGTGCAATATTATGGGTTTATCCCCGGAATATCCGTGGTTTTCCATGCAATTGCTTTATGGTGAGACTTGAGAAGTGAAACAAGCTTTGACTTTTGGTCAACGGTGAGTCTCTTAGAGATGATCACCGGAAGTTGACCCGACTCTTTTAGAAAAGCATACTCAAGATGCTCGGGGAGCTCTTTAAGCTCAAGAGTGGGAGGTTCTTCCCATAAGGATTTGATTCGAAATCTATCCTCATTAGGAATAGCCTCAAATGACTCTTCCCGAATTGTTTCACCTTCAAGCTTATTATCATCGACACTAACATTCATCAATTCATTAAAATCGGCTTCTAAGTCCACAATATCACTTTCAAAAACTTGGTTAAATCCCAAAGTATCAACCCCCAAGAGCTTTTCAAGCTCTTCATCCACATAAAGGTTAATATGGTATAGGGCATAACACTCATCATCATCGGTGTTGCTCGGTTGCTTCATAGCTTCCTGAATGTTTATGGTCACACGCTCATCGCTAACTCCAATGTTGATTTAGTTGCGTTGTACTAAGATGATGGTGTCGGCGGTGGTAAGAAATGGTCTACCTAAGATGAGGGGGACTTGAAGGTCCTCTTTCATCTCCATGATAACAAAATCAACCGGGAACTCCAAGGAGTCAATGCTAACCAAGATGTCCTCAGCGATTCCAATTGCGGTTTCAAACGAATAGTTGGCCAATCTTATATGAATTTTAGTTGGTTTAAGAGGTCTAAAGCCAAGTCTTTCATAAAGTGAGTGGGGAATTAAGTTAATGCTTGCTCCCAAGTTGGCTAGTGCATTAAACACTTCCAATTCACCAAACTTGCATGGGAAAACAAATTTTCCCGGATCACCTAACTTTTTAGGGATTCTTGGCCTTGATGCAAGTATCTTGTTGCACTCCTCTTCAATAAAGAAGAACGTTTCCTCATGATATTTACCCTTTTAAGAGATTAACTCTTTGATGAAGCGTCCATAGTTGGGCATTCCTTTGAGCACGTCGTTAATAGGCAAGTTGACCGACACATTCTTCATCATATCTTGAAACTTTTTACATTGAGCTGCCAACTTGTCCTTCCTTAAAGCTTTTGTACATGGAACCGGCCTTGTAACCTTCGAAGGCTCTTTACCCTTATCCTTACCCTTTTCATTATTACCCTTTGCATCATTACCATTGACCCTGGTTGCATCAACCTTTTCTTTACCCTTCTCATTACTAACCCCGATTTCTTCCTCGATGAAGCTTGGTAGTGGTTCTTGGGTGATAAAGGTTTGTAGTTGTGGTTCTTCAACTCCTTGAGTAGTTAGACCACTTCGAGTGGTTATGGCATTGACGTTTTCATTTCGGTTTGGGTAGCTAGGGTTTTGGTTGTTGTTGCCTTAAATAGGAATGACCCTTGTAGTGTTGTTGTTGTTTTGGTTTTATTGACGGTTATTGTTGTAAGTGTTTGGGTTAACTTGAGTATTGGATGGTAAAGTTCCTTGAGGTCTTTTGGCGACATAACTTGAAAGTCTCCCAACGGTGCTCTCTAAGGTTTGGAATGAGGTTTGTTGTTGCTTAAGTTGTTGCTTCAAGAACTCGTTTTCTTTTAACAAAAATGCTTCGGTCGATTCCACCTTCTTGATGTAAGTTTGCATAAGCTCCTCTAGGCTTTTAGAAGGTTGGGAAGGTTGGCTATTTGGTTGAGTTTGATGAGGTTGTTGATTGTAACCTTGGTTATTTTGGGGTTGACTATAACCTTAGTTTTGATAACTTTGGTTTCCTTGGTAATTTGAGTTGGAATGGTTGTTGTAAGATTGGTTGTTATAATTTTGTTAGTTGTGGGATTGGAAGTTGTTTTGGCGGTTTTGGTTATAGTTGGAATTGTAGCCTTGGTTTCAGTTGGAGAATCCCGGAGGTGTGCTGGATTGAGTGTTAAATGACACTTGCTTTTGGTTAGGGTTGTAGTAGCTATTGTTCAATTGGAAAGAGTTGTTGCCTTGGGTAGAAGTTCCTCCTCTTTGAAAGTTTTGGTTGCTCACGAAGTTCACATGAGCTTCCGAATTCATAGGAATGTCATCCAAATCAATGTGAGTACATTAATTAACTTGGGGACAATTTTTGGTGAGGTGTGGTCCTTCACACCTTTGATAACCGACTTGCATCGCCACTAGCGTTTATTGTATCTTTTTCAATTCTTTCCCATATAATTGAAATTGGTTATTCAAGCTTGCCAAGGTAACTTGTCCATCTTCACTCTCCACTTGAGCCACATTCTTTCTCGCCAAATCTCTTGGTGAAGGTGCCCATTCGTATGTATTAACTGCGATGTCCTCTAGTAACTTTTCGGCCGCATTGGGTGAGTTGTACATAAACACTCCACCCGAATATGAATCAAGATATTGCTTATTTGAAAATTGGTAACCCGGTAGAACGTATTGATGTACTCCTTCTTGGTTAGACCATGCGGTGGGCAAGCTCTTAATAGCTTCTTAAAATGCACCCACGCATCATACAAAGACTCATCTCCCCTTTGCATGAACCCATTAATTTTCATTCTTAAACGCTCCACCTTTGAAGGTGGGAAAAAGTGATTGATAAATGCTTCATTTAAATCTTGAAAAGACCTAATCGAATCCGATGTTAAGTTCCTTAACCAGGCCTCAGCTTCTCAATCAAGCGTAAAGGGGAATGCCCTTAGCTTAAAAGCATCTTCGGTGACATCTTTGTTTTTGTAGATGTCACAAATATCGTTAAAATATTGAATGTGATCAAAAGGGTTTTCATCTATTAGCCCGCGAAAAAATCTATCCTTGAACATTGTGAAAAAGTTACCCTCGATCTTCCAATTTTCCGCTTCAATTGGTGGTTTTGTGATAGCCAGAGGCACAACCGTTTGTGCCACCATTCTAACATTCTACATCAGAGTGTCATTTGGATCATTTGCAACTACTTCATTAACAACCGGTTGAGGATCACCATGTGGATTAACCTCTTCTTCTCCGTCCATTTCTATCAAACAAAATGGCAAAACCTCAAAACTCTTCCTTAAATCCCATTCTTCTCTACGTATAAACCCCGTGTATGTGTTTCTCCGGATCGAAAAATGGTTGTGCGAAATCTTGATCCTTGTGGGATCTTCTTATCATACACCAATAGACCTAACCTTCAAAGACAACAAAAACACAAGTGATTATCCAATGCAAAATTATAAAAGACAATAAAAGTAACTTTTGTAAGGATGAATCCTTACAAAAGGATCGAATAACTAAAAGCTTGAACCAAATACACAACCTAACTTAGCTAACCGCTCCCCGGCAGCGGCACCAAGAAAGTGTGATGTGGCGTGGATATACCATACATAACTCCCAAAATTTATACAAGATTCAAATATCACAAAAAGCACGCACAATCTATCGAGCACTTAAAACCCGGTTGCTATAGTACTTAATGCAAGTATTCTTATCAAGTTCGTCCCGTGAGAGTAGTGTAGATTATGTATTTGAAACTAATAGTTATCCTAGGGGTTTTGTTTGATTGGGGGGTTTTGCGAGAGATTTTAACTAATCAACTAAATTTGCAATAAACAAACTAAAACTTAACAAGTAACAAGTAACAAGTAATCAAGAAATGAGAAGTAATCAATATGAGGAAGAGTGTTCACTTATCTAATCCTCTTTATGCTTAGATGGCCCTTGTTTTCCCAAATTGTTATCACTTAAGCTGTTTGAACTAGTAGATATTCTTAACTCAATTTTACCTTGCAAATTCACATAAGCTTAGTAACACAAGATCAAGCAATGTATGAGTTGATTATTGAGATTAAGCTCGGGTTAAAATCACTTAAAACCCTTTAACCATCAAAGTCACCTAAGATAGTCAAACAGCACTATGATGAACAAAGGTCAATTGAAAACCAACTTAGCCTAGAAACACAATCACTTGAAATTCCTATTCTAGTTGTCTAGATCACCAAAGGTGTTGAAGCACAAATTGATTCACTACTAAAATCACTTAAAGAGCTACCCAATTCAAGTAATCAAAGTAAAACCAATACCAAACATAGCAATGGACCTCATGGCTAACTCAATAACACTAGCTCATGTATTTTCATTCAAAACAACTTTCATTCAATAGATTAAGGGTACATCATGCATTAAAGATTCATAGATAAGCAAACACAAGAGATTTAGCTACTCATAGCAAAGATTACACTAGCAATAATCATGAAAGCATCAATAAACATCATCTTAAGTGATTACAAGCTAAGATTCAAAGATAAATGATGATAAACAAAGATTACAAGTAAAGATTAAACTTAGATGAAGATAAAGTGAAGATTACAACTATTTGATTCAAAATAAGAAAGAGAAAAGTTGAGATTACAACCCAAATTGATAACAAAAGAAAGATCTAGCACTAATAAAGATGAAACTTGAGCTTGCTTCCTCCAAATCACCTTAGAACTCTAATGGATGATGAAATTAGGGTTTTGTGTGTGAAATTCGGAGTAAAACTGCAGCTCTCTTGCCAAATGACGTATCTTATTCTATTTATAGTGGTGAGGAAAGTGGGATGAATCAGCGTCAGGAGCACCGCTTTTGGATTAGGTATGGTGCTCTTAGCTTCACTCTGGTGGGGCGCAGTTCTCTTGGGTGTGGCGCTCTTGGTGCTGTAGGAACGGTGCTTCTGCCTCTGAAGAGCGACACTTCTGCTCACTGTGAAGAAATTGAGACAAAACGTTGGTGATTGCACCGCTTTTATCATAGGTGCGGTGCTCTGGACTATGAGGAGCGACGCTCCTTAGTCAGGAGCCGCGCTTTTGATGCTGTTTCCTGCACTTGTCATTATTTTGCACTTTTTGAACGTTTCTTGGTCAATTTTACACCAAGTTAGGCATTTTGTCTTGAGTGGACACTTTGGCACAGGAAAACAACTTTAAAGCCCCAACGATCATCAAAACCGAATAAAATGAGGTCGATATTGCGTAATAAATATGTCTAAATGGAGCAATATCAGCAATCCATCCTTTTTGATGAATTCGGGTCTAAGAGTTCCATTGCACATAATATTTAGTGCATTGTCTTTCTTTACCCATTCAGGAAATTCATTGAACGAATTTGGTTTTAGAAAGAATGTTCGACCTTCATTCGGAACATCCATAATATTTCCAAATTCTTTAAGTGTTAATGAATAACTTGTTCCATAAAGGGAAAATGAGATTTTCTCATTATTTTGTGAGAATTGAAAATTATCATAGAATTCATTGATGTGAAGCGAATAGAGTGAACCTCTTAGATTAAGAAAGACATCCCACTTGATGTTTGAGAAGCTTTCAAGGGAGTAGGTAGTAAGATGATGTGTAAGAACTTCTCTCCCTTCAACAATAGACCTCATTGTGAAGAGCTTTTATTTTTCAAAGAGATGTTTGGAGTAATTGAAGTGGGTGTGAATTTGTTGAATGCAATTGCTTTAATAGACAAATGATGAATGTTGTCTAGTAAACTTTAATGAGGTAGGTAGCTGAATTGAGATCACTTTGACAGAGATATCAATTTGTACTTTTGCAAACTATTGATCATTGAATTTATGCAAGAGTGTTAGGACAAATCAATCGTGTCAGGTGTTCTGCGGTCGAATCACGGTCGACCGTGGGAGCAGCCGTACAGTGACAGATTTATACTTTTGCAAGCAAAATCAACTTAAGCACACAACAAGCACCATATAAGCAAAATCAACTTAAGCACAAAATAAACACCACATTACTAGTTATCTTACACATAATTATTTTAGTGCCAACATTTAAGCATTTCACAGAGTACGCAAATAAAGATTATTATCTCAAATACACGTTATGCCCTATTGCAAGAAATTGTTTTGACAAATCCTTTCAACGCTTTATTGAACCTAGAGTGATTTTCACTAATCTCTTCCTCTCGCTTCAGAATCATGTCGATCTTGGTTTCAAAATTCAAATTAACAAATTCTTGATGTTCCCGTAAGTTCGCTTCCTCATCTTCTATCTCCTCTTTATCCGATTCTTCCTCTGTTTGATAGTTCTCAATCTCTTCGAGATCCTCTTGAAGACACGATCTTCTTCCACAAGAGGATTCTCCTAGACGACCACTTCGGATGATGGTTGACTTATCCAGTGGCTCTAATGAAGGTTGTTGAACAATAGCATGTGTCATTTTGAGGTAGTTGAACAAGCTGTTCAGATGCATTCCATACGGAAGAGATCTAGTTAATTCAGTCATTAGGTTGCTCATTCAGGATGCCATCAGAAACGCCACATTAATCTTCATATTTAATTCAATTGCCCACATGACAAAAATCTGGGTGACATGAATGTTAGCGTGGTTTCCCAGCCTACAGTAGATGTTGTGGTCAATGATTTTGTTCAAGATATTCGGATCTAATCGAAGATCCTTTCCAGTTAGTCCCTTGGATAGGATTTCTGAGTGATTGGCGTTACGTTTGCAAAGTAAGGTTAGTACATCGGTAGCTTGAATAAACCCAGGAAGATGTTCTAGTTTGTGTCGTCTACTGTAGAACTCCATTCCTTCAGTAGGAACACCCAGAATTTCATCAAACGTGCTGAGAGGAAATTCCCACCACTTTTTATTAAGATGAAATCTTATCATCTTAGTTTCTGTGTTGAAGCTATAGTTGGCATAGAACCCTCTTATCAACTCAGGATATATAGGTCCATTGATTAGAACAAACGAACCTAGATCCCTCTGAAACAACTTATCAATTACTTCAGGGAATGCTTCAAGACTTATGATTCTTCCTTCTGCTATTGCTCATGTTTTGAGCCATTTCTTGTTATATGTTGTACGTTGTCTCGCATCAGTTGGAGTATTATATCTATTCTCTCCTCCTCTAGATTGAGCATCTCGGGTCCTTGCCATTTTCTACACAATGATACTTCAAATTAGTTCAAAGTGTATAATTTCAATTGTAGGCAATAAGTTTTGCAAACTTTAATTATCATCAATACTTAGACATTTTGATGTTAATGTTCTTCACATTTTCACTCTTCATTAGTGTCAATGAGTTTGCAACTAGATTAAGATTTTCACAAAGTTCATATGTGTTCTAGACTTTTGATATCATCATCAACACATGTTTTGACATTCAACATTATTACACTCAATTAGCAACAATGTCATTCATATCATATGAACAATGCTTCCATGAAAATCTAACCTAGATGTATAATGAACCCTAGAATTATCCAAAGTTAAATTAATGCGTAGATTTACAATAATCATTACAACAATTGTTTCTAAATTGTTCTTCAAGAACAATTTCAATTGTTTGCATCAATTTAGGTTTTGATTCATTCTAGTTAAGGTTTCTTCATAACCCTAATTCATCATACAAACACAATTGAATGTTACGAAAGCAAGGATTAATCATACCGAAAGTAGGAATTAAAATTGAAGGAATGAGCGTTCTTCTCCGTGCGGTCGATCTCCTCAGCCGTGTGTAGGTGTGTGTGTTTTGAAGTGGGTTGAAAAGAAATAAAAGTGAGGGTTTAGTTCAATTTAAAACAGAATTAGACCACGCGCGGTCGAAGCACGGTCGACCGTGGTGTTAGCCGTGCAGATATTTTTCCATGTACAGGACAGGAGTCTGCGGTCGAGTATACAGTCAGCCGTGGTGCTGCCGTGGATCCTTCTGATCACTTGATTCTTCACTTTTTTTGAACGTGTTTTGACAATTCTTAGGTTCTATATAATACTTAAGGACAAGTTTTCTTTTCCATGTGTGTGTATATATATATGTGTGTATATATATATGTGTGTATATATATATGTGTGTGTGTGTATATATGTGTGTATATATATATGTGTGTGTATATATATGTGTGTGTATATATATATATATATATATATATATATATATATATATATATAGTGGTAGGATCAAGAGGGAAGTAACCATTCGGGGGGAAGCGGGGGGAAGCAAAAACTTTTTTTTTTTCGTTTTTTGAAAAAACTTTGTTCACGAACATTATAGATGAGATTAAAATATGAACATTTAGTAGAGACACTTTGTGATAAATGTTTTTATTTTGGCGGGAAAACGCTCGAAGAAGTAATATATAACAATTATCGTGTTTTTCGAGCGTATTTTGAGGTTTTAGCTATTGGGGTTTAGATATTAGGGTTTAGATATTAGGGTTTATAGGGTTTAGATATTAGGGTTTAGAAATTTAAGGTTTAGGGTTTAGATTTAGGGTTTAGATTTAGGATTTAGATTGAGTTTTTAACACGAACGGTTTAGGGTTTAGGGTTTAGGGTTTAGGGTTTGGTGTTTTGGGTTTATGGAATAAACCCAAAACACCAAACCTGAAACCCTAAACCCTAAACCCTAAATCAGGCTAAATTTTACTTCACAAAACATGAAGAAAAAAAAACGTTCATATTCTTCACGAACAATATTATCTTGAATGTTATTTTTGTCGATCGTTTTCACGCCTAAATAATAACATTCATCACGAAGTGTCTCTTCTAAATGTTCATATTTTCGTGTGATCTTGATGCCGGAAAAAAAAAATCAAAAAAAACGAAAAAAAAAATATTTGCTTCCCCCCGCTTCCCCCCGATTGGTTACTTCCCCATTGATCCTGTCCCTATATATATATATATATATATATATATATATATATATATATATATATATATATATATATATATATATATTCATATTCAATCACACATAGTATACACAAAACACATCAATCTAGTATTTAGCATGCAATACATGTTTTCACCTAAACACACAATCCTAAGGCAAGTAAGCTTTCTACACTTGATCTTTTAAAATCATTTTTCAAAAATAATTTGCATTTGTAAGAAAAACCTTTCTTTTATACAAAGTCTCTTGAGAAGGTTATTCTCATTAGCATTTTGATCATTGATTTTGATTGATTTTAAGATTACCCAATCCTTGACTTATCCCTACCATAGAATTGCTAGCTTGGTCCATTTTTCCCATGTTTTCAATTTTTCTAATAATAGACAATGGACTTTGATTACAAGATTTGTGTTTGCTAGAGTCGTGACATACATTAATTTCATGTTTACCTCTTGATGAATCACAAATAGTTATCCTTTCAAGTTTTCTTTTCAATGTGTTATTTTCATCAATTAAAACTTTGTTAAGTTGTCTAACTTTGTGTAATTCTTTCTCCAAAAGTTTTACTTTGTCACGACTACTATCATACACAAATTTAATAGTCTTGTAATCATCTAGCAATTCTTCATAATTAGAAGGATAGAATACATGTACCTCATTGCAATCCATGCTTGAGACATCGTCTTCTTTGTATGGAGATTCAACCTCTTCTTCACTTTGACCATCTTGATCCAAATCATTCCAAGAACTCATGAAGCAAAAGTCTTCATTTTCATACAACCCTTTTGCTTGAAAATCACCAATCTTTTCCAAACCCTTCTCTATTCCTTTACCCTTTAAACTCCTAGAGTTTAAATCTTCTTGAGAACATATTGAATCCCAACATTCTTTAGCACTTTCACATGAGATTATTTTTAACCTTTCTTTACTAGGAAGAATTCCATGAAGTAGTGAAATTGCATCAAATTGTTTCAAAACATCATTGTTTTGAAATGTTGACTTCACTAGCCTTGAACTAGCTTGTGGTACAAAGTCTCCTACTTTGTTTATTCTCCACAAGTAGTAATCCTTGGATTTGAGATAAGACTCAAATCTTGATTTCCACACATCAATATTCATCTTATCAAAGATTGGTGCTTCTTTCACCAATTCTTCCAAATATCCCATAGTTTGAGTTGATCCGAGAATCGTTGACTCAAGTTTTTTTGCACAAAACGAATTTTAACATTTTCGCAATCGTTTGTAGCGCAATGATTTGAGCAACCGCTCTGATACCAATTGTAAGTAACTAGAGGGGGGGTGAATAGTTACTTAGTACGTTTTTAACACTTTTTCGATTGATCACCAAATTCGATTTAACTTTGATCAACCAACTCAACTCAAACTTGATGTGTGTAGTGTATATGTTCAAAATGATAAATGAAGTAATGTAAAGAACATAGACACAAGGATTTATAGTGGTTCGGGTGTATGTTAACTAATCCACCTTAATCCACTCCCCGATTACACTAATCGGGATTTGTTGCTTCACTAAGCACTTTTCTCCAAACCCAGTGGAGATCCGATTTACAAGTCTTCAACTTCTTTGGTAGACAATAAACCTAATCTTTCTATCCCTTTGAAAGATCAACTCTAACCTAGATCAACTTGTCTTCACCTTGGACAAGTATTAATCTTCAAATAAGATTAATCAACTTCCTAAGTCCCTTTAAGGAAGTAGATCACTAAGCTAGCCTATGCTTCTACTAATTGAAGTTACAAGACTTATACACTTTGCAATGATGATCCTAACACAATACTAGGACATACATTAAATTAAATAAACTCACAAGATAAATGATTTTGATTAGTAAGTTTACAACAATCCAATTCTATATCTATAAGATCATAGAATATTCTCTTGCTTGATCACATTTGAGTAGTAGTTGATGCATTTGTGATCACTGGAGATAAGCCTTTGAAATATGCAAGAGGGTCAGCTTCAAATGCTCTTAAATGGTTGCCTTTATAGTGGGATTCAAAAAATAGTTGTTCACACACGGTTGCCTGCACGGTCGACCGTGGTGAAACCGTGCGTGCTCCAGTCCAAAATTGGTATCCATTGTATAGCCGTTTGACTCAGATTTGAACACCACATTTTGGCACCTTTACTCCTTCTAGCACCTGCAAAAGAACCCAAACATTCTTTACAAGTACTATATGCATTAAGTGTGTGAGATTTGGTCTTATTGTATGAAAGTGACTAATCATTCCAAAAGTGACAAACCCAACATTCTTGGAGAAGTGTCTTGATTGATATTTAGGGAAATTTCAGTTTGGTCAAGACTTAGTTAGTCACATTAATGCTCTTTGTTCAATTCTAAAGGCTAGTCACTATATCATTAACTTCCTAGTTCCAATTAATCACAAGTCATGTTTCATTTGAGTTTAGTTAGAGATTAATTGAATAATGTCTCTATAAGATAATCATGAAGTATGTAGAGACATTAAAGTTAATTCATTCTTGAATAATCAATCACACTTAGTTACTTAGACTAGACCAAATAGACAATTGACTATACTTTCATTGTAAATCATTTTATACTTAATCTATTGGAGTAGGTTAGTTACTTGAATCCTAACTAATGAGCACATAGAAAACATATTAATCAAGTTGACAAGTTTATGAGTATTAAGCAGATTAGCAAGTAGCAAGTAATACTCACATAGCAAGAGATAGTTATTCTAGGATCAATCATATAGATACTTGCACAACTTATAATTCAAGCACTTAATAAGTTTAATGTGCAATCTAATACATTACATGATTAATGTGTAAGCACACATTAATGTCCAACACATGCACAAGAGAAGAGCAATCTCTAGTTGGGACTTGGTGACCATCCTAAATGTATCTAAGTGTGTTTTAGGATTACAAGTCATTACTAGTTAACCTTGAGAGCATTGTTCCTCATTTAGCCTTAATTAATCACTAAGTCATTTCTAATAGCAATCATTGTTCTAGTGACATTGGCTTAAGTGTGTTGGTACTTGATGATCATACTAAGGATATCTAGATAAGAACTAAGAATACAAGTTGTTGATTAACACTTATGTGTTATGCCTAATCTTGGTTAATTTGTCATTAGGCGTAATTAATCACAATTAGTGTTTTTATGACCAAAACTCAATTGAGTATGGAGAAGACATCTATTCTAAGCATATTGAGAAAGGTTTCATGAATTATAGATGTCGGGAACTAGTCAAACTTTATTTGGTCAAAAACGGTGACAGAAGAAACTGCGGTCGCACTGCGATTGACCGGGGTGGCGACCGTGCAACTTGTTTTCACAAAACTGCATTGCAACTCAGTTTGGGGTTTCACGGTTGACTATGCGATCGACCGTACCTTAACCGTGTGTTTACCTGAAGTTTTAATTTCATTCTTTAACCTATGTTTGACTTGGTCGTTTGCAAGATAAAGTATGGATTAGTGACCTTGCGTGTTTTATGTCAAGATGTCAGTCATCACTTATGCATATGTATGTGTCATCATCAAAACATATTCTTTGGTTAATCACACTTTGGTTAATCATACTTAAGTTTATCGTTTAGTGCATTAACCCACATTCAACCAACACGGGTATATGTCGTCCGCTAAATAATAGCCCCGTGTAAAACTCAACCCATTCACTGTATAGGTACATGGTGGAGATCTATCTTCAAGCAACTCTTTAAATAAATCGGATTGGTTTAACACATTGATATCATTATTTGAACCAGCTGATCCAAAGTAAGCGTGTCAAATCCATAAATCATAGGCGGCGACCGCTTTCAACATTATTGTTGGGTGACCATGATTGCCTCGTGTGTATTGCCCTTTCTAACTAACTGGACAATTTTTTCAAGCCCAATGCATACAATCTAGACTACCGAGCATACCCGGGAACCATGGATTTCCTCATGTTTTCTAGTTAAACGTTCAACATCGGAGGCATTCGGTTCTCTTAAATATTCGCTCGAAAATAAATGTATAACACTTTTGCAATAATTTTCTAAACACAGATACGATGTGCTTTCACCAATATGCAAATATTCTTCAACAATATCGGGAGCAACACCGTATGCTAATTGTTTTATAGCCGATGTAATTTTTTGATAAACAGTAAACCCGAGTAAACCGGTTGCATCCCGTCTTTAATGAAAATATTTGAAGTATGAAGGAGCTGGTTCTTGAGAATAACTGAGTATACCAGTGGAGATACGGTTAAACAGTCGACTGCTCATTCAAAAATGTCTTCGGAATTTATCTTCGGGGAATGTTGGTGTGTCGGAAAAGTAATCATTCCACAATAGTTCAGCCCTTCCTGCCCGATCTCTCAGAAAATATCTTCTTGGAGCTCTTGGGATAGGTTCATAAGTTTCTTCTTCGTCGGCGTCTAAAAAATCAAGCATTTCGAGTTGTCGCTCCGGATTGTACGCACTTGCTAGTTCCATAAGATCTTCAAAATCGTAATCGTTAAGATACAAGTTATTCATTTTTTTTAGTAGGTTGTAATATGGAGTGTGTTGTAATATTTGAGTGTGTTGAGTGAAGGAAGTAGGTATATGTTTGGATGTGGAGTGTGGTATATATAGGATTGAAAATAGAAAAAAATAATAATAATAACTGAAATATGATGAAAATATATCCGTTGGAAAGAAACTAACAGCTACATACGCGTTCTTCTTCAAGTCATCAGATGAAACAGTGGAGCACGGTCAGTGAACGGCGGCCCAACGGCGCCGCGCTAATATCGGCGCCGTTCAACGGCGATTGGCAACGGCGGATCATAGACGGACCGTTGAGAGTCCTCTTAGCAATATTTAATTGCGCGCGCGCATATATATATACATATATATATACATATATATATGTATATATACATATACATATGTATATATACATATATATATGTATATGTATATATATATATATATATATATATATATATATATATATATATATATATATATATATATATATATATATGGGCATGATCAATGGGGAAGTAACCAATCGGGGGGAAGCGGGGGGAAGCAATTTTTTTTTTCGTTTTTTGGAATTTATATTTTCAGACATCAAGATCACACGAAAATATGAACATTTAGAAAAGACACTTCGTGATGAATGTCATTATTTAGGCGGGTAAACGATCGTCAAAAATAACATTCAAGATACTATTGATCGTGAAAAATGTTAACGTTTTTTTTCCATGTTTTGTGAAGTAAAATTTAGTCCGTTTTAGAGTTTAGGGTTTAGTCCCTAAACCCAAAACCCCAAACCCTAAACCTTAAACCCTAAACTCTAAACCGTTCGTGTTAAAAACTCAATCGAAATCCTAAATCTAAACCCTAAACCCTAATTTTCCAAACCCTAATATCTAAACCCTAATATCTAAACCCTAATATCTAAAACCTCAACATACGCTCGAAAAACACGATAATTGTTATATATTACTTCTTCGAGCGTTTTTTCGCCAAAATAAAAACATATCACAAAGTGTCTTTATTAAATGTTCATATTTTCATCCAATCTATAATGTTCGTGAACAAAGTTTTTTCTAAAAACGAAATAAAAAAAAATTTGCTTCCCCCGCTTCCCCCCGATTGGTTACTTCCCCCTTGATCCTACCACTATATATATATATATATATATATATATATATATATATATATATATATATATATATATATATATATATATATATATATTATTAGGATCAAGGGGAAGTAACCAATTGGGGAGAAGCGGGGGAAGTAACCAATTGGGGAGAAGCGGGAGAAGCAATTTTTTTTTCGTTTTTTGAAAAAAACTTTGCTCACGAACATTATAGATTGGATAAAAATATGAACATTTAATAAAGACACTTTGTGATAAATGTTTTTATTTTAGCGGGAAAACGTTCGAAAAATTAATATATAACAATTATCGTGTTTTTCGAGCGTATTTTGAGGTTTTAGATATTAGAGTTTAGATATTAGGGTTAAGAAGTTTAGGGTTTAGATTTAGAATTTAGATTGAGTTTTTAACACGAACGGTTTAGACTTTAAGGTTTAGAGTTTTGGGTTTAGGGTTTTGGGTGTAGGGACTAAACCCTAAACTCTAAATCGGGTTAAATTTTGACAAAAAGTACTTCACAAGACATGAAAAAAAATGTTAACATTCTTCATGATCGATATTATCTTGAATGTTATTTTTGTCGATCATTTTTTCGTCTAAATAATAACATTCATCAAGAAGTGTCTTTTTTAAATGTTCATATTTTTGTGTGATCTTGATGCTTGAAAAAAAAATTCAAAAAAATGAAAGAAAAAAAAATTGCTTCCCCCGATTGGTTACTTCCCCATTGATCATATATATATATATATATATATATATATATATATATATATATATATATATATATATATATATATATATATATATATATATATATATATATATATATATATATATATAAACAATGATGTTTTTTTTATCTATATACGCATCACTTAGTGCCATGAGATAAAATTTAATTAAAGGATATTTTTTGGATGACAAGTTTTTAGGAGCTTAGGGAAGTTTAAGCTTATTATTTTCATAAGCTTTAACCATATGTTTCGTTTGGCATACAAAATTGCAGGATACTTGAAGTAGACTATGAAAATGTAGAGTTTATGAAACATATAATTACTAAAAAAATCCGTTAATATATTATTTTACATTTAATATGTTGTCATTCTTACTCATTTCACGACAATAAACTTCCAGTTCCAGCTATTTTATGAAACATTTGTAAAAAAAAAAAAAAATAAGTTCCACCTTCTAGCTTAAAAAATAAGTGTCAACTTCCAGCTCCAGCTTTCAGTTCCAGCTATTAGCTACTTCATCCAAACACACCCAAAAGCATTTACTATTCTTATTTGAGCTTATGATTTTAATATGCTTCAAATCATAAAATCATTTGATAGACATAAAAAATAGAGCTTATGAAAATCATAAGTTCAGAAAAATAAGTTCCTTGTAAATAGTTTGAATTCAAAACTCTGTGATAAAATTGCCCCAACTCTTTTCAAAGACCCATTATAATCCAATATTAATCTCGAGTCAGATGGGTCCAAGTGTCCTACAAGCAAGCAACTGTTAAAATATTAGTACAAACTCAAAGTGTCACTAAAAGTGCACCTCAAAGTGCCACTAAAAATCAACCTGTGTCTTGTACGAATTTTGAAGATTTCGGTAAGCGTGAAACAAAGAGATGCGGCGCATCTCTTCATAGATGCGGCGCATCTCTTCATAGATGCGGCGCATCTATGCTCCAAAATGTGCCGAAGGTTTTAAATGCGGCGTTTTCAAAGTGATACGGCGCACCACCACAAAGAGATGCGGTGCATCTCTAAGTGATGCGGCGCATCACTAGCTGATCAGCTGATTTGGACAGGCTGTTAAAGTTAACCCGATTTCTTTTGATTATTTTGGTGTATTGCTTTCTTGTTGGCATACTTTTGCTCATGTTGTGTGATCTATTTCCACATGTATGTTAGGTGTAAACATCCTTTAATGGTTGGCTTAGATGTGTGTTTAATCATTATGTTTGTTCTTGATCTAGTATTAGAGCAAGTGTATTTGTATCATTTTATTTAAGGAAAACCATTTACAATACACAATCAGTTTCATATCTATTGTTCTATATTTTGTTTACTACATTTTCATTCATAGCAAGTTATTTGTTGTTTTATGGTATCAAGAGCTTGGTTATAAACTTGGTTATAAGTTTAGTCCTAAGTTAAACTTTGTGTGCAATTACTCAAAGTCTATACTAGTTTCTTGCTAATCAAAAATGGAAGTCTCAAATGTAAACAATGGTGGTATGGTCAATGGAATGGAGAAACTTGTAGGCAACAACTACAAGTATTGAAAGATATGTATGGAGGCTTTTCTTCAAGTTCATGATCTATGGGAACTTGTGTCAGGAGATGAAGCCATAATTCCCATAGAAACTCTAGAGAATGTAGAGTCAAGAAGAAAATGGAAGGTACGATGTGGAAAGGCTCTCTTTGCATTGAGAACTTCAATTAGCAAAGAGTTCATTGAACACGTTCGTGATATTACTTCTCTAAAAGAAGTATGGGATACTCTTGAGAAACTATTTTCTAAGAAAAACACCGCAAGGTTGCAATTCTTGGAAAACGAGTTAGCGATCTCAAGACAAGAAGGTATGAGTGTTTCCGAATATTTCTTACGGGTCAAAAATCTATGTTCTGAAATTTCAGAGATTGATGACAAAAGAAAATTAGTGAAGCTCGTTTACGAAGATATCTAATTCGCGGTTTGAAGAAAGAGTATGTCCCGTTCATAAACTGTATTCAGGGGTGGGCTACTCAACCTTCGGTTGAAGAATTGGAGAATTTACTCTCTAATCAAGAAGCTTTGGCCAAGCAAATGGCTAAAGGATTTGAAAATGACGCAGTTTTGTTTTCAAAGGGAAAGAATCACAAGAAAGGTTCTTCAAACAAAGAAAAGGAAGAAGAGCAAACTAGTTATAAAGGTAACTATGAGAAGAAACCTCCTACATGTTACAAGTGTAGGAAGGTTGGTCACATCAAGAGATATTGTCGTTCCAAAGTCACAGAAGCAAACATGGCTTGTTCAAGTAATGATGATGATGATATCAAATGGGAGCAATGTTTTACCGTTATACGGTTGTCAAGAAGAATCAATGGTTCGTTGATTCGGGTTGCTCTCATCTTGTGACCGGTGATGGAACTCTTCTTCATGACGTTAGAGATCACAATCAAAATCGAGTTGTAATCACGGACGACAACTCAACTCATCCTGTGAAAAAGGAAGGTAATGCTATTATTGATGTTAATAATGATACATTTACTTTGGAAGATGTTTATCTTGTTCCTAAATTGACCAAGAACTTAGTTTCGGTACCTCAAATTACCGAATCCGGGAAGTATGTTATTTTTGGTCCAACGGATGTGAAAGTCCTTGATAATGTCAAGGAGATTGTGGGTGATGTTCTTTTCACGGGAGAAAAGAAAGGTTCTTTGTTTGTGTTGTCCGCAGGTGAAGCTTATGTGAAGAAAACAAGCCAAACCGACAACGGAACTATTTGGCATGCAAGACTAGGCCATGTGGGATATCAAATGTTGCAAAAGATATTCTCACATAAGCTAGTTAATGGAATTCCTAAACTCAAGAATGTTCGTGAAGAGGTGATATGCCAAGGATGTCAATATGGAAAGTCGCACCGGATTCCATATAAGAAGTCAACAAACCGAAAACAAGGTTTACTTGACTTGATTCATACGGATTTGATGGGGCCAACAAGAACACCAAGTTATAGCGGTCATTGCTATGTCATGATGTTAATCGATGGCTATTCTCGGTTCACTTGGGTGAAGTTTTTAAAGGAGAAGAGTGAAGCCTTATCAAAGTTCATAGAGTTCAAAGAAGCGGTCGAATCCGAATTTGGAAGAAAGGTAAAAGCTCTTAGGAGTGATGACGGTGGAGAATTCATGTCAAATGATATCTTTGCTTATTGCAAAGCTAATCGTATTTCTCGCCAAATGACTTGTCCGGACACCCCTCAACAAAATGATGTTGCGGAAAGAAAGATTGCTTACCTTGTTTCAATATGTTTATCTTGGTTACATGACAAAGGGTTGCCTAGGGAGCTATGTACGAGAGCACTTCAATGTGCTTGTCATGTGTCTAATCGGTTACCATCTTGGCCAGGTACACAAAAATCATCTTTTGAGCTAGCTTATGGTCAAAAGCCAAATGTAAGCTATTTTAGGGTGTTTGGTTCTATTTGTTATGTTCATGTTCCTAAAGCTAACCGAACCAAACTTGATCCAAAAGCTCGAAAGTGTATTTTTGTTGGTTATGATTCTCACAGGAAAGGTTGGAGGTGTATGGATCAAGAAACAAAGAAGTTTACCACTTCAAGAGATGTGGTATTTGATGAAGTGTCTTCTCAATTTTCTGAATCAAGCAAAAATGGTGAAGAAAATAGAGATTACAAATTTATGTTTCCTAGTATTGATACTCAAGAAGAAAGTGAGAATGATGGTGGTTCTCAAACTCAAGAAGAGGCACCTAGTGAAGAAGTACCAACTCAAGTTAGAAGGTCAACAAGAGAAAAGAGACAACCAAAACATCTAAGTGACTATGAGGTGAACACAGTCACAACTTGTTTCTTTTCAGGTGGCTTAACCGAAGAACCAACATGTTATGAAGAAGCTAAAGATTCTCCGGATTGGAGAAAAGCAATGCAAGAGGAGATTGATGCATTGGAAAAGAATGAAACTTGGGAGCTTGTCAAGAAACCGGAAGCATGTAAACCGGTTACTTGCAAATGGGTCTACCGTTTAAAGAAGAACTCGGATGGAACCATTAATAGGTTCAAGGCTCGGTTGGTGGCTCGTGGCTTTTGTCAAAGTTATGGGCTTGATTATGAGGAAACTTTTAGCCCCGTGGCTAAAATGGTAAAGGTGAGAACAATAATCTCACTAGCGGCTTACAAAGGGTGGAAATTGTGGCAACTTGATGTGAAGAATGCTTTTCTATATGGAGAGCTTAATCGTGAGGTGTTCATGGAACAACCTATTGGGTTCACTTCAAATCAATTTCCAGAATATGTGTGCCGGTTGAAGAAAGCTCTTTTTGGCTTGAAACAAGCTTCGAGAGCTTGGTATGGTAAGGTTGCACAATACCTTGTCTTTTGTGGTTTTAAGATTTTTGATCCGGATTCTAGTTTGTTTGTAAAGAAAGAATCAGGATTCCTTGTTTTGGTGTTATTATATGTTGATGACATGATTATCACCGGAGGAAACGAGTCAGAAATCTCTCGTTTAAGTGATGATCTTTTAGTTCATTTTGAAATGAAGAATCTGGAGGAGATTGGATGTTTTCTTGGCTTAGAAGTTGATAAATTAGAAAACGGGTACTTTATCTCTCAAAGGGGTTATGTAAGAAGTCTCTTGGAACGTTTCAACATGGGGGAGTCAAAGCCTATGACTACTCCAATGGAACCAAACCTCAAAATGAAGAAAGATCAAGGAAAAGAGCTCAAGGATGTGAAGTTGTTCTGACAAATGGTTGGAAGTTTGATCTATCTAACCATCACAAGGCCGGAAATTGCTTACTCGGTTGGCATTGTTTCACAATTTATGCAATGTCCAACTAATGTTCATCTTGATGCAGCAAAAAGGATCCTTCGTTATGTGAAAGGATCAATAGGTCACGGATTGTGGTATAAGAAGTGTGATAATGTTTTGTTAAATGGTTTCGTGGATGCAGATTGGATGGGAGACGCAAATGATCGCCATTCAACTTCCGGTTACTGTTTTAACATGGGTTTTGCGGTTATTTCATGGTGTAGCAAGAAGCAAGATATTGTTGCTTTATCTAGCACAGAAGCGGAATACATAGCTGCAACTATGGCAGCTCAAGAATGCACTTGGCTAAGAAGATTGATTAGTGACATACTTACATAAGTAGACTATGTTGTCAAATTAAAATGTGACAACGAAAGTGCAATCAAACTTGCTTCGAATCCCGTTTTTCTTGCCCGTACTAAGCATATTGAAATGAGATATCATTTTATTCGTGAAAAGGTTCTAAGCGGGGAGATCGAGCTAGCAATTGTAAGGACGAATGCTCAAGTAGCCGACATCTTTACTAAAGCTCTAATGAAGGCCAAGTTCATGGAATTTCGAGAGGCGTTGAGAATTTTTGATCGGGAGTTTGCACTAAGGGGGAGTGTTAAAATATTAGTACAAACTCAAAGTGTCACTAAAAGTGCACCTCAAAGTGCCACTAAAAATCAACCTATGTCTTGTACGAATTTTGAAGATTTCGGTAAGCGTGAAACAAAGAGATGCGGCGCATCTCTTCATAGATGCGGTGCATCTATGCTCCAAAATGTGACGAAGGTTTTAGATGCAGCATTTTCAAAGGGATACGGAGCACCACCACAAAGAGATGTGGCGCATCTCTAAGTGATGCGGCGCATCACTAGCTGATCAGCTGATTTGGACAGGCTGTTAAAGTTAACCCGATTTCTTTTGATTATTTTGGTGTATTGCTTTTGTGACGCCCCGTACTAAATCAACATGTATGGACCATCAACAACAGGATCATTACAAGGTCAAACACTATATGCGTTTTCAAACAAGTTTGCATTCATGATAAAAGGTGACGTCATAGCCAACGTCAAATGTTTTACAACCAAAAGTATGCTTCTACGAATAGCAAGCATAAGTAATAATACGTGACCCATAGGTCGTTTCAATACATCATTTCAAAAGTAATAAAGTTTGAATGCAAATAAACGTTTCATGCGGTGACAACTCTAGTAAGCGCAGCGGAGTCTACATGGCATGACTAGTACAACAGCGGAAGCAAGCAACCTTAAGTACATGAGAAAAACATGCTTAAAAACGTCAACACAAAGGTTGGTGAGCTATAGTTTAAGTATAACAGTAATGTAAGGTAGGCCACGAGATTTCAGTGCTTCAAAGAGCATTTCAAAACAGTATGTAAAGTATATGTTTAACCATGGGCACTTGGTAACTAACTTAACATTTGTAACCCCCTAAAAGTACACTTGGCGAGTGCGTATGTTTACAAAGTATTAAACACCCGTTAAATGTTAGCGCGACTAGCCCGAGTGGGGATGTCAAACCCTATGGATCCATATCTAAGATTCGCGTTCACCGGTTCAAAAACCAATGACTAAACGTTACCGAACTAAAGGGAAAGTTTATGCCGTTGTATAACCCACACATATATAAAGTTTAAGTACTCGTGCCTAGTATGTAAAACGTAAAACACGCATGCATTATCAGTCCCAAAATAGTTAAAGTAAAATAGGGATGCTATAACTCACAGTGGTAAAGTAGTAGTAAAGTTGATTCGGGAAAGTAAGCAAGTAGGTAGGTCCGAAAAGTCCTCAACCTAAGTCAAAAGTACTAAGTCGGTAAATCGTTCCCAAAGGTTTAAATGTATGTAAATTAGGTCATAAGTATCATCATCATTCATCATTAAGTCAAAGGGGTAAAGTAAGTTTTCGTTCAAGAATAGGGTTTAAAATAAAGGCTGACTTCGTCCAGTCGCCACGGCCTCTATACAAACTGATTTGAGGTGAGACCAGTGGCCATGGATCCGTATATAAGTCCTTTAGTTGCTATAAAAATTCCAGAACCAAAAATCATCTTCGTTTGACCGTTGCGACGGTTTAAGTGTGAGTAGGTCAGAATTTTCAGCACAACGTTAAAAGGACATAGTGACACTCGGAGGGCCATAAATCCTAAACCGTAGCTCGGATTAAGATGAGTCTTAAACGAAAAATCATCTAATCAAATTGAGAAAACTGAAAATTAACTTTACAGTAGCCCAGGTGGTCTGATCAGTTCCAGAAAACAGTAGCTTTAGTGTTCCGGTGGGTTCTTGGTGCTCGATGCTCATCACGGTTCTCATCCTTGATGCATATAGCTTCAAGTGTACAACTCGTTGATGGGTTTGCATCATATTTACCAATTTTTGACCATCATAACACTAGTGCAAGTTTAAGATATGTAGCACAACTCAATTAAGTGTTGCAAGTAGTTTGATGAACTAAAGTTACATCAAGATCTTAGATCCTACACATTCATGAGTTCTAAAAGTAATATAAAGCTATAAACTTGAAAGTAACTAAATAAACAAGATCTTAAGTTGTAGAACATAGTTCTTAGTTAGATCTTGAAGATCCTAGACCCAAAAGTCTAGATCTAAAGTTCTTAAGTTAGATCCTAAGTTATAACACTTGAATCTTTACTTTAATGAAACCATAAGTTATGAAACTTAGATTTTCATCTTGTAAAGTGTATGTAAGCTCATAAGCTCTTGTTTACAACAAAATTAGAAGACCATAAGCTATAGAAACTTAGATCTTTCATAAGTATATGAAGTTGTAACTAGAAAGTTAAACTTCCATGTTCTTGAACTTACAAAGTTAACTTTAGTTTCAAGAAAAATGAGATCAAGGTTAACTAGTAACACTTGACCAAAATAACAACATCACAAACTTTAAAGTACTTACAAAAGAAGAAAATAAACTAAAGTACAAGCATTATGTTCATGTTTTGTTTCATACTTAGGAAGATTCAAATCAAAGTTTGAATCTTAGGATTTAAGTCTACAAACATGAACACAAGTATGAATATGAAACTTATGAACTTTAAATCTTGAAAACATTTAAGTGTAGAACCATAAACTAGAAAGTTTAGATTCTTTGTTCTTGACTTCATCAAATAAAGATGGAAGTAACAAGATTCATGAAGATACAAGTTAGAAAACTTGATCTTTAACAACAACAAATAACTAGTAAGTAATCAACAAACAAGATAAGTAAATGATGATGATTAGGTGGTGGTTTTAGAACAAGAAAAAGGAAGAACATAAAGTTTTGTTACTTACAATATTGAGAGAAAAATAAGAGAAAAAGAGAAGTGTGTATGTATGTGTGTGTATGGAATGAAGTGTACAAGTGAATAAGTAATCAAAAAAAAAATTTTAACTCCCTCATACACCATCAAAGGCTGACGGTTTTACAAGCAAAAGGGGAAGGGATCAATTGCACTTTCAACATGTGAGAATGGTGCATGCTTTTAATGGTATTAAAGTAAAATGGTGTTGGAAAGTGGTGTAAGTATACATGTAACAAGATTCCTTATGAACTAGTTACTCCTTGATTAAGTTTAATAAGTCATTAACATAATGTTGGGCTCTTAATTAATCCATTAAGATAAGTAGGGTGGGCTTCTAAGTCCATTAACACAAGCCCAAGTCCAAATAAGAAATAATCTAAATAAAAGCCTAAGTAATTAACTAGTAACCTTAGTTAATTAAAAATGATTAATAAAAATTAATCATGAATGCAAATAATATTTGAAAATATTATTCGTGTAATGTACGTGTGTCACAAAGACGATTCGGGCCATGCAAAGTCATGTACGGTAACAAGTAAATGCATAAAAATACATTTATTAAATCACAAGTATTAGTAATAAATATTAATAAATAAAAGTTGGAATTTCCAGGGTCGTTACATTACCCACTTGTTAAAGAAAATTTCGTCCCGAAATTTTAAGCTGAGGTAGATGGAGGAGTTGGGAAAAGGTGAGGATACTTCTGCATCATTTGATCCTCTCGCTCCCAGGTAAACTCAGATCCTCGCTTGGCATTCCATCGTACTCGAATGATCAGAATCTTGTTGCGTTTCAAAGTTTTGACCTCACGGTCCATAATTTCAACAGGCTCTTCCACGAAGTGAAGTTTGTCATCAATCGTAAGTTCTTCCAGTGGTATGACAAGTTCTGGTGCAGCAAGACACTTCTTCAAATTTGATACGTGGAAGGTAGGATGAACTGAGCTCAATTGAGTTGGAAGATCCAAACGGTAAGCAACGGGTCCAACACGTTCCAAGATTTCAAAAGGACCAATGTATCGCAGGTTTAACTTTCAGCGCTTTCCGAAACGAATCACACCTTTCCAAGGTGCAACCTTCAACATTACACGGTCACCCACGTTGAATTCAAAGTCTTTACGTTTAAGGTCTGCATAACTCTTTTGACGATCACGGGCCGTCTTAAGTCTCGCTTGAATTTGAGCAATCTTCTCCGTTGTTTCATGGACTACCTCGGGTCCGGTGATTTTCTTTTCGCCTACTTCGGCCCAACAAATAGGAGATCGGTACTTGCGGCCATACAACGCTTCAAAAGGTACGGCATTAATACTTGAATGATAAATTTGTTGTAGGAGAATTCGGCTAACGGCAAATGCCATTCCCAAGCCTTTTCGAAATCAATGACGCATGCACGCAACATGTCCTCCAAAGTCTGAATCGTTCGTTCGCTCTGACCATCGGTCTGTGGGTGATAAGTAGTACTCATGTCAAGACGGGTTCCCATGGTTTCTTGTAAAGAACGCCAAAATCTGGAAGCAAAATGGGGATCGCAATCTGAGATGATCGATAAAGGTACACCATGACGAGATACAACCTCTTTGATGTATAGTTGAGTGAGTCTCTCCATCGTATCCGTTTCCTTCATAGCTAGGAAGTGTGCAGATTTGGTAAGACGATCAACAATAACCCAAATGGTATCGTATCCGCCCACCGTCTTTGGTAGCTTGGTAATGAAATCCATTGTTATCCTTTCCCACTTCCATTGCGGGATTTCCGGTTATTGAAGCAATCCAGAGGGCCTCTGATGTTCGGTCTTAACCTTCGAGCAAGTCAAACACTTACCAACATAAGTTGCAACGTCCTTTTTAAGATTAGGTCACCAATACTGTTCCTTAAGATCATGGTACATTTTACCGGCTCCTGGGTGAATCGAATATCTCGACTTGTGGGCTTCATCTAGTATAAGGTTCCGTAGATCTCCATAAAGAGGTACCCAAATCCTTCCGGCATAACATCGGAGTCCAGTCTCCCTAACCTCGAATCGAGAGACAAGAATGTTCAAGTGTTCATGAGTTATATTCTCCTCCTTGAGAGCCTCATCTTGGGCTACTCGGATCTGGCTGTTGAGATTTAAATGTATGGTGATGTTCAGAGCCCGAACACGAAGAGGTGTTGTCCTCTCCTTTCGGCTTAAAGCGTCAGCTACAACATTGGCCTTGCCAGGATGATAACCAAGTTCACAATCGTAGTCATTCAGTGTCTCAATCCATCGACGTTGTCTCATATTTAGTTGCTTCTGATAAAAGATGTGTTGGAGGCTTTTATGATCGGTGAAAATAGTGCTCTTTGTTCCATAAAGGTAGTGTCTCCACAATTTTAATGCAAAGACAACGGCTCCAAGCTCGAGATCGTGAGTAGTGTAGTTCCGCTCGTGAATCTTTAGTTAACGGGAGGCGTAAGCGATAACCTTCGATCTTTGCATCAATACACAACCAAAACCACTTTTCGAGGCATCGCAATAAATGACGAAATTGTCACTGCCTTCAGGAAGTGATAAGATAGGTGCGGTGGTTAACTTCTTTTTCAAGGTTTGAAATGCTGATTCTTGTTCGGGTTCCCAAATTAACTTCTTTCCTTTGTGAGTCAGCGTGGTCAAAGGACGCGCAATCAAAGAGAAACCTTCAATAAATCTTCGGTAGTAACCGGCGAGACCTAAAAATTGATGGATGTGAGTCGGAGTAGTGGGGGTCTCCCACTTGCTGATAGCTTCAATCTTGGCGGGATCAACCTTGATACCCTGGTCGCTCACAACATGACCCAGAAATTGGACTTCCTTCAACCAAAATTCACACTTGGAGAATTTGGCATAAAGTTGTTCTTGTCTCAAGAGTTCAAGCACTAATCGAAGGTGTTGCTCATGCTCTTCTTCACTTTTGGAGTAGATGAGGATATCATCTATGAAGACGATAATGAACTTATCCAAGTATGGCTTGCAGACACGATTCATGAGGTCCATGAACACGGCAGGTGCGATGGTTAAACCGAATGGCATCATGAGAAACTCATAATGACCATAACGAGTTCTGAACGCAGTTTTCATTACATCACTCTCCTTCACCCTCAACTGGTGATAACCGAACCGCAAATCGATCTTGGAGTAAACGCTCGATCCTTGTATGTGATGACCCGAAAATTTCTGACCAAATTTAAACTTAATCTTTGTATGATTAACATTTCCGACACGATAAGCAAAGTCTGTAAAACTGAATCTCAAAATTTTTGAACTACTTTTATATATTTAAATACCCTTCGGTTGTTTTCGATGATTCGCGAACAATTATATGTAAATAGATACATATATACTATAACTTGAAAAGGTAACAATGTATTAATTATTTGATACCGTACATTAAACTTATTGGTTTAAATATCTATTTGAATATATATGATAAGTTGAAATATTTATTATTAAAATTTATTTATAAATAACTTCCAATGTGTATTTAAAAACTGATTTATGTATATTAAAAAGATATATACATATATATAATTTCAAGTTATTTAGTAAACGATAGTAACATTTTCAAATTGCTAAAGTACCCAAAATGCTACAGTGTTTTCGAAAATCACTATTTGCTATAGTAAAAATTGCCTTGCTGCAGTGAATTGCTACAGTAAAAAATTGCCTTTGCTACAGTGAATTGCTACAGTAAAAATTGACTTTGCTACAGTGGTATAGTTTATGGATGATTTAAGACTATATTTTGACAAAGGTACGATTCACGAAACGTAAAGTACAAGTTTTCTCAGTATACGATAGGATGTTCGAAAAATCGGAACCGGGACATAAGTCGAGTGACAACGTACGACTTATCGGAACAAAAATTACAAGTCAACTATGCATGTGAATTTAATATAATATATAATTAATTATATAAATTAAATATATTATATATATATTAAATTAATATGTCGACAAACAAAGTGACAAACCACATTTTGAGCTGGACAGGGACCTCATGCGATCGCATGAGTTCCCCATACTTGTGAAGACCCGTCCTAATCCATCCGGACGAAGTCCATATCGATTATAAACGATTCACAACAGTTGATTACATCGCGAGATACTTGACCTCTATATGATACATTTTACAAACATTGCATTCGTTTTTGAAAAGACAAACTTTCATTACATCGAAAGTTGACAGGCATGCATACCATTTCATAATATATCCAACTATAATTGACTTGATAATAATCTTGATGAACTCGATGACTTGAATGCAACGTCTTTTGAAATATGCCATGAATGACTCCAAGTAATTTCTATAAAATGAGCAAATACACAGCGGAAGATTTCTTTTGTACCTGAGAATAAACATGCTTTAAAGTGTCAACCAAAAGGTTGGTGAGTTCATTAGTTTAACTTAAACAATCGTTTCCATCATTTTAATAGACCACAAGATTTCAGATTTCCATTTCTCATAAACATACGTCCCATGCATAGAGACAAAAATATCATTCATATGGATTGAACACCTGGTAACCGACATTAACAATATGCATATATAAGAATATCCCCATCATTCCGGGATCCTCCTTCGGACATGATATAAATTTCGAAGTACTAAAACATCCGGTACTTTGGATGGGGCTTGTTGGGCCCGATAGATCTATCTTTAGGATTCGCGTCAATTAGGGTGTCTGTTCCCTAATTCTTAGATTACCAGACTTAATAAAAAGGGGCATATTCGACTTCGATAATCCAACCATAGAATGTAGTTTCACGTACTTGTGTCAATTTCGTAAAACAGTTATAAAAGTTGCGCATGTATTCTCAGCCCAAAAATATAAAGGGTAAAAAGGCAAATGAAACTCACGATACTGTATTTTGTAGTAAAAATACATATGACGTCATTGAACAATGCAGGGTTGGCCTCGGATTCACGAACCTATATCAATTGTGTATATATTAATACGTATAATGTAAGTTACAAAATTTCATTTATTAATATGTATTATTTATATATTATAGTTTTGTAGAATTTATTCTAACCTTTATTTTAAAACGTATACTTATATTATATTTTAAGTTATATTATATATATATATATATATATCGATTTTATGTATATATATCTATAATGATTTACGTTTATATAAATAGTGACATTAATATATTTATATACATATATTTGTGGTTAGTATTGTATTTATGAAATTTTATTAGTTTGTTATGTGAATTATTAATACAATCCTAGTATATACCATAAGTATATATATAGTGTACAAAAGATTTATTTGTTAAAATAATAATTTAGATAATAATGATTTACTAATAATAATAATAATTTTATTAATAATGATAATACTAATAGCAAAAAAAATGAAAATGATAATTGTTAATGATACTAATAATAATAACTCTAAAATAATATTAATACTAATACCATACTTATGTTAATAATAAGGGTTCTAATATTTATAAAATGATAAATGATAATCATAATAATACTAGTAAATATTAATGATGATACTGATAAATATGATATTATTAATTGTAAATGTACTGATGATACTATTATTTATAAACCGGTACAAATTCTAATATTGATGATAATAATATATTTTTATTTCCTTCATAATAATAATAATGATAATCATAATCCTAATGATGATAAAATACTAAAATGATAAGTTTATTACTAATAATAATATTATTAATACCTATCATAATAATAATAGTAATGTCTATAATACTTTCAAATATGATAACAAGTATGATACTAATAATAACAATAACAATAACAATCAAAACAATCACAATAATAATAATAATACTAATAATAATAATAATTAATATATAATAACAATAATAAAATTAGAAAAGAAAACTACCTCACATGAAAAGAGTTTCAAAAAAAAAAAAAAAAACTACCGTCCTCTGGACTCGATCTCGTGACCACATGCTCACACGCAAACACTCTCGACCATCCCACCAATTCTGATTCTCTGTACTAATATCGAATTTAAATTTTATATATAAACTGTTTTTCTTCTATTCCTCTTCTTCTCCACAAGTCTCATGGATTCAACAAAACATCAATAACCAAAAAAAAAAAAAAAAAAATCAGGGTTCCTTTTAAAGCTTCAAAACATTACAGAAAAAAAAATAATTTGGGTTCTAAAATAAAAAAAAAAAAACACTAAAGGCCTACTGCAGCGTCGGTTCTTGGAACAAAACAAAAAAAATTGATTTCGTAATAGATAACATTATAGATAATGTTTATAACACGAAATAGTTTTCTAAACATGTATAAAAACTACTGGAATCGTCAATTTGATCAGAAACATATACACGAACGCGAATTTGTCTCAAGAACAATTGTTGACTTTTTTTAAACTAAACTTTGACTTCAAAATTCAAGATCGATATAAAGATTTGAGAGTTGAGATTTTGCAGATAGATTCAAAGAAAGATTTCTAACCTTTCTGCATTTTTAGATTTTGAAACTTTATTCGAAATTGAATTAAGAGAAAAAAAATTGGAGCGTGCAGAGAAGAAGAAAAAAAAAATATCGCTGTGCTCTTTAATCCCATTGGATTTCCTTTTTATTTGATTTGCAATTATACATAATCATTTTGTAATAATAGAGATCGGTTGATAAAAAATGGAGAAAATGTCAACACAGGTTCACGAGTTTGGAGCAGGAAAGAAACAAAAAAAAAAATAATAATAGAGATAAAGGATACAGAGGTCAAGCGTATAATATAGATCCCTACTGTTTTTTTTAATTAATAATAATAATATATAATAACAATACTATTAATATCTAATAATATTAATAAAATTAATAATAATGATAAATATAATATTAATGATAATAATAATTGTAAAAATGATAATAATAATAATAATAATAATAATAATACCATACTAATTATGATAATATTAATATTTTATCGATAATAATAATATTAGTAATAATAATCTAATTTATACATCCAATTTCATCTTTATATGATATAAAGTGATATTATGAATACAAATATTGATATTTGACGATACAAATAACATTACTACAACAACTATATTTGTATTTAAATTTAATTTATTAATATCATCTATTATTATGTAATATTTAATAATTATGTAATATGTATTGTAACATATACTGAATATTATATATTTATGCATTTTAATATAAATATATTATAATATTTATTTACATACTAATTATATTATACTTATGTATGTAATTATGAAAAATATAAATGTTTTATATATGTAAGTATTATATATATTTATTAAAATAGTACATTATTTCATCATAGATATATTATAAATTTCTACATATACATAATATAATAATTATGTATAAAATCATATATATATAGTTATATTTATGTATATATGTATACTACCATATATATAAAATCATGTTTTAAATGTTGAGTAGATGATTAATTATGTATATTAAACAATTAACTACAAAGTATAACATTGTACATTTAATATTTTGATAACGTTGGTAAAATATGTTTGAATCATTTATATACAATATACTATATATATTCAAAATGAAAATCTTTAGTTATTAAATGTTATCTTTTATAATAACAAAATTACTTAATAGTTCATTAATACTAATATAATTAGTTTTATATATAATTATTTATATTTACATTCTTAGTTACAATTAAAGGTTCGTGAATCGTCGGAAATAGTTAAAGGTCAAATGTTATCATGAAATAGTTCAAACATAATGAGACTCGGTTTAATAGACTTTGCTTATCGAGTAGAATCATATAAGATTATGTTTAAATTTGGTCGGAAATTCCCGGGTCATCACAGTACCTACCCGTTAAAGAAATTTCGTCCCGAAATTTGAGTGAGGTCGTCATAGCTAACAATAAATATGTTTTCCTGACGAATATGAGTTGATAACTTGAGTTTTATCATCATTGAGTAATATGGATAAAAATAATTCAATTATTCGAAGAGTGCGAATGAAGCTATTCACAAAAGGATGAAATGAGAAACAAAGATTTGTTTTTAACTTTTGACGTAGTCAGGTTTGAATTTAGAAAATAAGGCGCGTCTTAACTTTTGACATTGCCTTGGTTGAATTCCGGAATTTAAGGGATTTAAAGAAAATCTTGAAGATCTATAAAATCTGATTCTTCGGGATTTATGGAAATTAAGATCTCTTTAATTAAATACGGTGATCTGCCCCGATTACTACGTCTGATATTTCCAGTATAAATTAAGCTCTTCCTTTCCATTATTCTCACCATTCTTATACTTTCTTTCTTAGTTCATACATCCAAAAGATTCTGAAAATGATTAATCCAGTTCTGATCCTTGTCCTCATCCTTACTATCGCAACAATCATTCTCCTTTTCCAACTTCCACCAGAGGAATCTGCTTTCTTCTACTTCGCCCTCGGGATTATAATGTTTTTAATTCTCCCGTGTCTTTATGTTGCGATAAACATTGATATACACGGTTTGTAATTTATGTGTTGTTATCGGACTTTATATTCTCCCTTATATTTCAAAGCTCTATGCTTTTGTTTTCTCTTCCCGACTTCAAGTCAAGCGAATAATGGTCCAGAATTTATAGATATAGAGTTTCGAATGATTATAATGTTCTAAGCATGAAGGAACGTGATAGCACGATTTGATTTTCAAATTTATCAACATCACGGAAGATAGAACCATCAAGAATACATTTTCTTGATTTGTTACGGAGTTAAGTAGGATGAAAGAGTTATGTAACATGGCACATGATGACGTTATGATCTGTGAATCATCACGTTTCATTTAGAAACTCAGCATGACTTACTGTAATATAATCACGTTGATCAAGTGTCATTATATTATACTAACTCATGCATCAGTTCCCATCATTACTACAATAACATTCATATTTTAAGCTTGAAAATTTACAGAATATAGAAACTAACAGTTTCTATATGATGTAATACTGATAGCACGAAAAGATTAATGATTTCAGATAAGAATAGTTATAAAAATATCTCCAGAAATATGGAGGATATTTATAATGAAAGGTACGATAATATCTCAGAATATCTAAGATCAGAGGATGATAGAAACTATTGTCTGCAAAGGTTTAGAGTAAGGAGCAAGTTATTCACTATAGACTTTAGCAGACATTGAATTATTTGGATTCTTTGAAGTCAAACTTATTCTTTGTGATTTATCCACGGCTTTCTTCATAGTTTCGCATAATCTGCTTTTCGGTACTATATTTTCTATTGAATGTTTCCAATATATTGATACACAGGAAGTACGAAGAGGTATATAATTTCGGACGAGAATATTTATGAAAATATCCTCAGAAATATCAAAGATATTGATGATGATATTTTGGAATTTCTAAGTTCGACGGTTGATGGAGAAAGATTTTCCGCAAGATTTTAACATGACTTCGGAGCAAGATATTCTCTAAAGATTTCAACGGATCCAGAATTACCTGAATCCTTTGAATATAGGATTTGGTCCTTGTATTTGTCCTTGGTCTCCTTCATGGGTAACTCAATCTGTTTTTCAATACCCAATTTTCTATCGAGCGTTCCTAACACTCCTTTCTTTATCATCAAACTTTTGTCCGTTTAGACCATCTACCATTTTTCTGTTTCCTCTGCATTTAATGCTATGATATCTGAATCATCGGTTATTAATCCGAGGTGGTTTAAGGAGAATTGTGTTTTTAGATGATTAAACGCTGATGGTAATATGATGGAATATGAAAGGTTACCTGGTAACAATAAAAGAGCACGCGTATATATAAACGTTATAATAAGGTTGTTTCGTACGAAAAGTCGAAGTTGACTTGTTGGAGTTGTGACAAAATTGGCTAATTTTGAAAAGGGATCGCAAAGTTGTTTTTGTTAATAAATGCCAAAGGATCTGACGCGGCTACGTGTTGAACTTTTACTCAATTGCCGAGAGTTTCTCAGGTGCATAACTATATGCATAAATCTTTCCTTCCGTAGATGAAGTGCGGTTGATTCATCCTATCGATTGAGGTGTTTTCAAGAATCATGAAAGGTTTGAACGCAGAATGTAATCGTGAAGATACAAATGAGGTTTAAGACGAAATCAAGTGGCAAACTTGAAGAATTGTTTAGTTTCATATGTTATATTCAATATTTTAATTCATTTTAATTGTCCAATGTTATTAGTCCACAGTCGATAGTCCACAGTTGACAGTGCAATCATTCATATATAGTTTAATATATAATATTTGAATTAATTAATACGTATCGTGACCCGTGTACATGTCTCAGACTCGATCACAACTCAAAGTATATATATTATTATAGAATCAACCTCAACCCTGTATAGAGAACTCGATCATTACTGCATATAGAGTGTCTATGGTGATTCCAAATAATATATATAGATGTGTCGATATGATATGTCAAAACCTTGTATACGTGTCCCGATATTTAAAGTGCGTAAAATAAATAACAGAAATTAAATGACGATAAATAAAGTGCGTAAAGTAAATAACAGAAATTAAATGACAATAAATAAAATTGCGAGAATATAAATTGCGATAAAATAAATTGCGATAAATAAATTGCGATAAATAAAATGTAATACGGAATTAACAGTTAGCTAGGATTTTGTTAGCGTGGTTTCTTAATAAAATTTAATATTGTTAATTAGTCTGTTTCTAATCAATTTTTATTGTGTCCATTATTTCTTCATTATGCCACTTGTTGGATTCTGATAGGTCAAAATTCAAATATGAAATTGAATTTGAATGAAAATAGTTATTCTTTGGTGAACGGATAAGTATCCCGGTGGTTGTAAATAGGATAGTGAATAACTGTTGAATCAGATTCGAAGAATATACAGTGTAACTTATTAATGTGAAATTTAAATATTCCTCGGGTATTACCTACCCGTTAAAATATTTTTATTATTAACAGTTTGTACAAAAGAATTTTTAATTACAATCTTTATGAAAACATATATACATATATATTTTCTTCAGATGTAATCATGAATTTAATGAGTTAACATGATATTAAACTCATTTAGTTTTCAGTTGGAACTAGAATAAATAATCTCTAAAACATTAGAGATTACATAATCACCATGTCGAACGAAGATAACTGATGTAGAATGTCATGTAGAATGATGATTATACTCGAGGTATAGATTGAGATGTTGAGGCATGTGATATTGAAATTTGGGTTGTTGGTGGTACCGTTGGTGCCGGTGATTTGGATGAAGCTGGTACGTTTTGCACCATATTTTCCAAGACTACAACTTATGCGCGAAGTTCGTTAACTTCTTCTATTACACCGGGATGATTGTCGGTTCGGACGAGCGGATGAATGAGGTTTTGAATCTGAGATAGTATATGATCGTGATGAGATACTTTGGAAATGAGAGAGAAAATGGTGTCTCGAACAGGTTCGCCGGTAAACGTTTTAGGTCCATTGTCAAGAGGTGAATTTGGTTAGTGGAAATGATCGCCTTCTTCGCGTTTCCATTGATTAAGTCGACTACGAACCCATCTCCAATTCATTCAGAATAGATGATGGCTAATTGATCGATTCATTCCGGTTACTCTGCTTTCGGAGCTCGAGTGGAAATCCATATCGAAATAGCTGTCGGAATAACTATCGAAATAGCTATCGAAATCAGATGGACTCGAACTGGTTGAGGGATTCATCTCGTACGATCAGATGAAGGATTTTCGATAAGAAATAGATTATAGGATGTAGATTAGTACCCTGCAATACATAATTTACATATGCATATATAATACTAAAATCCCATAAGCTACGGAGGAATCTACGGAAGCTGTCAGGCAAAGGTAACAATAACAGATACGCTAAGATATGAATTTAACTATACACTGTCTATGCAATAAAGGCAGTAAGACGTGTCTTAGACTTTAAGGATGATAAGTAAATAATTTTTCGACACTAAATGATAAGCAAAACTTTTGACATGCAAACACGGTCGAAGTCCAGACTCATTAATGCATTCTAACGACTATCAGTTAGACTCACTAATGCAAGACCTGGTTCGCTAAGACCACCGCTCTGATACCAACTGTGAAGACCCGTCCTAATCCATCCGGACGAAGTCCATATCGATTATAAACGATTCACAACAGTTGATTACATCGCGAGATACTTGACCTCTATATGATACATTTTACAAACATTGCATTCGTTTTTGAAAAGACAAACTTTCATTACATCGAAAGTTGACAGGCATGCATACCATTTCATAATATATCCAACTATAATTGACTTGATAATAATCTTGATGAACTCGATGACTTGAATGCAACGTCTTTTGAAATATGCCATGAATGACTCCAAGTAATTTCTATAAAATGAGCAAATACACAGCGGAAGATTTCTTTTGTACCTGAGAATAAACATGCTTTAAAGTGTCAACCAAAAGGTTGGTGAGTTCATTAGTTTAACTTAAACAATCGTTTCCATCATTTTAATAGACCACAAGATTTCAGATTTCCATTTCTCATAAACATACGTCCCATGCATAGAGACAAAAATATCATTCATATGGATTGAACACCTGGTAACCGACATTAACAATATGCATATATAAGAATATCCCCATCATTCCGGGATCCTCCTTCGGACATGATATAAATTTCGAAGTACTAAAACATCCGGTACTTTGGATGGGGCTTGTTGGGCCCGATAGATCTATCTTTAGGATTCGCGTCAATTAGGGTGTCTGTTCCCTAATTCTTAGATTACCAGACTTAATAAAAAGGGGCATATTCGACTTCGATAATCCAACCATAGAATGTAGTTTCACGTACTTGTGTCAATTTCGTAAAACAGTTATAAAAGTTGCGCATGTATTCTCAGCCCAAAAATATAAAGGGTAAAAAGGCAAATGAAACTCACGATACTGTATTTTGTAGTAAAAATACATATGACGTCATTGAACAATGCAGGGTTGGCCTCGGATTCACGAACCTATATCAATTGTGTATATATTAATACGTATAATGTAAGTTACAAAATTTCATTTATTAATATGTATTATTTATATATTATAGTTTTGTAGAATTTATTCTAACCTTTATTTTAAAACGTATACTTATATTATATTTTAAGTTATATTATATATATATATATATATATCGATTTTATGTATATATATCTATAATGATTTACGTTTATATAAATAGTGACATTAATATATTTATATACATATATTTGTGGTTAGTATTGTATTTATGAAATTTTATTAGTTTGTTATGTGAATTATTAATACAATCCTAGTATATACCATAAGTATATATATAGTGTACAAAAGATTTATTTGTTAAAATAATAATTTAGATAATAATGATTTACTAATAATAATAATAATTTTATTAATAATGATAATACTAATAGCAAAAAAAATGAAAATGATAATTGTTAATGATACTAATAATAATAACTCTAAAATAATATTAATACTAATACCATACTTATGTTAATAATAAGGGTTCTAATATTTATAAAATGATAAATGATAATCATAATAATACTAGTAAATATTAATGATGATACTGATAAATATGATATTATTAATTGTAAATGTACTGATGATACTATTATTTATAAACCGGTACAAATTCTAATATTGATGATAATAATATATTTTTATTTCCTTCATAATAATAATAATGATAATCATAATCCTAATGATGATAAAATACTAAAATGATAAGTTTATTACTAATAATAATATTATTAATACCTATCATAATAATAATAGTAATGTCTATAATACTTTCAAATATGATAACAAGTATGATACTAATAATAACAATAACAATAACAATCAAAACAATCACAATAATAATAATAATACTAATAATAATAATAATTAATATATAATAACAATAATAAAATTAGAAAAGAAAACTACCTCACATGAAAAGAGTTTCAAAAAAAAAAAAAAAAACTACCGTCCTCTGGACTCGATCTCGTGACCACATGCTCACACGCAAACACTCTCGACCATCCCACCAATTCTGATTCTCTGTACTAATATCGAATTTAAATTTTATATATAAACTGTTTTTCTTCTATTCCTCTTCTTCTCCACAAGTCTCATGGATTCAACAAAACATCAATAACCAAAAAAAAAAAAAAAAAAAATCAGGGTTCCTTTTAAAGCTTCAAAACATTACAGAAAAAAAAATAATTTGGGTTCTAAAATAAAAAAAAAAAAAACACTAAAGGCCTACTGCAGCGTCGGTTCTTGGAACAAAACAAAAAAAATTGATTTCGTAATAGATAACATTATAGATAATGTTTATAACACGAAATAGTTTTCTAAACATGTATAAAAACTACTGGAATCGTCAATTTGATCAGAAACATATACACGAACGCGAATTTGTCTCAAGAACAATTGTTGACTTTTTTTAAACTAAACTTTGACTTCAAAATTCAAGATCGATATAAAGATTTGAGAGTTGAGATTTTGCAGATAGATTCAAAGAAAGATTTCTAACCTTTCTGCATTTTTAGATTTTGAAACTTTATTCGAAATTGAATTAAGAGAAAAAAAATTGGAGCGTGCAGAGAAGAAGAAAAAAAAAATATCGCTGTGCTCTTTAATCCCATTGGATTTCCTTTTTATTTGATTTGCAATTATACATAATCATTTTGTAATAATAGAGATCGGTTGATAAAAAATGGAGAAAATGTCAACACAGGTTCACGAGTTTGGAGCAGGAAAGAAACAAAAAAAAAATAATAATAGAGATAAAGGATACAGAGGTCAAGCGTATAATATAGATCCCTACTGTTTTTTTTAATTAATAATAATAATATATAATAACAATACTATTAATATCTAATAATATTAATAAAATTAATAATAATGATAAATATAATATTAATGATAATAATAATTGTAAAAATGATAATAATAATAATAATAATAATAATAATAATACCATACTAATTATGATAATATTAATATTTTATCGATAATAATAATATTAGTAATAATAATCTAATTTATACATCCAATTTCATCTTTATATGATATAAAGTGATATTATGAATACAAATATTGATATTTGACGATACAAATAACATTACTACAACAACTATATTTGTATTTAAATTTAATTTATTAATATCATCTATTATTATGTAATATTTAATAATTATGTAATATGTATTGTAACATATACTGAATATTATATATTTATGCATTTTAATATAAATATATTATAATATTTATTTACATACTAATTATATTATACTTATGTATGTAATTATGAAAAATATAAATGTTTTATATATGTAAGTATTATATATATTTATTAAAATAGTACATTATTTCATCATAGATATATTATAAATTTCTACATATACATAATATAATAATTATGTATAAAATCATATATATATAGTTATATTTATGTATATATGTATACTACCATATATATAAAATCATGTTTTAAATGTTGAGTAGATGATTAATTATGTATATTAAACAATTAACTACAAAGTATAACATTGTACATTTAATATTTTGATAACGTTGGTAAAATATGTTTGAATCATTTATATACAATATACTATATATATTCAAAATGAAAATCTTTAGTTATTAAATGTTATCTTTTATAATAACAAAATTACTTAATAGTTCATTAATACTAATATAATTAGTTTTATATATAATTATTTATATTTACATTCTTAGTTACAATTAAAGGTTCGTGAATCGTCGGAAATAGTTAAAGGTCAAATGTTATCATGAAATAGTTCAAACATAATGAGACTCGGTTTAATAGACTTTGCTTATCGAGTAGAATCATATAAGATTATGTTTAAATTTGGTCGGAAATTCCCGGGTCATCACAATACTCTTCTCATGCGATCGCATGAGCTGAGATTGCAGGCCAAGTACTATAAAATGCGAAGTCTGGTGCCGAATTTATTTCATATTTTCATCAAACTATCTCTCTGATCTTATTATTATTATTATTATTATTATTATTATTATTATTATTATTATTATTATTATTATTATTATTATTATTATTAATATTATTATTATTATTATTATTATTATTAATATTATTATTATTATTATTATTATTAATATTATTATTATTATTATTATTATTATTATTATTATTATTATTATTATTATTATTATTATTATTATTATTAGTAGTAGTATGAGTATTATTATTTATACATAAAATACTACGACGAGGTCATGAGCGTGTCACTTTCAAAATTTGTTTTCGAGCGGGATAGAGCTAAGGAAATTATGGGTTATTGCCAAGGAGGTTATGGGTAATGTTCGGGGGTATATTTGTGAATCAAATCTAGTGTTTATCATCTCCGTTACGTCTACGTACTTTCCTACAATATTGAATCTCAATACTGATACGTTGAGATCTACGGTTATTTGGTAATTCGAGTTTCGATCACATTTTGGTGAATGACTTTATATGCGGCTAAGGTGAGTTTCATAAGATCCCTTTTACTCTCTACATTTTTGGGCTGAGAATACATGCAAATGCTTTATTAACCGATATACAATATTTATATGCGTGAGTTTCATAAGATCCCTTTTACTCTCTACATTTTTGGGCTGAGAATACATGCAAATGCTTTATTAACCGATATACAATATTTATATGCGTGAGTTTCATTTGCTCCCTTTTTAAATACTTTTGCAATCTATATCTTTGGGCTGAGAATACATGCACTTTATTTTAAACGCAATGGATACAAGTACATACTAAATTCTACACCGAGTTTGAACCGAAAATCCCTTAGCTTTGGTAACTAGTAACTGCCAGTTATAAGAACTGGTGGGCGCGAGTAGTTGTATATGGATCCATAGGGCTTGATATCCCCGTCCGAGCTAGAGCGCTAGCCTTTTAACGGACGTATGCTATTTGAGAAGCGTACACGTTGGTTTGCGTGTATTATTAAGATGATTATACAAAGGGTACAAATTATATAAACGTTAAAGTTTAGTTACCAGGGTGCTCAATCTTGTAGAATATTTGATAAACGTTTCTGGATGAAACAACTGAAATCTTGTGATCCACCTTTATATACAGATTATACGAAACATTAAAACTATGAACTCACCAACCTTTGTGTTGACACTTGTTAGCATGTTTATTCTCAGGTTTCCTAGAAGTCTTCCGCTGTTTGCTTAGATGTTAGACAAGCTATGTGCATGGAGTCTTACATGACATATTTTTCAAGGAAACGTTGCATTCACCAAATCATCACCATGTATCTTATTTTGACTGCATTGTCAACGGAAGTACTGTTGTAAACTATTATTTATGGTGATTGTCTATATGTAGAAATCATCAGATGTCGAAAACTTTTGATTTAAATATTCATTTATGGTGTGCCTTTTCAAAAGAATGCAATGATTACAAAACGTATCATATAGAGGTCAAATACCTCGCAATGAAATCGATGACTTACGTGTTCATCCATATGGATTTGGAGCGATCGTCACATTGTAGTTGATCAAAAAGATCGTCAATGCTGGGAAGAGGATACCGATTCTTGATCGTCAATTTGTTGAGTTCACGGTAGTCGATACACATGCGGAAGGATCTGCCCTTCTTCTTCACAAACAGAACTGGAGCACCCCAAGGCGAAAAACTTGGTAGGATAAACCCTCGGTCTAGTAGTTCTTGTAGTTGGCTCTGTAACTCTTGTATTTCAGAAGGTGCGAGTCGATAGGGTGCGCGAGCTACAGGTGCAGCTCCTGGCACTAAATCAATTTGAAACTCTACTGCTCTTGGTGGCGGTATTCCAGGCAATTCTTCAGGAAATACATCGGAAAACTCGTTCATAATTCGTACGTCGTTCACACTCTTCACCTCGGTTTCTAATGTTTTCACATGTGCTAGAACAGCAAGACGTCCCTTCTTCATGATCTTTTGCGCTTTCATGCAACTAATGAGATTCAGCTTTGAGGTACATCTCTCTCCGTAAATGATCAGTGGCTCACCATTTTTGTGCGGTATACGAAGAGCTTTATCTCCACAGATAATGTCGGCCCTTATCTTGGTCAACCAGTCCATACCGACAATAACATCAAAGCTTCCCAACTTAATGGGTATCAAGTCAATCTCGAAATCTACACCAGCTATGTTGATTATAGCTCCTCGGCTAATTTGGTCAACTTTCTCAAGTTTTCCATTGGCTACCTCTACAAGCATACTCTCCTTTAAAAGAACTAACGACCAATTTATATTATCGCAAAAGTGTCTACATACATAACTTCTATCGGCACCAGTATCAAATAGGACAGAAGCTAATAGATTGTTGATAGTGAATATACCTGTCACCAAGTCGGGGTTCTCACGGGCGTCCCTTGCATTAACGTTGAAAGCTCTGCCACGCGCTGGCCCTCCGTCTTTTCTTTTGTTGGGACACTCATTTTTGAAGTGGCCCGGTTGTCTGCATTCATAACACTTTCTTGTCCAGTGGGGTTCGCCTTCACATTCAGGGTGGTGACCTTGCAGTCCTTACCAACATGCCCAGTCTGTTAGCACTTTTCACAAACCACATTACAGTACCCGGTATGGTGCTTGTAGCACCTCTTGCATTGCGGTAAAGTACCCTTGTAGTTCGGGTTTGAGCTTGTGTTTGGGTTGGGGTTTCCACCGTTGTTGTGCCTCTTGGCGGGGGTTTGATCATAGGCTCTCCCCTTGTTGTTGTTGTCCCACTTTCGTTTCTCACTACTACCCGCTTCAGATTTAGCCTTTTCCGGTTCATCGATGATAATTTGGTTCATTAAGGTATGCGCCATGCGCATTGCTTCCGGGACATTGGGTGGCTTAGATGAGGTGACATTTCCCTTAATGGACTTAGAAAGTCCCCACAGATACCTTTCCATATGCTTAAACTCCGGGGTAACCATGGTAGGACACATCAGGGCTAATTCCAAATACCTACGGTTGTAACCATCGAGGTCATTCCCCACAACTTTCAACTGCATAAACTCAATCTCCATTTTCTGTATCTCAATCCTAGGGCAATATTCTTCAATCATGGCCCCCTTGAACTCTTCCCATGGAGTGGCATACGCCTCATCAATACCCTTTGCTTGAGCCATTGTGTTCTACCAGGTAAGTGCGCCGTCAGACAGCGTACATGAAGCAAACTTGGTTTTGTTCGCCTCTAAGCAGTTAATAACTCGGAACACAGATTCTAATTTCTCAAACCATCTAGTGAGACCAACTGGCCCCTCAGTTCCACTAAAGTTGTGGGCTTGCAGCTTTGAAACTCTTTGTATGTGCACCCATTACGAATGGGCTGGATAACCGGTGGCAGTGGAGCTTGGGGGTTCATTTCAGTTAAAGCTGCAGCGACTTGTTCATTGATCATTTCCTCGATTTGGGCTGCAGTGGGTGTTGATCTTCCGTTAGCCATTGATGTTCTAAACAAAAATTTTGATCAAGTTAAAATCCAGCATTCAATAAATAATACAGTATATGGTAACCAACATGGAATCAACACATCACATGTCTATCGAGTAATGCAACTAGGTTCAAGTATCACAAATCATCATACAGTAACGTAAATAGAACACTGTGCAAGAATTAAACAACACAAAGTTCCATTCATTAATAATAAGTTGCATACATCCGCATAGGTTCGTACAATACATAAGTGAAACATAAAACTACAAATGAGATTACATAATAAAATCTACTACAAATGTCCTATGGTGATGTGGGTGAAGGATGTCCATTATGTGGGACATCTGGTCCTCGAGCTCAGTTACCCGATCACGGAGGATCTCCACTTCCCTCGTCAATTCCTCGACGGAGGGAGATGGTGGGGCAGGCGGTGCAGGTGGTGCCGGTGGTGCAGACGGTCCGGCTCCAGAAGTAGATGATGCGTAACGGTAAGGCTTACGCATAAATAGATCAGCAGGGTAAGGCACAACCCGCTTACAGGCGGTGACGCTACTCCTCAGTCCATGCGTGTTAACGAATGATCGACCTCCATTAATCCCTGGAATAACAGTACCATCGAAACGGTACCGCTTCTTCGGCGGGGTGGAGGGTGGCTGCACAGGTGCCTCATCGGGGTCCTCATCGGAATCCTCGTCACTGGAGTCGTCAGAGGATGACTCGTCGGATGAAGAGTCGGCGGATGATGGGTCATCTAAATCGGCTGGGGGTGGCTGCACGGGTGGTTCTCCTCGGGCGGCCATCATCTGTCGGTATCTGCCGGGTCTGATCGGCACGAGACGTCCATCAGGAAGACGTCGGCACCAATGGTTATGCTCATTACGGATCAGACCTTCCCCAAGTTCCGCGAGAATCACAGCACCACCAGAATGGGGCTGTGGCTCCGAGGGTCCTGGGGCAAGTGGAGCTGGAATCTCCTGTAGGTCCTCGGCTCCGTCAGAGGTGGTCACTGGACCGGGCGCATGGCTACTGGCTCCGAAGGATGATGCGCCAGAGTCACTGGAGGGTGTCGATGACGGGATCTAAGAATCGGCAACCATGGCAGGCGAAGTGGCGGACGAGTCTGAACTACTCTTCAAAATGATAACAGGTGGAATATCCGACATATGAACAAGAAAAAATAACTTTTTCCATGTCAGTAAGTCATAAAGCAAGCATGTATTAGGCAAATTAACTACGACAGTCTAAATCATGCATAGCAGTAAATAGCATGGCAATAATAACAAATCGTACAGAAGTAGCATACGATTAAAAGAAGATAATAGCATGCAGTTGTGAAATCATGTAGTAGCATACGGCATATAGCAGTAAAAGTAAGCAGCAACATGCAGTAAGTTTCGCAGAATCAAGTAAACTAGCAAGTTGTAGATTAGTCCTATTAGTGAATCCTACTCGGGTCAGTCTAGACTCACTAATGCATCCTAATTCCCTACAACCAATGCTCTGATACCAAATGTGACGCCCTGTACTAAATCAACATGTACGGACCATCAACAACGGGATCATTACAAGGTCAAACACTATATGCGTTTTCAAACAAGTTTGCATTCATGATAAAATGTGACATCATAACCAACGTCAAATGTTTTACAACCAAAAGTATGCTTCTACGAATAGCAAGCATAAGTAATAGTACGTAACCCATAGGTCGTTACAATACATCGTTTCAAAAGTAATAAAGTTTGAATGCAAATAAACGTTTCATGCGGTGACAACTCTAGTAAGCGCAGCGGAGTCTACAAGGCATGACTAGTACAACAGCGGAAGCAAGCAACCTTAAGCACCTGAGAAAAACATGCTTAAAAACGTCAACACAAAGGTTGGTGAGCTATAGTTTAAGTATAACATTAATGTAAGGTAGGCCACGAGATTTCAGTGCTTCAAAGAGCGTTTCAAAACAGTATGTAAAGTATATGTTTAACCGTGGGCACTTGGTAACTAACTTAACGTTTGTAACCCCTAAAAGTACACTTGGCGAGTGCGTATGTTTACGAAGTATTAAACACCCATTAAATGCTAGCGCGACTAGCCCGAGTGGGGATGTCAAACCCTGTGGATCCATATCTAAGATTCGTGTTCACCGGTTCAAAAACCAATGACTAAACGTTACCGAGCTAAAGGGAAAGTTTTTGCCGTTGTATAACCCACACATATGTAAAGTTTAAGTACTCGTGCCTAGTATGTAAAACGTAAAACACGCATGCATTCTCAGTCCCAAAATAGTTAAAGTAAAAAGGGATGCTATAACTCACAGTGGTAAAGTAGTAGTAAAGTTGATTCGGGAAAGTAAGCAAGTAGGTAGGTCCGAAAAGTCCTCAACCTAAGTCAAAAGTACTAAGTCATTAAATCATTCATAAAGGTTTAAATGTATGTAAATTATGTCATAAGTATCATCATCATTCATCATTAAGTCAAAGGGGTAAAGTAAGTTTTCGTTCAAGAATAGGGTTTAAAACAAAGGCTGACTTCGTCCAGTCACCGCGGCCTCTATACAAACTGATTTGAGGTAAGACCAGTGGCCATGGCTCCGTATATAAGTCTTTTAGTTGCTGTAAAAATTCCAGAACCAAACTCGTCTTCGTTTGACCATGGCGACGGTTTAAGTGCAAGTAGGTCAGAATTTTCAGCACAACGTTAAAAGGACATAGTGACACTCGGAGGGCCATAAAACCTAAACCGTAACTCGGATTAAGATGAGTCTTAAATGAAAAATCATCTAATAGAACTTTGAAAACTGAAAATTAACTTTACAGTAGCCCAGGTGGTCTTATAAGTTCCAGAAAATAGTAGCTTTAGTGTTCCGGTGGGTTCTTGGTGCTCGATGCTCATCACGGTTCTCATCCTTGATGCATATAGCTTCAAGTGTACAACTCGTTGATGGATTTGCATCATCTTTACCAAGTTTTGACCATCATAACACTAGTGCAAGTCTAAGATATGTAGCGCAACTCAATTAAGTATTGCAAGTAGTTTGATGAACCAAAGTTACATCAAGATCTTAGATCCTACACATTCATGAGTTCTAAAAGTAATATAAAGCTATAAACTTGAAAGTAACTAAATAAATGATGTCAAAGCTAAGGGGTATAAAATACTATTAAATTTTAGCAGGAAAATACTATTAAATACGATACAATTTTACACAAGATATTTATTTATTTATAGAATGGATATACTTAAACCTTGCTACAACACTTATAGGCAGTGTACCTAATCGTACAGTAGTGTAGTTTTTAGTAAGTCCGGTTCGTTCCACAGGGAATCTTTTTAAACAAAGCTTAACGCTATATTAGTTTACTTTTATAGAAATACATATATATATATATATAAGTAATATTATTATTATAAAGGGGGGTTTTTACCGTTTAATGACCGGTTTGTCGATTTTAAAACTTTAGTCGCAGTTAAAACCAAATGTAAAATAATAAATAAATACAAGACTTAATTTAAAGCGTAAAGTAAATAACGATAATGAAATTGCGAATAATAAAAGTGCGATAAAATAAACTTGCGATAATTAAAAAGTACGATAATTAAAAGTGCAATTAAATACAATAACAATAAAAATGCGATAATTAGAAGTGCAATTAAATATAAAAATAAAGGAAATTAAATATGAAATAAAAGAATTATGCTTATTTAAACTTCCGTAATCATGATGTTTGACGTGTTGATTTTAGTTTTATTCCCATGGGTTAATTGTCCTTTGTCCTGGATTATTTAATATGTCCATACGGATTTGTCCATAATAGTCCATCAGTCATAAATATAAAGAGCGAAAGCCTTCGTCAAATTATTCTTATTCCCGAAGTCAAATATTCCAACTAATTGGGGATTCGAATTGTAACAAGGTTTTAATACTTTGTTTAATGAATACACCGGGTTATCGACTGAGTGTAAACCAAGGTTTTACTACTTTGTTAACAATTACACCAATTACCCTTGAATGTAATTCACCCATGTTTCAATAAGTTTATTAACTATTAATCCAGTTCCGTATCCGGTAAAATGAATAATTATTGGTATTTATAGATATCCCGCCCACCGTACCCAGTCAAGCGTATGTGGTTATATATAAATACGTCAAATTATAAGTTTGTATATTAAATTAACAAGGTATTGTTTAGTTAAAATAAAACCCATTAATAGCCCATAGTCTAATTTCCACAAGTGTCGTTCTTTTGTCCAAACCCCAATTATGGTACAAAGCCCAATTACCCAATTTTAGTAATTAGCCCAACATCATGATTACTTCGGATTAAATAAGCATAATAATAACTTAGCTACGAGACATTAATATAAAAAGGTTGAACATAACTTACAATGATTAAAAATAGCGTAGCGTTACACGGACAGAATTTCGACTTACACCCTAACAACATTTGCTAACATACCCTTATTATTAGAATTAAAATTAAAATTAAAATATAAATATAAATATATACGATATAGATAGAGAGATGGATATATTTTGTGTATTTTTACGATCAGAATGCGCGAGCTTTATAGGGAGTTTCAGAAATTGGGGCTCCGCGACTCGCGGCCAATTTTGCCTTCAAACTCCGCGAGTCGCGGAGTTTACTTTTACAGCTCACCCATGTTTGGAGTCTTTCTTGCCGACGATTTATTTTATATATATAATATATATATAATTAATATAATTAATTATATATTATATTATATTTATATACATAGTTAACTTGTAATTTTTAGTCCGTTGCGTCGAGCGTTAAGAGTTGACTCTGGTCCTGGTTCCGGATTTTCCAACGTCCTTGCGTACAATTTAATATCTTGTACTTTGCGTTTTGAATCTTGTACTCTTGTAATTTCGAGACGTTTCTTATCAATAATTGGAACCTCTTTGATTGTCTTTTGTACTTTTGAGCTTTTTGGTCGTTTGCGTCTTCAATTCGTCGAATCTGTCTTTTGTCTTCACCTTTTAATATTTAAACGAATATCACTTGTAAATAGAACAATTGCAACTAAAAGCTTGTCTTTCTTGAGGAATAATGCTATGAAATATATGTTCGTTTTTAGCATTATCAAATATTCCCACACTTGAGCGTTGCTTGTCCTCAAGCAATATCGTCTTGAAATACTAGAATCACTTCTTTATTCTTCACACTTTGTACATCAGTGATTTCTATACGGCGGTATAAACAATGGTAGTAACGATATGGTTTACAGTCCCACATGACTATAAAAATTTAGATCCATTAAGGAAATTGGATCTTTATGAAAACATTTGATCTTTTGAAAATTAAATCTAGTTTTTACCCTAGATAAGTTTTCCGGAATAACCCTTTACCGGTGTTTGCAAAATATTTTTGTGGGTTTGGTGGGTTTCAAATTTGAAAATTTTAGCTCAAAACTTATGGTTTTGTGTCACCCACTTGCTAACCTTGTATTTGGAAAGCAACACGTCCAGTTTACTTGTCCCGTATATTACTTTTCAGTAAACTACCGTCCAGTTGTAAAGGAAAGCGTTGAACAAGCAACTGTTAAGGCAATGTCCCCTGACATGCTTTTAATTATGGTCTATAATGTGTCGGACGCAATTACTATCCTTGGTAGGAGCAATAGTAAAGCTCACCCTTATAATTTTTCGGTCTGGCACAAGGTCCTGTCTTTGACCATGCTATGCAACCACCGTTCTTACGGTTGACACCCGATTTAGTTCAGGTGACCTAATGAATTCCAGGTGAATTCCTAGGATTTTACGTTCAATGGTAATGAACGCATTGAAAATAGGGTTTTCAGAAAACAAATCGGTTTGTAATTTTGATCAAAATATTTTCTCGTTCAAGCTCGAGTTTATATATCATTGAATTCCATGAGTTTGTAATTCTCAATCTTTAAGGTCAATCTCAAGGATTGAGTAATATCAGACTTAAAAGCTGATTTTTGATCTTTTAAGGAGATTATCCTTTCTGGGGATCTGATTCATTAGTCTTATCAAGCTAATTTGCATGGTGCCCCCCCATTGTACGAGATAAATCCTTCTCATGGTTAGGATAAATCTGACCACTTGGCGACCCTGTTTAATGCTGAGGTCCGTGGATTTTCTGCTGATTTTAGTGATGACTTTTCTAGATTTTTCGTCAACCTACAGCTGGTCTGGACGACAACTTCATGACCTAAATCAAGAAGCGCGTGTCTTTTTCGGAAGACTTTACTTCCTTTTAATGATGGAATTGATTCATCGTGTAGATCCATCTTTCTTTTCTTTCATCGGGTAAAACAGTTTAGTTTAGTCCAAAGCAAAAGTATTTTCAGTTATTTGTTACAGATATATGTGACATATTTTTAAGATAACTTGGTAAATTTTCCCACACTTGGCTTTTATTTTCCTTTTTATCGTCCTCTATTCCATTTTAAATGAATTTTAACATTTTAGTTTGTTTCTCAATTTATGTCCTTTCCGAGGTAACAATAATTTCGGTGTTAACACCTAGTTTTATCGTTCATAAATATGTATAAACATGATTTTGAGTTCATTTAATTGAAAATTTTGAAAAAATTTTACTAGAATTGGGTAGTCAGTATATAAGACTAGGGCTGTTCTTTTTTATCAGAGAGCACTATATTCTAATAAAACTACTGCTTTACTAGTATTTTTAATGGTAACCAAGTGTATAAAGTAAAAAATTTTAAAATCCGAAAGAATTTAACCCCTTCCCACACTTAAGATCTTGCAATGCCCTCATTTGCAAGAAATCAGTAATGATTTAAATTATTGAGGGTGATTTGTGTGAAAATGATTCAATTTTTACCAAAGTTTCCAAATATATTGGCGTTTGTTTGCTGAATGATAAATGGTGCACATCATTTGTTCATTCCGTCTTGTTGTTATTTCACATATATTTTGCATCTTGTCGTCAAAATTAGTTGCTTTTGCCGAACTTAATGCCAGTCTTTGAAAATGCGTTGTTTTACCCTGTTGTGTATATAAGATAAACTGCAAACATATATACATTTTTTTGAAGTTTGGTATATTACCCCACATTCAAAAATTATTAAAATCTAAGAATAAAAGTTAGAAAATTATAAAAGCTATTACAATATTAACATAAGTATTAAATGTATCAATATTACAAATTACAAAATAAAAAAAAATATAAGTAGACTAGGGATGATATTGATACCAATAGGGGTGCCAGGCATAACCATAGGTGCTATAGAATGCTTCGGCAGGGTTATACGTAGGATACGGTGGCTGCATCTCTATAGACCAGGGAGGGAAGATGGGTTTCGGTGTCTGAATATAGTTTCTACCTATATGTTGGCAATGAGCTATGATTTGGTTCTGATGAACTTGCCAATCTTCAAATGCTCTCTGTCTAGCATTTTCGTACTCCTGAGAAGCTATAAACCTTTGCATTTCTTGCATATCATTCCCCCCTCCTACATTACCTTGCAGTTGGTTTCTCTCAACATGTGGATGTCTACCATGGTATGGTACTGCGGCGTTATTTCGCCTCTTCAAAACTTTCGCACCATGGTATACATTTAAACCTATAGTATCGCGGGGTTCTGGTTCTTCCACTAATAATCCCCCCCCGACTTATATCCACACCGAGATATTCACCAATCAAAGTAATAAAAATACCACCTCCTATTATGCTATGTGGTCTCATCCCCCTAACCATAGCTGATAAATAATAACCCACACAATACGGTATACTTACAGCGCTTTGTGGGTCTCGAATACACATATGGTAAAACAAATCCTGTTCATTTACTTTTTCCTTGTTCTTACCCCTTTGTGTAATCGAATTAGCTAAAAACCTATGAATTACTCTTAATTCGGCTCTATCTATATCCAAATAAGAGTAATTTCCCCCTTTGAAACGGTGATGGCTTGTCATTTGACTCCACACACCGTGTGTATCAAAATTTTCTTCTATCTTTCTACCGTTTAGTATCAACCCTCTACAATCGGCAGATGCTAACTCCTCAGGCGTATATATACGTAAAGCCTGAGCCATGTCTAGTAAAGACATGTGGCGCATCGAACCGCCTAACAAAAATCTAATAAAAGAATGATCGGTTAAACTAGCTACCCGATCATTCAACTCTATACTACACAATAATTCTTCACACCATACTTTATATACAGGTCTACGCATGTTGAATAAACGTACCCAGTCATTAAAAGTAGAATTACCATACCTCTGTACAAGTAATTCCCTAATTGGACCGGCCAATTCTACAGCTTCTAAGGGTCCCCATTCTATGACCCTTGGTACCTCAACAACCTTAGAATGAAGAGTATGCAAACCCCTTTGATATTTTGGATAATCTATCCAAAGTCTGTCAAATCTCAGGTTCGGGTGCAACTCTTCTAAGTGCATATCAGAAAATGTCATGACTGGATGAGGTATATCCTGCTTGTAGTAGTTATCCACCTCCTGTTGTTCCGCATTCTCAGCAGGAGCATTGCGAGCTTGGGATGAAGATTCACCCCTTTCAGTCTGCAAAACACATCAAACACAATTTTTGTGCATCCAAATATGCATTAGTGTCAGCAAAATCATCAATCAAAATAATTACAATGACATGATCAATTTATATCAAACTTAAGCTCATTTTCACATTTTTATCAAATCTACACTTTTTCAAATAAGCATATACGAAAATGTTCGCCAAGTTCATAAGCATTCAATTCAAATAACATGTCAAAATAATCATTACTAGCAATTAAACAAGTTTCAAATGGCATTATCTCTCAAAAATCAAGTTCATGAATTTTAGACTTGAAAAAGTCCACTTTAATTCTCAAAATCATGTTTAGGCTCAAAGTTTGGATCATTTAACTACCTAAACATGTTACACTACTTAATTTAGCAACAATTCATGACAAAAATCGGCCATAACCTGTTTATATCAAAAAGCCCCAAATTTGCTCAAGAACACAAACCCTAGATTACTCAAAATTTGAAGTTTAAGGCTTCTAATCATGTTAAACAGCATCAATCTAGGTTATACAAGCATAATACATAAACAATTTAAGCCTAATTACACTAAAAAGCATCAAAATCAAATTGGGGAAAAAATTGCTCAAGAACACTAATTTCGGATTAAATGGTGTTTAGGTGTAGAAATTTACTGTTTTTCTTGAGTAATTCCTAGATAGCATCCTTCTCAACATGATTTTAGTAAAAGATTTGGTGATTAGCGGTTAAAAATTGTGATTTTGGGGGTTTTTTCTCGGGTTTTTTCGTCAGTTTTCGCAGTATTTTTTTTTTTAGTTTTGTGTTGGGACTGATCAGTTCGGGTGTTTATATTTTTTTCTGATTTTTAGTCCTCCCGCGACTCGCGGTGTTTGGACCCTTCAAACTCCTCGAGTCGCGGAGTTTGCTATATTTTTTTTATTTTTATTTTTTATAATCATTAACTTATAAAACAATTAAGTACTTAATTTTAAAATTTTGTTTCCCTTGTTATTTAGGACGAGGTCGTTTCGGATCGATGTCCTAGTCCGTCCCTCGACAAAATTTTAAAATTTGTCTTTTTGTAGCGATTGTTTTAAAAGCTAAGATTTTTGGTTTTTTTAACGTTTTTGGCATACTTTAATTCAATAAGATTAAAAATAATGATAATAAAAGTTCTCGTCCCTCCCTCGGGTAAAGCAATTTTGGTTCAAAGACCTAGTCTTCAACTTACGACAACTTTTAAAAATCATATTTTTAACTTAATGAGATAAAGTAAATTTTTGTTTTTAAATTCACACAATTTAAATATAAAATTCAAAATTAATATTAAAAATTCACACCAAACTTACAAATTAAAATGCATAAAATTAAAAATTCATATTTTAAAAATTAAAGATTCACACCAAACTTAATTTAAAAATTCATATTATAAATTCATACCAAACTTATATTAATTTTTCAAATATTTACAATTTTAAATATATTGTTTTTACAAAGTTTACAATATTAATTTAAGATTTAAATATTAATTTTAAAAACATGGTAAAAAAAATAAAATTAAAAATCTTTTTGGCTTTTTTATCCCACTTTAATCAATCAAATATTATCGAAAATATGCGCCCCTCTTTTCGGTAAAGTAATTTCGGTTCCAAAACCTAATTTAACTCATGACGAATTTTTGAAATATTTTGAGTTGATTGATTAAAGATATTTATACCTTAAGAATAAACGTTAAATTTCGCAGTGATGTAATAAATTTTTGAATGATATCAATAATTTCGGTCGCCAAACCTAATTTTATTCAATACCAATTTAATACTTTTTAGCGAACAAATTAGCGTTTATTATCAAAAGGTAAAAAAAAAAAAACTGTACAGACATACCTATGAAATAGATTTCTTAGTTATATGATCTATCCCATTCATAAGATAGTCGGTTTAATTGGTTTTCCATAGCTACATAGGCGTAACCTCGAGCATTCAGTGTCTTTTCTTCTAAACATATGAACGGTCCGTCTCTGCATAAAGTAACAAATTCGGTATTTGAATAGGTTTGATTATTTGAACATTTACCTCCATGTGACCATTTTCCGCATTTGTGACATCGTTCTAGGTGTCGTGCTCTTCTTTTCGCTGCGGATTTTGATTTTCCTTTACCAAATTGTAACTTATTATCTTCGCATCTGGATTCTTTTCTAACTCCGTCCATTCTTTCTCTGATTACTGATACTAATTCACTCGGGAGTATGTCATTATTACGTTTAGTGATCAAAGCGTGTAGCATTAGACCATGGTTTAGTTCACAGGCAGTCTTCATTTCGTAAAAACCTAAAAAATAAAAATTCAGAATGGGGGGAGAAGACTAGTTCTTTAGGGTCTGCTAGGGAAAGACCATTCGGGTTCCATTTTCGAGAACTACACGAAAACAGACAATCTAACTCTAACAGAAATACATATTATCCTTTAAAGACTTGATTCTCCCCACACTTAGTTATCTGTGGTGTCGAAATTGTGATTAACATTATTTTCAATTGAATCATCAACAACTTGTATATCTTTGACTTTTACTTCAATCCATTTGTTGATTTCCTCCGTAACTTTCACAAATTCAACTAACATTGCCTTTTCTTTTGACGATAAATTGGATATTAATCAGTTATATAACTTAAAGTTTCCTTTAATCTTAGCATCGTGAATCCTTTTATAAAGTTTCTTCGTTGAACTGTTAAAAATGGGTTCATCTAATTTCGTATTATCAACGGCATTCTTTGTGATTGGATCATCATTAAGTGTTTCTTCATCTTCCCCACACTTATGCATTTTTATTAGTTTAACAGTTTTGGTTTGTGGAGATCTAAACTTTCGGTTCACAAAGGTGATCGATGTATCACCATTCCTAAGTGTTATTCTACCTTCTCTTACATCAATGAATGCCTCGGTGGTTGCTAAAAATGGGCGACCTAGAATTAGAGGAATATCAAGGTTTTCCTACATATGAATCACTATGAAGTTTGCAACAAAGGTCAAACTTCCCACGTTAACAAGTAAATTATTTGCTATTCCAACCGGGTGCTTAATGGTTTGGTCAAATGATTGAACACCTATTTTGGTTGGTTTTAATTTACCCATGCCTAATCTTTTGTATAAGGAAAGAGGCATAATATTTGCACTTGCTCCTAAATCTGCGAGTCCATTATATACAGCACCATCATTAAGTAAGCAAGAAATGATAAATTCACCCGGGTCTCCTGCTTTAGTAAGTCGAGTTGGTTTGTAAACCTTTTTCGGGTGTTCTTTCCTTAGTTCTTTCATTTCTATTTGAATTTCTTGTTCACATTTTTCTTCGTTTCTTGGAATGGGAGGTTTGTATAGGAATTCTTCTTCATCACTCAAATTTGAATCCTCCCTATATTCCAGTTTTGATTTTTCATATGTTGTTGATAACATATTTATGTTTTCATTTTGAAGGTTTTCTTGGGTGGTGAAATTATGATTAACTTCATTGTCAACTTCCATCGAACCATGTATGTAATGTTTAACTCTGTGACCATTAACTTTAAATTCAATCCCATTTGAATTTATCAATTCTATCGTTCCGTATGGGAAAACTCTTTTGACTATGAATGGTCCAGACCATCTTGATTTCAATTTTCCAGGAAATAGCTTGAATCGTGAATTGAAAAGAAGAACTCTGTCTCCTTCTTTAAATTCTTTTGAACTTCTGATTCTTTTATCATGCCATTTCTTCTTTCTTTCTTTATAGATTAACGAATTTTCGTATGCTTCATGCCTTAATTCTTCTAATTCGTTTAGTTGACTTAATCGTAAACGTCCAGCTTCATGTAAATCAAGATTACATGTCTTCAAAGCCCAAAATGCTTTGTGTTCAATTTCTACTGGAAGATGACATGCTTTTCCATAAACAAGTCTAAAAGGTGTGGTTCCAATTGGAGTTTTGTAGGCTGTTCTAAAAGCCCAGAGTGCATCCTCCAATTTAATGGACCATTCCTTTGGATTTGATCCTATGGTTTTCTCTAGAATACGTTTTAAGGCTCGGTTGGTATTTTCAACTTGTCCACTTGTTTGTGGATGATATGCGGTGGAGATTTTATGAGTTACTCCATATCTTTTAAGAACTTTCTCAAGTTGATTATTACAGAAATGAGTACCCCGATCACTTATTAAAGCTTTCGGTGTTCCAAACCTTGCAAAAAGACGTCTTAAAAAGTTGACTACAACTCGTGCATCGTTAGTTGGGAGAGCTTGTGCTTCCGCCCATTTAGATACATAATCAATGGCTACGAGTATATATAGATTATTATGAGATTTTGGAAATGGACCCATAAAGTCAATACCCCGAATGTCAAATACTTCACATACTTGGATGACATTTTGTGGCATTTCATCACGTTGACTTATTTTTCCGGCCCTTTGACAAGCATCACAGGATTTGCAAAGTAGGTGTGCGTCTTTGTAAATTGTAGGCCAATAGAATCTAGCATCATAAACTTTTCTTGCTGTTAGGTGAGGCCCATAATGCCCTCCTGTTGGTCCTGTGTGACAATGGTTTAATATTTTACTAGCTTCATCTCCAAATACACATCGGCGTATTATTCCATCGGGACAACTTTTAAACAGATGTGGATCTTCCCAAAAATAGTGTTTTATATCACTGAAGAATTTCTTTCGTTTTTGGTACGATAATCCTTTTTTAAGGAATCCACAAACTAAGTAGTTTGCATAGTCTGCAAACCATGGAATTTCTTTATAATCTATCTTCAATAGATATTCATCAGGAAAGTTGTCTTGTATGGCCGATTCATTCAGAACTTCTAATTCGGGATTTTCAAGACGAGAAAGATGATCAGCGGCGAGATTTTCTGCTCCTCTTTTATCTCGGATTTCAATATCAAACTCTTGTAAGAGTAAGATCCAACGGATTAATCTTGGTTTAGCATCTTGTTTTGAAAATAGGTATCTAAGAGCAGAATGGTAGGTATAGACCACCGTTTTTGCTAGAACGAGATATGATCGAAATTTGTCAAAAGCAAAGACAATAGCAAGGAGTTCTTTTTCAGTAGTTGTATAGTTCGTTTGTGCTCCTTGTAACGTCTTACTAGCATAATATATAGGTTGAAATCGTTTTTCAATCCTTTGTCCTAAAACGGCTCCCATTGCAAAATCACTTGCATCGCACATTAGTTCAAATGGTAGATTCCAATTTGGTGTTATCATGATCGGCGCATTAGTGAGTTTCTCTTTAAGAATATTAAAAGATTTGATACACTCATCTGAAAAGATGAATGGAGCATCTTTTTCTAGGAGTTTATTCATAGGAGTGGCAATTTTAGAAAAATCTTTTATGAAACGTCGGTAAAAACCGGCATGCCCTAGAAAACTCCTAATTCCTCTAACATTGGTGGGATGTGGAAGTTTAGCAATTACATCTACTTTAGCTCTATCCACTTCAATTCCTTCTTTTGAAATTTTATGTCCAAGAACGATGCCTTCTTTAACCATGAAATGGCATTTCTCCCAATTAAGTACTAGATTTGATTGTTCGCATCTAATAAGCATTCGTTCCAGATTAACTAGACATGATTCAAATGTATCACCGAAGACTGAAAAGTCATCCATGAATACTTCCATGCATTCTTCTATCATGTCATGAAAAATCGCCATCATACACCTTTGAAAGGTTGCAGGGGCGTTACAAAGTCCAAATGGCATGCGTTTGTAAGCAAAAGTACCATAAGGGCACGTGAATGTGGTTTTCTCTTGATCTTCAGGTGCTATTGGAATTTGAAAATATCCAGAAAATCCATCTAGAAAACAATAATAACTATTTCCGGCTAATCTTTCCAACATTTGATCTATGAAAGGTAAGGGAAAGTGATCTTTTCTGGTGGCGTCATTTAATTTTCTATAATCAATACACACACGCCATCCTATTACAGTCCTAGTAGGAATAAGCTCATTTTTCTCATTTGTAATGACAGTCATGCCACCCTTCTTAGGTACGCATTGAACTGGGCTTACCCACGGACTATCAGAGATTGGATAAATTAAACCTGCATCTAGCAGTTTAGTAATCTCTTTCTTAACTACATCTTGCATATTAGGATTTAGTCTTCGTTGGCGTTGCACATACGTTTTATGACCTTCTTCCATAAGGATTTTATGTGTGCAATACGAAGGACTTATTCCTTTAATATCATGAATCTTCCATGCAATGGCTGGTTTATGAGCTTTCAACACAGAAATGAGTTGTAATTTCTCATTTTCAGTAAGAGAAGACGATATTATTACAGGTAATTCAGATTCACCATGTAAATAAGCGTATTCCAAATGGTTTGGAAGTGGCTTTAACTCTAATTTCGGAGGTTCTTCTATCGATGATTTGTATCGATATCTGTCTTCTTCTTTTAGCATTTGAATTTCTTCTGTTGTTGGTTCATATCCATTAGCTATTAGTGTAGCTAACATTTCAGCTTCATCAATTGGTTCATTACCTTCTCCTAAAGAACATTCTCCTGTTCCTTGTAATTCTGGAAATTCTTCTAATAATTCTGCATGTGCATCTATAGTTTGAATATAATAACATGTATCATCTGTAGATTGTGGTTGTTGCATTGCTCTATCAACTGAAAATGTGACACTCTCATCCTCTATACTTAGGGTCAGTTTCTTACCGAACACGTCTATCATTGCTTTAGCCGTGTTTAAGAATGGTCTTCCTAATATGAGAGGAACTTGAGAATCTTCTTCCATGTCCAAAACAACAAAATCTACTGGAAATACTAAAGTACCAACTTTAACTAGCATGTTCTCCATTATCCCTCTAGGATATATTATTGATCTATCGGCTAGTTGTATGCTTATTCTGGTTGGTTTCAATTCTCCAAGGTCTAGTTTAGTGTATAGTGAATACGGCATTAGATTTATACTAGCACCTAAGTCTGCCAATGCTTCTATTGAACTAAGACTACCCAGAAAACATGGAATTGTGAAACTTTCTGGATCAGATAATTTTTCTGGTATCTTATTCAACAGCACTGCTGAACAATTAGCATTCATAGTAACAGCCGAGAGTTCTTCCATTTTCTTTCTATTTGAAATTAGATCTTTCAAGAATTTAGCATATCTAGGCATTCCTGAAATCACATCAATGAAAGGAAGATTTACATTTATCTGTTTAAACATATCCAAGAATTTGGATTGCTCGGCTTCAAGTTTCTCTTTCTTCATTTTACTCGGGTAAGGAAGTGGTGGTTGGTATGGTTTAACATAAGGTTTAGCCTTAACTGTGTTATCTTCATTAACCTTTTCAACTACCGGTTCTTTTTCCTTATCTTGATCAGGTTGTGGTTCTTGTGGAGTAGGAATAGCTTCATCAGACGTTACAGGTATTTCAGGTGGTTTAAGTGTTGTACCACTTCTTGTGGTAATGGCTTTAGCTGTTTCATTCCGGGGGTTAGCATTTGTATCACTAGGTAAACTTCCCGGTTTTCTTTCACCTATTAACCTTGCTAGGTTACTTACTTCTTGTTCCAGATTTTGAATAGAAGCTTGTTGATTTCTAAATGCTTGAGCATTTTGTTCATTGGTTTGTTTCTGAGATGTGAAAAACTGCGTTTGAGTTTCAACTAGCTTCGTCATCATATCTTCTAAATTCGGCTTTTTATCATCTGTTTGTTGTGGTGGCTTGTTTTGAAAATTAGGTCTTTGCTGATTGTAATTATTATTGGATACTTGTTGATTGCTAGGACCTTGTTGGTTGTTGTATGGAATATTTCGGTTATAATTCTGGTTTTGATTGTAAATCGGTCTTGGCGGTTGATAATTATTCTAATAAACAGTAAACCCGAGTAAACCGGTTGCATCCCGTCTTTAATGAAAATATTTGAAGTATGAAGGAGCTGGTTCTTGAGAATAACTGAGTATACCAGTGGAGATACGGTTAAACAGTCGACTGCTCATTCAAAAATGTCTTCGGAATTTATCTTCGGGGAATGTTGGTGTGTCGAAAAAGTAATCATTAAACAATAGTTCAGCCCTTCCTGCCCGATCTCTCAGAAAATATCTTCTTGGAGCTCTTGGGATAGGTTCATAAGTTTCTTCTTCATCGGCGTCTAAAAAATCAAGCATTTCGAGTTGTCGCTCCGGATTGTACGCACTTGCTAGTTCCATAAGATCTTCAAAATCGTAATCGTTAAGATACAAGTTATTCATTTTTTTTAGTAGGTTGTAATATGGAGTGTGTTGTAATATTTGAGTGTGTTGAGTGAAGGAAGTAGGTATATGTTTGGATGTGGAGTGTGGTATATATAGGATTGAAAATGGAAAAAAATAATAATAATAACTGAAATATGATGAAAATATATCCGTTGGAAAGAAACTAACAGCTACATACGCGTTCTTCTTCAAGTCATCAGATGAAACAGTGGAGCACGGTCAGCGAACGGCGGCCCAACGGCGCCGCGCTAATATCGGCGCCGTTCAACGGCGATTGGCAACGGCGGATCATAGACGGACCGTTGAGAGTCCTCTTAGCAATATTTAATTGCGCGCGCGCATATATATACATATATATATATATATATACATATATATATGTATATGTATATATATATATATATATGGGCATGATCAATGGGGAAGTAACCAATCGGGGGGAAGCAATTTTTTTTTTTCGTTTTTTGGAATTTATATTTTCAGACATCAAAATCACACGAAAATATGAACATTTAGAAAAGACACTTCGTGATGAATGTCATTATTTAGGCGGGTAAACGATCGTCAAAAATAACATTCAAGATACTATTGATCGTGAAAAATGTTAACGTTTTTTTCCCATGTTTTGTGAAGTAAAATTTAGTCCGTTTTAGAGTTTAGGGTTTAGTCCCTAAACCCAAAACCCCAAACCCTAAACCTTAAACCCTAAACTCTAAACCGTTCGTGTTAAAAACTCAATCGAAATCCTAAATCTAAACCCTAAACCCTAATTTTCCAAACCCTAATATCTAAACCCTATAAACCCTAATATCTAAACCCTAATATCTAAACCCTAATATCTAAAACCTCAACATACGCTCGAAAAACACGATAATTGTTATATATTACTTCTTCGAGCGTTTTTTCGCCAAAATAAAAACATATCACAAAGTGTCTTTATTAAATGTTCATATTTTCATCCAATCTATAATGTTCGTGAACAAAGTTTTTTCTAAAAACGAAATAAAAAAAAATTTGCTTCCCCCGCTTCCCCCCGATTGGTTACTTCCCCCTTGATCCTACCACTATATATATATATATATATATATATATATATATATATATATATATATATATATATATATATATATATATATTGGTAGGATCAAGGGGAAGTAACCAATTGGGAAGAAGCGGGGGAAGTAACCAATTGGGGAGAAGCGGGAGAAGCAATTTTTTTTTCGTTTTTTGAAAAAAACTTTGCTCACGAACATTATAGATTGGATAAAAATATGAACTTTAATAAAGACACTTTGTGATAAATGTTTTTATTTTAGCGGGAAAACGTTCGAAAAATTAATATATAATAATTATCGTGTTTTTCGAGCGTATTTTGAGGTTTTAGATATTAGAGTTTAGATATTAGGGTTAAGAAGTTTAGGGTTTAGATTTAGAATTTAGATTGAGTTTTTAACACGAACGGTTTAGACTTTAAGGTTTAGAGTTTTGGGTTTTGGGTTTAGGGTTTTGGGTGTAGGGACTAAACCCTAAACTCTAAATCGGGTTAAATTTTGACAAAAAGTACTTCACAAGACATGAAAAAAAATGTTAACATTCTTCATGATCGATATTATCTTGAATGTTATTTTTGTCGATCATTTTTTCGTCTAAATAATAACATTCATCAAGAAGTGTCTTTTTTAAATGTTCATATTTTTGTGTGATCTTGATGCTTGAAAAAAAAATTCAAAAAAATGAAAGAAAAAAAAATTGCTTCCCCCGATTGGTTACTTCCCCATTGATCCTATATATATATATATATATATATATATATATATATATATATATATATATATATATATATATATATATATATATATATATAAACAATGATGTTTTTTTTATCTATATACGCATCACTTAGTGCCATGAGATAAAATTTAATTAAAGGATATTTTTTGGATGACAAGTTTTTAGGAGCTTAGGGAAGTTTAAGCTTATTATTTTCATAAGCTTTAACCATATGTTTCGTTTGGCATACAAAATTGCAGGATACTTGAAGTAGACTATGAAAATGTAGAGTTTATGAAACATATAATTACTAAAAAAATCCGTTAATATATTATTTTAAATTTAATATGTTGTCATTCTTACTCATTTCACGACAATAAACTTCCAGCTCCAGCTATTTTATGAAACATTTGTAAAAAAAAAAAAAAAAAATAAGTTCCACCTTCTAGCTTAAAAAATAAGTGTCAACTTCCAGCTCCAGCTAATGCTCCAGCTTTCAGTTCCAGCTATTAGCTACTTCATCCAAACACACCCAAAAGCATTTACTATTCTTATTTGAGCTTATGATTTTAATATGCTTCAAATCATAAAATCATTTGATAGACATAAAAAATAGAGCTTATGAAAATCATAAGTTCAGAAAAATAAGTTCCTTGTAAATAGTTTGAATTCAAAACTCTTTGTGATAAAATTGCCCCAACTCTTTTCAAAGACCCATTATAATCCAATATTAATCTCGAGTCAGATGGGTCCAAGTGTCCTACAAGCAAGCAACTGTTAAAATATTAGTACAAACTCAAAGTGTCACTAAAAGTGCACCTCAAAGTACCACTAAAAATCAACCTGTGTCTTGTACGAATTTTGAAGATTTCGGTAAGCGTGAAACAAAGAGATGCGGCGCATCTCTTCATAGATGCGGCGCATCTCTTCATAGATGCGGCGCATCTATGCTCCAAAATGTGCCGAAGGTTTTAAATGCGGCGTTTTCAAAGTGATACGGCGCACCACCACAAAGAGATGCGGTGCATCTCTAAGTGATGCGGCGCATCACTAGCTGATCAGCTGATTTGGACAGGCTGTTAAAGTTAACCCGATTTCTTTTGATTATTTTGGTGTATTGCTTTCTTGTTGGCATACTTTTGCTCATGTTGTGTGATCTATTTCCACATGTATGTTAGGTGTAAACATCCTTTAATGGTTGGCTTAGATGTGTGTTTAATCATTATGTTTGTTCTTGATCTAGTATTTAAGCAAGTGTATTTGTATCATTTTATTTAAGGAAAACCATTTACAATACACAATCAGTTTCATATCTATTGTTCTATATTTTGTTTACTACATTTTCATTCATAGCAAGTTATTTGTTGTTTTATGGTATCAAGAGCTTGGTTATAAACTTGGTTATAAGTTTAGTCCTAAGTTAAACTTTGTGTGCAATTACTCAAAGTCTATACTAGTTTCTTGCTAATCAAAAATGGAAGTCTCAAATGTAAACAATGGTGGTATGGTCAATGGAATGGAGAAACTTGTAGGCAACAACTACAAGTATTGAAAGATATGTATGGAGGCTTTTCTTCAAGTTCATGATCTATGGGAACTTGTGTCAGGAGATGAAGCCATAATTCCCATAGAAACTCTAGAGAATGTAGAGTCAAGAAGAAAATGGAAGGTACGATGTGGAAAGGCTCTCTTTGCATTGAGAACTTCAATTAGCAAAGAGTTCATTGAACACGTTCGTGATATTACTTCTCTAAAAGAAGTATGGGATACTCTTGAGAAACTATTTTCTAAGAAAAACACCGCAAGGTTGCAATTCTTGGAAAACGAGTTAGCGATCTCAAGACAATAAGGTATGAGTGTTTCCGAATATTTCTTACGGGTCAAAAATCTATGTTCTGAAATTTCAGAGATTGATGACAAAAGAAAATTAGTGAAGCTCGTTTACGAAGATATCTAATTCGCGGTTTGAAGAAAGAGTATGTCCCGTTCATAAACTGTATTCAGGGGTGGGCTACTCAACCTTCGGTTGAAGAATTGGAGAATTTACTCTCTAATCAAGAAGCTTTGGCCAAGCAAATGGCTAAAGGATTTGAAAATGACGCAGTTTTGTTTTCAAAGGGAAAGAATCACAAGAAAGGTTCTTCAAACAAAGAAAAGGAAGAAGAGCAAACTAGTTACAAAGGTAACTATGAGAAGAAACCTCCTACATGTTACAAGTGTAGGAAGGTTGGTCACATCAAGAGATATTGTCGTTCCAAAGTCACAGAAGCAAACGTGGCTTGTTCAAGTAACGATGATGATGATATCAAATGGGAGCAATGTTTTACCGTTATACGGTTGTCAAGAAGAATCAATGGTTCGTTGATTCGGGTTGCTCTCATCTTGTGACCGGTGATGGAACTCTTCTTCATGACGTTAGAGATCACAATCAAAATCGAGTTGTAATCACGGACGACAACTCAACTCATCCTGTGAAAAAGGAAGGTAATGCTATTATTGATGTTAATAATGATACATTTACTTTGGAAGATGTTTATCTTGTTCCTAAATTGACCAAGAACTTAGTTTCGGTACCTCAAATTACCGAATCAGGGAAGTATGTTATTTTTGGTCCAACGGATGTGAAAGTCCTTGATAATGTCAAGGAGATTGTGGGTGATGTTCTTTTCACGGGAGAAAAGAAAGGTTCTTTGTTTGTGTTGTCCGCAGGTGAAGCTTATGTGAAGAAAACAAGCCAAACCGACAACGGAACTATTTGGCATGCAAGACTAGGCCATGTGGGATATCAAATGTTGCAAAAGATATTCTCACATAAGCTAGTTAATGGAATTCCTAAACTCAAGAATGTTCGTGAAGAGGTGATATGCCAAGGATGTCAATATGGAAAGTCGCACCGGATTCCATATAAGAAGTCAACAAACCGAAAACAAGGTTTACTTGACTTGATTCATACGGATTTGATGGGGCCAACAAGAACACCAAGTTATAGCGGTCATTGCTATGTCATGATGTTAATCGATGGCTATTCTCGGTTCACTTGGGTGAAGTTTTTAAAGGAGAAGAGTGAAGCCTTATCAAAGTTCATAGAGTTCAAAGAAGCGGTCGAATCCGAATTTGGAAGAAAGGTAAAAGCTCTTAGGAGTGATGACGGTGGAGAATTCATGTCAAATGATATCTTTGCTTATTGCAAAGCTAATCGTATTTCTCGCCAAATGACTTGTCCGGACACCCCTCAACAAAATGATGTTGCGGAAAGAAAGATTGCTTACCCTGTTTCAATATGTTTATCTTGGTTACATGACAAAGGGTTGCCTAGGGAGCTATGTACGAAAGCACTTCAATGTGCTTGTCATGTGTCTAATCGGTTACCATCTTGGCCAGGTACACAAAAATCATCTTTTGAGCTAGCTTATGGTCAAAAGCCAAATGTAAGCTATTTTAGGGTGTTTGGTTCTATTTGTTATGTTCATGTTCCTAAAGCTAACCGAACCAAACTTGATCCAAAAGCTCGAAAGTGTATTTTTGTTGGTTATGATTCTCACAGGAAAGGTTGGAGGTGTATGGATCAAGAAACAAAGAAGTTTACCACTTCAAGAGATGTGGTATTTGATGAAGTGTCTTCTCAATTTTCTGAATCAAGCAAAAATGGTGAAGAAAATAGAGATTACAAATTTATGTTTCCTAGTATTGATACTCAAGAAGAAAGTGAGAATGATGGTGGTTCTCAAACTCAAGAAGAGGCACCTAGTGAAGAAGTACCAACTCAAGTTAGAAGGTCAACAAGAGAAAAGAGACAACCAAAACATCTAAGTGACTATGAGGTGAACACAGTCACAACTTGTTTCTTTTCAGGTGGCTTAACCGAAGAACCAACATGTTATGAAGAAGCTAAAGATTCTCCAGATTGGAGAAAAGTAATGCAAGAGGAGATTGATGCATTGGAAAAGAATGAAACTTGGGAGCTTGTCAAGAAACCGGAAGCATGTAAACCGGTTACTTGCAAATGGGTCTACCGTTTAAAGAAGAACTCGGATGGAACCATTAATAGGTTCAAGGCTCGGTTGGTGGCTCGTGGCTTTTGTCAAAGTTATGGGCTTGATTATGAGGAAACTTTTAGCCCCGTGGCTAAAATGGTAAAGGTGAGAACAATGATCTCACTAGCGGCTTACAAAGGGTGGAAATTGTGGCAACTTGATGTGAAGAATGCTTTTCTATATGGAGAGCTTAATCGTGAGGTGTTCATGGAACAACCTATTGGGTTCACTTCAAATCAATTTCCAGAATATGTGTGCCGGTTGAAGAAAGCTCTTTTTGGCTTGAAACAAGCTTCGAGAGCTTGGTATGGTAAGGTTGCACAATACCTTGTCTTTTGTGGTTTTAAGATTTTTGATGCGGATTCTAGTTTGTTTGTAAAGAAAGAATCAGGATTCCTTGTTTTGGTGTTATTATATGTTGATGACATGATTATCACCGGAGGAAACGAGTCAGAAATCTCTCGTTTAAGTGATGATCTTTTAGTTCGTTTTGAAATGAAGAATCTGGAGGAGATTGGATGTTTTCTTGGCTTAGAAGTTGATAAATTAGAAAACGGGTACTTTATCTCTCAAAGGGGTTATGTAAGAAGTCTCTTGGAACGTTTCAACATGGGGGAGTCAAAGCCTATGACTACTCCAATGGAACCAAACCTCAAAATGAAGAAAGATCAAGGAAAAGAGCTCAAGGATGTGAAGTTGTTCTGACAAATGGTTGGAAGTTTGATCTATCTAACCATCACAAGGCCGGAAATTGCTTACTCGGTTGGCATTGTTTCACAATTTATGCAATGTCCAACTAATGTTCATCTTGATGCAGCAAAAAGGATCCTTCGTTATGTGAAAGGATCAATAGGTCACGGATTGTGGTATAAGAAGTGTGATAATGTTTTGTTAAATGGTTTCGTGGATGCAGATTGGATGGGAGACGCAAATGATCGCCATTCAACTTCCGGTTACTGTTTTAACATGGGTTTTGCGGTTATTTCATGGTGTAGCAAGAAGCAAGATATTGTTGCTTTATCTAGCACAGAAGCGGAATACATAGCTGCAACTATGGCAGCTCAAGAATGCACTTGGCTAAGAAGATTGATTGGTGACATACTTACATAAGTAGACTATGTTGTCAAATTAAAATGTGACAACGAAAGTGCAATCAAACTTGCTTCGAATCCCGTTTTTCATGCCCGTACTAAGCATATTGAAATGAGATATCATTTTATTCGTGAAAAGATTCTAAGCGGGGAGATCGAGCTAGCAATTGTAAGGACGAATGCTCAAGTAGCCGACATCTTTACTAAAGCTCTAATGAAGGCCAAGTTCATGGAATTTCGAGAGGCGTTGAGAATTTTTGATCGGGAGTTTGCACTAAGGGGGAGTGTTAAAATATTAGTACAAACTCAAAGTTTCACTAAAAGTGCACCTCAAAGTGCCACTAAAAATCAACCTATGTCTTGTACGAATTTTGAAGATTTCGGTAAGCGTGAAACAAAGAGATGCGGCGCATCTCTTCATAGATGCGGTGCATCTATGCTCCAAAATGTGACGAAGGTTTTAGATGCAGCATTTTCAAAGGGATACGGAGCACCACCACAAAGAGATGTGGCGCATCTCTAAGTGATGCGGCGCATCACTAGCTGATCAGCTGATTTGGACAGGCTGTTAAAGTTAACTCGATTTCTTTTGATTATTTTGGTGTATTGCTTTTGTGACGCCCCGTACTAAATCAACATGTATGGACCATCAACAACAGGATCATTACAAGGTCAAACACTATATGCGTTTTCAAACAAGTTTGCATTCATGATAAAAGGTGACGTCATAGCCAACGTCAAATGTTTTACAACCAAAAGTATGCTTCTACGAATAGCAAGCATAAGTAATAATACGTGACCCATAGGTCGTTTCAATACATCATTTCAAAAGTAATAAAGTTTGAATGCAAATAAACGTTTCATGCGGTGACAACTCTAGTAAGCGCAGCGGAGTCTACAAGGCATGACTAGTACAACAGCGGAAGCAAGCAACCTTAAGTACATGAGAAAAACATGCTTAAAAACGTCAACACAAAGGTTGGTGACCTATAGTTTAAGTATAACAGTAATGTAAGGTAGGCCACGAGATTTCAGTGCTTCAAAGAGCATTTCAAAACAGTATGTAAAGTATATGTTTAACCATGGGCACTTGGTAACTAACTTAACGTTTGTAACCCCCTAAAAGTACACTTGGCGAGTGCGTATGTTTACAAAGTATTAAACACCCGTTAAATGTTAGCGCGACTAGCCCGAGTGGGGATGTCAAACCCTATGGATCCATATCTAAGATTCGCGTTCACCGGTTCAAAAACCAATGACTAAACGTTACCGAACTAAAGGGAAAGTTTATGCCGTTGTATAACCCACACATATATAAAGTTTAAGTACGCGTGCCTAGTATGTAAAACGTAAAACACGCATGCATTATCAGTCCCAAAATAGTTAAAGTAAAATAGGGATGCTATAACTCACAGTGGTAAAGTAGTAGTAAAGTTGATTCGGGAAAGTAAGCAAGTAGGTAGGTTCGAAAAGTCCTCAACCTAAGTCAAAAGTACTAAGTCAGTAAATCGTTCCCAAAGGTTTAAATGTATGTAAATTAGGTCATAAGTATCATCATCATTCATCACTAAGTCAAAGGGGTAAAGTAAGTTTTCGTTCAAGAATAGGGTTTAAAACAAAGGCTGACTTCGTCCAGTCGCCACGGCCTCTATGCAAACTGATTTGAGGTGAGACCAGTGGCCATGGATCCGTATATAAGTCCTTTAGTTGCTATAAAAATTCCAGAACCAAAAATCATCTTCGTTTGACCGTTGCGACGGTTTAAGTGCGAGTAGGTCAGAATTTTCAGCACAACGTTAAAAGGACATAGTGACACTCGGAGGGCCATAAATCCTAAACCGTAGCTCGGATTAAGATGAGTCTTAAACGAAAAATCATCTAATCAAATTGAGAAAACTGAAAATTAACTTTACAGTAGCCCAGGTGGTCTGATCAGTTCCAGAAAACAGTAGCTTTAGTGTTCCGGTGGGTTCTTGGTGCTCGATGCTCATCACGGTCTCATCCTTGATGCATATAGCTTCAAGTGTACAACTCGTTGATGGGTTTGCATCATATTTACCAATTTTTGACCATCATAACACTAGTGCAAGTTTAAGATATGTAGCACAACTCAATTAAGTGTTGCAAGTAGTTTGATGAACCAAAGTTACATCAAGATCTTAGATCCTACACATTCATGAGTTCTAAAAGTAATATAAAGCTATAAACTTGAAAGTAACTAAATAAACAAGATCTTAAGTTGTAGAACATAGTTCTTAGTTAGATCTTGAAGATCCTAGACCCAAAAGTCTAGATCTAAAGTTCTTAAGTTAGATCCTAAGTTATAACACTTGAATCTTTACTTTAATGAAACCATAAGTTATGAAACTTAGATTTTCATCTTGTAAAGTGTATGTAAGCTCATAAGCTCTTGTTTACAACAAAATTAGAAGACCATAAGCTATAGAAACTTAGATCTTTCATAAGTATATGAAGTTGTAACTAGAAAGTTAAACTTCCATGTTCTTGAACTTACAAAGTTAACTTTAGTTTCAAGAAAAATGAGATCAAGGTTAACTAGTAACACTTGACCAAAATAACAACATCACAAACTTTAAAGTACTTACAAAAGAAGAAAATAAACTAAAGTACAAGTATTATGTTCATGTTTTGTTTCATACTTAGGAAGATTCAAATCAAAGTTTGAATCTTAGGATTTAAGTCTACAAACATGAACATAAGTATGAATATGAAACTTATGAACTTTAAATCTTGAAAACATTTAAGTGTAGAACCATAAACTAGAAAGTTTAGATTCTTTGTTCTTGACTTCATCAAATAAAGATGGAAGTAACAAGATTCATGAAGATACAAGTTAGAAAACTTGATCTTTAACAACAACAAATAACTAGTAAGTAATCAACAAACAAGATAAGTAAATGATGATGATTAGGTGGCGGTTTTAGAACAAGAAAAAGGAAGAACATAAAGTTGTGTTACTTACAATATTGAGAGAAAAATGAGAGAAAAAGAGAAGTGTGTATGTATGTGTGTGTATGGAATGAAGTGTACAAGTGAATAAGTAATCAAAAAAAAAATTTGAACTCCCTCATACACCATCAAAGGCTGACGGTTTTACAAGCAAAAGGGGAAGGGATCAATTGCACTTTCAACATGTGAGAATGGTGCATGCTTTTAATGGTATTAAAGTAAAATGGTGTTGGAAAGTGGTGTAAGTATACATGTAACAAGATTCCTTATGAACTAGTTACTCCTTGATTAAGTTTAATAAGTCATTAACATAATGTTGGGCTCTTAATTAATCCATTAAGATAAGTAGGGTGGGCTTCTAAGTCCATTAACACAAGCCCAAGTCCAAATAAGCAATAATCTAAATAAAAGCCTAAGTAATTAACTAGTAACCTTAGTTAATTAAAAATGATTAATAAAAATTAATCATGAATGCAAATAATATTTAAAAATATTATTCGTGTAATGTACGTGTGTCACAAAGACGATTCGGGCCATGCAAAGTCATGTACGGTAACAAGTAAATGCATAAAAATACATTTATTAAATCACAAGTATTAGTAATAAATATTAATAAATAAAAGTTGGAATTTCCAGGGTCGTTACATTACCCACTTGTTAAAGAAAATTTCGTCCCGAAATTTTAAGCTGAGGTAGATGGAGGAGTTGGGAAAAGGTGAGGATACTTCTGCATCATTTGATCCTCTCACTCCCAGGTAAACTCAGATCCTCGCTTGGCATTCCATCGTACTCGAACGATCAGAATCTTGTTGCGTTTCAAAGTTTTGACCTCACGGTCCATAATTTCAACAGGCTCTTCCACGAAGTGGAGTTTGTCATCAATCGTAAGTTCTTCCAGTGGTATGACAAGTTCTGGTGCAGCAAGACACTTCTTCAAATTTGATACGTGGAAGGTAGGATGAACTGAGCTCAATTGAGTTGGAAGATCCAAACGGTAAGCAACGGGTCCAACACGTTCCAAAATTTCAAAAGGACCAATGTATCGCAGGTTTAACTTTCAGCGCTTTCCGAAACGAATCACACCTTTCCAAGGTGCAACCTTCAACATTACACGGTCACCCACGTTGAATTCAAAGTCTTTACATTTAAGGTCTGCATAACTCTTTTGACGATCACGGGCCGTCTTAAGTCTCGCTTGAATTTGAGCAATCTTCTCCGTTGTTTCATGGACTACCTCGGGTCCGGTGATTTTCTTTTCGCCTACTTCGGCCCAACAAATAGGAGATCGGTACTTGCGGCCATACAACGCTTCAAAAGGTACGGCATTAATACTTGAATGATAAATTTGTTGTAGGAGAATTCGGCTAACGGCAAATGCCTTTCCCAAGCCTTTTCGAAATCAATGACGCATGCACGCAACATGTCCTCCAAAGTCTGAATCGTTCGTTCGCTCTGACCATCGGTCTGTGGGTGATAAGTAGTACTCATGTCGAGACGGGTTCCCATGGTTTCTTGTAAAGAACGTCAAAATCTGGAAGCAAAATGGGGATCGCAATCTGAGATGATCGATAAAGGTACACCATGACGAGATACAACCTCTTTGATGTATAGTTGAGTGAGTCTCTCCATCGTATCCGTTTCCTTCATAGCTAGGAAGTGTGCAGATTTGGTAAGACGATCAACAATAACCCAAATGGTATCGTATCCGCCCACCGTCTTTGGTAGCTTGGTAATGAAATCCATTGTTATCCTTTCCCACTTCCATTGCGGGATTTCCGGTTATTGAAGCAATCCAGAGGGCCTCTGATGTTCGGTCTTAACCTTCGAGCAAGTCAAACACTTACCAACATAAGTTGCAACGTCCTTTTTAAGATTAGGTCACCAATACTGTTCCTTAAGATCATGGTACATTTTACCGGCTCCTGGGTGAATCGAATATCTCGACTTGTGGGCTTCATCTAGTATAAGGTTCCGTAGATCTCCATAAAGAGGTACCCAAATCCTTCCGGCATAACATCGGAGTCCAGTCTCCCTAACCTCGAATCGAGAGACAAGAATGTTCAAGTGTTCATGAGTTATATTCTCCTCCTTGAGAGCCTCATCTTGGGCTACTCGGATCTGGCTATTGAGATTTAAATGTATGGTGATGTTCAGAGCCCGAACACGAAGAGGTGTTGTCCTCTCCTTTCGGCTTAAAGCGTCAGCTACAACATTGGCCTTGCCAGGATGATAACCAAGTTCACAATCGTAGTCGTTCAGTGTCTCAATCCATCGACGTTGTCTCATATTTAGTTGCTTCTGATCAAAGATGTGTTGGAGGCTTTTATGATCGGTGAAAATAGTGCTATTTGTTCCATAAAGGTAGTGTCTCCACAATTTTAATGCAAAGACAACGGCTCCAAGCTCGAGATCGTGAGTAGTGTAGTTCCGCTCGTGAATCTTTAGTTAATGGGAGGCGTAAGCGATAACCTTCGATCTTTGCATCAATACACAACCAAAACCACTTTTCGAGGCATCGCAATAAACGACGAAATCGTCACTGCCTTCAGGAAGTGATAATATAGGTGCGGTGGTTAACTTCTTTTTCAAGGTTTGAAATGCTGATTCTTGTTCGGGTTCCCAAATTAACTTCTTTCCTTTATGAGTCAGCGTGGTCAAAGGACGCGCAATCAAAGAGAAACCTTCAATAAATCTTCGGTAGTAACCGACGAGACCTAAAAATTGATGGATGTGAGTCGGAGTAGTGGGGGTCTCCCACTTGCTGATAGCTTCAATCTTGGCGGGATCAACCTTGATACCCTGGTCGCTCACAACATGACCCAGAAATTGGACTTCCTTCAACCAAAATTCACACTTGGAGAATTTGGCATAAAGTTATTCTTGTCTCAAGAGTTCAAGCACTAATCAAAGGTGTTGCTCATGCTCTTCTTCGCTTTTGGAGTAGATGAGGGTATCATCTATGAAGACGATAATGAACTTATCCAAGTATGGCTTGCAGACACGATTCATGAGGTCCATGAACACGGCAGGTGCGATGGTTAAACCGAATGGCATCATGAGAAACTCATAATGACTATAACGAGTTCTGAACGCAGTTTTCATTACATCACTCTCTTCACCCTCAACTGGTGATAACCGGACCGCAAATCGATCTTGGAGTAAACGCTCGATCCTTGTATGTGATGACCCGAAAATTTCTGACCAAATTTAAACTTAATCTTTGTATGATTAACATTTCCGACACGATAAGCAAAGTCTGTAAAACTGAATCTCAAAATTTTTGAACTACTTTTATATATTTAAATACCCTTCGGTTGTTTTCGACGATTCGCGAACAATTATATGTAAATAGATACATATATACTATAACTTGAAAAGGTAACAATGTATTAATTATTTGATACCGTACATTAAACTTATTGGTTTAAATATCTATTTGAATATATATGATAAGTTGAAATATTTATTATTAAAATTTATTTATAAATAACTTCCAATGTGTATTTAAAAACTGATTTATGTATATTAAAAAGATATATACATATATATAATTTCAAGTTATTTAGTAAACGATAGTAACATTTTCAAATTGCTAAAGTACCCAAAATGCTACAGTGTTTTCGAAAATCACTATTTGCTACAGTAAAAATTGCCTTGCTGCAGTGAATTGCTACAATAAAAAATTGCCTTTGCTACAGTAAAAATTGCCTTTGCTACAACAGTAACTTTGCTACAGTGGTATAGTTTATGGATGATTTAAGACTATATTTTGACAAAGGTACGATTCACGAAACGTAAAGTACAAGTTTTCTCAGTATACGATAGGATGTTCGAAAAATCGGAACCGGGACATAAGTCGAGTGACAACGTACGACTTATCGGAACAAAAATTACAAGTCAACTATGCATGTGAATTTAATATAATATATAATTAATTATATAAATTAAATATATTATATATATATTAAATTAATATGTCGACAAACAAAGTGACAAACCACATTTTGAGCTGGACAGGGACCTCATGCGATCGCATGAGTTCCCCATACTCTTCTCATGCGATCGCATGAGCTGAGATTGCAGGCCAAGTACTATAAAATGCGAAGTCTGGTGCCGAATTTATTTCATATTTTCATCAAACTATCTCTCTGATCTTATTATTATTATTATTATTATTATTATTATTATTATTATTATTATTATTATTATTATTATTATTATTATTATTATTATTATTATTATTATTATTAATATTATTATTATTATTATTATTATTATTAATATTATTATTATTATTATTATTATTATTATTATTATTATTATTATTATTATTATTATTATTAGTATGAGTATTATTATTTATACATAAAATACTACGACGAGGTCATGAGCGTGTCACTTTCAAAATATGTTTTCGAGCGGGGTAGAGCTAAGGAAATTATGGGTTATTGCCAAGGAGGTTATGGGTAATGTTCGGGGGTATATTTGTGAATCAAATCTAGTGTTTATCATCTCCGTTACGTCTACGTACTTTCCTACAATATTGAATCTCAATACTGATACGTTGAGATCTACGGTTATTTGGTAATTCGAGTTTCGATCACATTTTGGTGAATGACTTTATATGCGGCTAAGGTGAGTTTCATAAGATCCCTTTTACTCTCTACATTTTTGGGCTGAGAATACATGCAAATGCTTTATTAACCGATATACAATATTTATATGCGTGAGTTTCATAAGATCCCTTTTACTCTCTACATTTTTGGGCTGAGAATACATGCAAATGCTTTATTAATCGATATACAATATTTATATGCGTGAGTTTCATTTGCTCCCTTTTTAAATACTTTTGCAATCTATATTTTTGGGCTGAGAATACATGCACTTTATTTTAAACGCAATGGATACAAGTACATACTAAATTCTACACCGAGTTTGAACCGAAAATCCCTTAGCTTTGGTAACTAGTAACTGCCAGTTATAAGAACTGGTGGGCGCGAGTAGTTGTATATGGATCCATAGGGCTTGATATCCCCGTCCGAGCTAGAGCGCTAGCCTTTTAACGGACGTATGCTATTTGAGAAGCGTACACGTTGGTTTGCGTGTATTATTAAGATGATTATACAAAGGGTACAAATTATATAAATGTTAAAGTTTAGTTACCAGGGTGCTCAATCTTGTAGAATATTTGATAAACGTTTCTGGATGAAACAACTGAAATCTTGTGATCCACCTTTATATACAGATTATACGAAACATTAAAACTATGAACTCACCAACCTTTGTGTTGACACTTGTTAGCATGTTTATTCTCAGGTTTCCTAGAAGTCTTCCGCTGTTTGCTTAGATGTTAGACAAGCTATGTGCATGGAGTCTTACATGACATATTTTTCAAGGAAACGTTGCATTCACCAAATCATCACCATGTATCTTATTTTGACTGCATTGTCAACGGAAGTACTGTTGTAAACTATTATTTATGGTGATTGTCTATATGTAGAAATCATCAGATGTCGAAAACTTTTGATTTAAATATTCATTTATGGTGTGCCTTTTCAAAAGAATGCAATGATTACAAAACGTATCATATAGAGGTCAAATACCTCGCAATGAAATCGATGACTTACGTGTTCGTCCATATGGATTTGGAGCGATTGTCACAGTTGGTATCAGAGCGTTGGTCCTAGCGAACCAGGTCTTGCATGAGTGTGTCTAACTGATAGTTGTTAGGATGCATTAGTAAGTCTGGACTTCGACCGTGTCTGCATGTCAAAAGTTTTGCTTATCATTTTTTGTTGGAAATTACCTGCTTATCATTCCTAGTCTAGACACGTTTTACTGCATTGATTGCATGAATAGCGTATAGACAAAATTCATATCTTAGCGTATCTGTTACTGTAAACTTTTCCTGACATCTTCCGAAAATTTCTCCGTGATTTATGGAATTTGGTATTATATATACATATGTAAATTATGTATTGAAGAATACCAAACTACATTCTATAATCTAATTCATATAAAAAAAAATTATCTCCCTAATTATACAAGATGGATCCCGTATCTAGTTCAAATTCCTTAAACTCTGACAGCTATTCCGATATGGATATTCACCTGAATTCCGAAGACAGTGTAACCGGAATGGATCAACCAATTAGCCAACATCTATTCTGGATGAATTGGGGATGGGTTCGTAGCCTACTTAATTATTGGAGACAAGAAGAAGGTGATCCCTTCCAGCCACCACATTGCCCTCTTGTCGAAGAACCTGAAGCACTTACCGGCGAACCTGTTCGTAATACCATTTTCTCTCTCATCTCCAGAATATCTCGTCATGATCATATACTCTCTCAAATTCTGGATCTTATTCATCTTCTCGTCCGAATCGCCAATCATCCCGGTGTAGTAGAAGAAGTCAACGAGCTTCGCGCTAGGGTAGTGGCTTTGGAGAATATGGTGCAAAGGTTACAAGCACCAGCAGAATCTCCGGCATCAACAGTACCACCGACAACAACACCAACAGTACCATTACCACCACCAACAACATCCGCACCGCAAGCCTCAACATCACAATATGTACCTTGAACATCAACGTCATACGCATCGTAGTTACCAAGAAATACCAGCAACAATAACCGATGAAGTATTAACTCATTTCCCCTGAAGAAATTTTATGTATATTAATATATATGAATTTTGAAATCAAAATAAATCTTTTCGTACCAAGTTATTACGTGTAAGTCTTAACTGGTAGGTACTACTCGGTTAATTCATATTACTAATACGCTATGATGTACATCCTTCGTTAATGACTTAACCATCGTTAACTACAATCTCTGTTTCTAACTCAATGAATTCCATTTCATAATAAACTAAGTATATTATTCAATTATATGGTTGATTTTATACTTTCATCTTCGATGTATTCGAAACTTTCTAGAACACATTATTCGTACCTTGCGAAGTTAGCAAGAGTTCCATGAGCACCAACATGATTCACTGAGAAAATATCAATAAAACTGAGTATTGATTACATTAGTGAAATACTCCGTAAAGATTATTAAATCTTTAATGTTTTAGAGATTATTCATTTCTAATTCAAGTCAAAAATCAAATGAGCTTAATATGATATTAACTCATCAAATCTGTATTACATCTGAAGAAAATATACATACATATATTTTCATAAAGACGGTAATACAAATTCTTTTGTACAAAATATTACTTGTGAAATCTTTAACGGGTAGGTAATTCCCGGGAAATATATAAGTTCACAATTAATATGTTATACTGTACATTCTTCAACTTTGATTCAAAAATTATTAACTATGCTCACAGCGATATACAATCGTTTCCATACAAATTCAATTACATATTCTGATATTGACGGATCAGAATCCAAGTCAAGATTTAACGGGTGACATCATTCTTAAATCTCTACATCTTTCAAAGTTATACTTTGACTTCAAAAATGTGAAAGATCCTTTAGCATTGTTATTACTGAAAATAACCTTGCAATTTCTTTTCAAAGTATCCAGTATTATCAACCGTTCAACCAGTCAACGATGACCTTTCAGACTTGTAACTTTGGCATATACGTTTTTGTTATCGGGGAATCTTTCATGTTCCACCGCATTAGCAGTAAATTTACCAACAACTTCATTGATCTTTGACCTTCCGAAAAATCCTTATACTCATTGAAACTATATCATGTACTCATCCACATCTTGTAACGGCAATTGCCATACCAACTATCGAGAATTAGCAATCAGTATTTTGAAATCTTGTAGCACGTCTACGCCAACAGTTATATGTGTACATATAACGTCTACCTCCTGGATTTACATACTTCGAATGTGAAGTTTCCGAAAAACACCCCAAACTACGAAACTAGTTCTCTGAATTTTGGAAAAATGTTGATGAAGCAGCAAAAACTATAAACGATCTTAACAGTAAAAAGTTTGATGATAAAGGATAGTGTGCTGGCAAAGCTCAGAAAAAGAGAAAGTTTGGAACTGGAAAACGGATTGAGCAAAGTATGAAAGAGGCTGTGGATAAATCACAAGGACGAAATCTGTCTTCAAAGAATCCAAATGATTCAGTATCTGCTGAAGCCATTAACGAATACCTTGCTTCCGAATCTCAACCCTTGCGGACAATATTCTTCATCATCCTCTGATATTAGAAATTCTAAGATATCATCGTATCTTTTATTATAAATATCCTCCATATTTCTGGAGATAATTCCATAATCATTCTTATCGGAAATCAATTTTCTCCTTACGATATCTGTGTTACACCATAAAAGAAATTATTTTAGTTTCTAAATTCTGAAACTTTCAAGTTTAAAATATAAATGTTTTGAAGTAATGTTGGGAATTGAAGCATGGTTTAGTATAATATAATGACACTTGATCAACGTGATTATATTACAGTAAGTCATGCTGAGTTTCTAATGGAACGTGATAAAGGTTCACAGATCACACCCTCATCATAAACCATGTTACATAACTCTTTCATTCTATATAATCTCTAAATATATCAAGAAAATATATTTCTTGATGATTCGGTCTTTTCCGGATATTCTGGTAATTTGACAAGTCAGATTGTGCCATTACCGTTTCTTTCTTAGAACATTAATTATGTTTATTCTGAAATTCATACCTACGAATTCTGGACCATTATTCGCTTCACTTAAGGTCGGGAAGAGAAAACGAAAGCATGAAGCTCCGAAATATAATGGAGAACATAAAGCCCGATAACAACCCCGAAATTACAAACCGTGTATATCAATGCGTATAGCAATATAAAGACACGGGAGAATGAAAAACACTATAACCCCAAGGTAATAGTAGAAGAAAATAACTTCCTCTGGTGGCAGATGAAAAAGAAGAATGAAGGATACGATAGCCAGGAAAATATCAAGAATCAGAACTGGATTAAGCATTTTCACAATCTATTGGGATGTATGAAATAAGAAAGAAGATTATAGGAGTGTTGAAAATAAATGAAACGGAAGAGGTAAATTTATAGCAAAATATCGGACGCAGCAATAGAGGCAGATTACGCATTTAATCAAAGAAAATCTTAATTTCCGCAAATTCCGAAAAATCAAATCTTATTTAAATTATGAAGATTTTCTATTCCTTAAAATCCGGAAATCAATCGTTATTACATTAAGAGATAAGACGCATCTCTATTCTCCATTTTACTTGATTTCGATAACTTCTCTCATACGCTTCGAGTAATTGGATTATTTTATCCATATTATTCAAACATAGATAAAACTCTATTATCAACTCATATTCGTCATTAAAACATTTTTATTGTTAGCCATGACGACCTCACTCAAATTTCGGGACGAAATTTCTTTAACGGGTAGGTACTGTGATGACCCGAAAATTTCTGACCAAATTTAAACTTAATCTTTGTATGATTAACATTTCCGACACGATAAGCAAAGTCTGTAAAACTGAATCTCAAAATTTTTGAACTACTTTTATATATTTAAATACCCTTCGGTTGTTTTCGACGATTCGCGAACAATTATATGTAAATAGATACATATATACTATAACTTGAAAAGGTAACAATGTATTAATTATTTGATACCGTACATTAAACTTATTGGTTTAAATATCTATTTGAATATATATGATAAGTTGAAATATTTATTATTAAAATTTATTTATAAATAACTTCCAATGTGTATTTAAAAACTGATTTATGTATATTCAAAAGATATATACATATATATAATTTCAAGTTATTTAGTAAACGACAGTAACATTTTCAAATTGCTAAAGTACCCAAAATGCTACAGTGTTTTCGAAAATCACTATTTGCTACAGTAAAAATTGCCTTGCTGCAGTGAATTGCTACAGTAAAAAATTGCCTTTGCTACAGTAAAAATTGACTTTGCTACAGTAACTTTGCTACAACAGTAACTTTGCTACAGTGGTATAGTTTATGGATGATTTAAGACTATATTTTGACAAATGTACGATTCACGAAACGTAAAGTACAAGTTTTCTCAGTATACGATAGGATGTTCGAAAAATCGGAACCGGGACATAAGTCGAGTGACAACGTACGACTTATCGGAACAAAAATTACAAGTCAACTATGCATGTGAATTTAATATAATATATAATTAATTATATAAATTAAATATATTATATATATATTAAATTAATATGTCGACAAACAAAGTGACAAACCACATTTTGAGCTGGACAGGGACCTCATGCGATCGCATGAGTTCCCCATACTCTTCTCATGCGATCGCATGAGCTGAGATTGCAGGCCAAGTACTATAAAATGCGAAGTCTGGTGCCGAATTTATTTCATATTTTCATCAAACTATCTCTCTGATCTTATTATTATTATTATTATTATTATTATTATTATTATTATTATTATTATTATTATTATTATTATTATTATTATTATTATTATTAATATTATTATTATTATTATTATTATTAATATTATTATTATTATTATTATTATTATTAATATTATTATTATTATTATTATTATTATTATTATTATTATTATTATTATTATTATTATTATTTATACATAAAATACTACGACGAGGTCATGAGCGTGTCACTTTCAAAATATGTTTTCGAGCGGGGTAGAGCTAAGGAAATTATGGGTTATTGCCAAGGAGGTTATGGGTAATGTTCGGGGGTATATTTGTGAATCAAATCTAGTGTTTATCATCTCCGTTACGTCTACGTACTTTCCTACAATATTGAATCTCAATACTGATACGTTGAGATCTACGGTTATTTGGTAATTCGAGTTTCGATCACATTTTGGTGAATGACTTTATATGCGGCTAAGGTGAGTTTCATAAGATCCCTTTTACTCTCTACATTTTTGGGCTGAGAATACATGCAAATGCTTTATTAACCGATATACAATATTTATATGCGTGAGTTTCATAAGATCCCTTTTACTCTCTACATTTTTGGGCTGAGAATACATGCAAATGCTTTATTAACCGATATACAATATTTATATGCGTGAGTTTCATTTGCTCCCTTTTTAAATACTTTTGCAATCTATATTTTTGGGCTGAGAATACATGCACTTTATTTTAAACGCAATGGATACAAGTACATACTAAATTCTACACCGAGTTTGAACCGAAAATCCCTTAGCTTTGGTAACTAGTAACTGTCAGTTATAAGAACTGGTGGGCGCGAGTAGTTGTATATGGATCCATAGGGCTTGATATCCCCGTCCGAGCTAGAGCGCTAGCCTTTTAACAGACGTATGCTATTTGAGAAGCGTACACGTTGGTTTGCGTGTATTATTAAGATGATTATACAAAGGGTACAAATTATATAAACGTTAAAGTTTAGTTACCAGGGTGCTCAATCTTGTAGAATATTTGATAAACGTTTCTGGATTAAACAACTGAAATCTTGTGATCCACCTTTATATACAGATTATATGAAACATTAAAACTATGAACTCACCAACCTTTGTGTTGACACTTGTTAGCATGTTTATTCTCAGGTTTCCTAGAAGTCTTCCGCTGTTTGCTTAGATGTTAGACAAGCTATGTGCATGGAGTCTTACATGACATATTTTTCAAGGAAACGTTGCATTCACCAAATCATCACCATGTATCTTATTTTGACTGCATTGTCAATGGAAGTACTGTTGTAAACTATTATTTATGGTGATTGTCTATATGTAGAAATCATCAGATGTCGAAAACTTTTGATTTAAATATTCATTTATGGTGTGCCTTTTCAAAAGAATGCAATGATTACAAAACGTATCATATAGAGGTCAAATACCTCGCAATGAAATCGATGACTTACGTGTTCGTCCATATGGATTTGGAGCGATCGTCACATTGTAGTTGATCAAAAAGATCGTCAATGGTGGGAAGAGGATACCGATTCTTGATCGTCAATTTGTTGAGTTCACGGTAGTCGATACACATGCGGAAGGATCTGTCCTTCTTCTTCACAAACAGAACCGGAGCACCCCAAGGCGAAAAACTTGGTAGGATAAACCCTCGGTCTAGTAGTTCTTGTAGTTGGCTCTGTAACTCTTGTATTTCAGAAGGTGTGAGTCGATAGGGTGCGCGAGCTACAGGTGCAGCTCCTGGCACTAAATCAATTTGAAACTCTACTGCTCTTGGTGGCGGTATTCCAGGCAATTCTTCAGGAAATACATCGGAAAACTCGTTCATAATTCGTACGTCGTTCACACTCTTCACCTCGGTTTCTAATGTTTTCACATGTGCTAGAACAGCAAGACGTCCCTTCTTCATGATCTTTTGCGCTTTCATGCAACTAATGAGATTCAGCTTTGAGGTACATCTCTCTCCGTAAATGATCAGTGGCTCACCATTTTTGTGCGGTATACGAAGAGCTTTATCTCCACAGATAATGTCGGCCCTTATCTTGGTCAACCAGTCCATATCGACAATAACATCAAAGCTTCCCAACTTAATGGGTATCAAGTCAATCTCGAAATCTACACCAGCTATGTTGATTATAGCTCCTCGGCTAATTTGGTCAACTTTCTCAAGTTTTCCATTGGCTACCTCTACAAGCATACTCTCCTTTAAAAGAACTAACGACCAATTTATATTATCGCAAAAGTGTCTACATACATAACTTCTATCGGCACTAGTATCAAATAGGAAAGAAGCTAATAGATTGTTGATAGTGAATATACCTGTCACCAAGTCGGGGTTCTCACGGGCGTCCCTTGCATTAACGTTGAAAGCTCTGCCACGCGCTGGCCCTCCGTCTTTTCTTTTGTTGGGACACTCATTTTTGAAGTGGCCCGGTTGTCTGCATTCATAACACTTTCTTGTCCAGTGGGGTTCGCCTTCACATTCAGGGTGGTGACCTTGCAGTCCTTACCAACATGCCCAGTCTGTTAGCACTTTTCACAAACCACATTACAGTACCCGGTATGGTGCTTGTAGCACCTCTTGCATTGCGGTAAAGTACCCTTGTAGTTCGGGTTTGAGCTTGTGTTTGGGTTGGGGTTTCCACCGTTGTTGTGCCTCTTGGCGGGGGTTTGATCATAGGCTCTCCCCTTGTTGTTGTTGTCCCACTTTCGTTTCTCACTACTACCCGCTTCAGATTTAGCCTTTTCCGGTTCATCGATGATAATTTGGTTCATTAAGGTATGCGCCATGCGCATTGCTTCCGGGACATTGGGTGGCTTAGATGAGGTGACATTTCCCTTAATGGACTTAGAAAGTCCCCACAGATACCTTTCCATATGCTTAAACTCCGGGGTAACCATGGTAGGACACATCAGGGCTAATTCCAAATACCTACGGTTGTAACCATCGAGGTCGTTCCCCACAACTTTCAACTGCATAAACTCAATCTCCATTTTCTGTATCTCAGTCCTAGGGCAATATTCTTCAATCATGGACCCCTTGAACTCTTCCCATGGAGTGGCATACGCCTCATCAATACCCATTGCTTGAGCCATTGTGTTCTACCAGGTAAGTGCGCCGTCAGACAGCGTACATGAAGCAAACTTGGTTTTGTTCGCCTCTAAGCAGTTAATAACTCGGAACACAGATTCTAATTTCTCAAACCATCTAATGAGACCAACTGGCCCCTCATTTCCACTAAAGTTGTGGGCTTGCAGCTTTGAAACTCTTTGTATGTGCACCCATTACGAATGGGCTGGATAACCGGTGGCGGTGGCGCTTGGGGGTTCATTTCAGTTAAAGCTGCAGCGACTTGTTCATTGATCATTTCCTCGATTTGGGCTGCAGTGGGTGTTGATCTTCCGTTGGCCATTGATGTTCTAAACAAAAATTTTGATCAAGTTAAAATCCAGCATTCAATAAATAATACAGTATATGGTAACCAACATGGAATCAACACATCACATGTCTATCGAGTAATGCAACTAGGTACAAGTATCACAAATCATCATACAGTAACGTAAATAGAACACTATGCAAGAATTAAACAACACAAAGTTCCATTCATTAATAATAAGTTGCATACATCCGCATAGGTTCGTACAATACATAAGTGAAACATAAAACTACAAATGAGATTACATAATAAAATCTACTACAAATGTCCTATGGTGATGTGGGTGAAGGATGTCCATTATGTGGGACATCTGGTCCTCGAGCTCAGTTACCCGATCACGGAGGATCTCCACTTCCCTCGTCAATTCCTCGACGGAGGGAGATGGTGGGGCAGGCGGTGCAGGTGGTGCCGATGGTGCAGACGGTCCGGCTCCAGAAGTAGATGATGCGTAACGGTAAGGCTTACGCACAAATAGATCAGCAGGGTAAGGCACAACCCGCTTACAGGCGGTGACGCTACTCCTCAGTCCATGCGTGTTAACGAATGATCGACCTCCATTAATCCCTGGAATAACAGTACCATCGAAACGGTACCGCTTCTTCAGCGGGGTGGAGGGTGGCTGCACAGGTGCCTCATCGGGGTCCTCATCGGAATCCTCGTCACTGGAGTCGTCAGAGGATGACTCATCGGATGAAGAGTCGGCGGATGATGGGTCATCTAAATCGGCTGGGGGTGGCTGCACGGGTGGTTCTCCTCGGGCGGCCATCATCTGTCGGTATCTGCCGGGTCCGATCGGCACGAGACGTCCATCAGGAAGACGTCAGCACCAATGGTTATGCTCATTACGGATCAGACCTTCCCCAAGTTCCGCGAGAATCACAGTACCACCGGAATGGGGCTGTGGCTCCGAGGGTCCTGGGGCAAGTGGAGCTGGAATCTCCTGTAGGTCCTCGGCTCCGTCAGAGGTGGTCACTGGACCGGGCGCATGGCTACTGGCTCCGAAGGATGATGCGCCAGAGTCACTGGAGGGTGTCGACGACGGGATCTAAGAATCGGCAACCATGGCAGGCGAAGTGGCGGACGAGTCTGAACTGCTCTTCAAAATGATAACAGGTGGAATATCCGACATATGAACAAGAAAAAATAACTTTTTCCATGTTAGTAAGTCATAAAGCAAGCATGTATTAGGCAAATTAACTACGACAGTCTAAATCATGCATAGCAGTAAATAGCATGGCAATAATAACAAATCGTACAGAAGTAGCATACGATTTGTAACGACCCGCACTTTTTCGATTATTCTATACTTATAAGATTAATATTTACATAAATTAAACCTTGCCAACATGATAAGCAATCCAAATTGTCGAGATTTACATTTCCGAAAAGAGTTTTACACAACGTTTGACCGTCTAGTTTGACCGATGATATCACGAACTATACAATATATGATAATTATACGTTTGTGTATATATATGTATATATACATATTTAACATGATTAATAAATGTTTTAATATCTCATTTTGTATTAATAACAACAAGTTATAAGTATATTTTGAAACTACTAACTTAAGTTTTCAAAACAATAACTATACGTAACGTTATTTGACATAAATACTTAAGACATATAATGTTTATACATATATCGTATAAGTAATGTATTTAATCACTTTTAAAGACTTAAATACATAAAACCATATAAGTGTATTCACAAAAGATAGCTATATTTGAATCCTCATTCCATTTTTCACAAAATTTCTATACGTATACCTAGAGTATTTGTACTCGTATCATACCAAGCTTCTATACGTATTTACTAATAGTAAATACACATCAAATCACCACCAAACCTACCCTTGTTACTGCCCTTGGAGCTAGGTAATTAGATTTTGGAAGCAAGCATGACAAATACACAAAAATACAACATGGGAATTTTGTCCATGTCTCCCATGGAACACGTTTTTGAGGTGTATATATGCACCATCATTTTGATTCATTTACTACTTCAATCTCTTAGCTAAAACACACACACTTATAACCCTTAAACACCTTCAACAATCCATCAAAGTTCCATGAAGATCTAGCTTCAAAAACTATACTAAAACACCATAAGAAAACCATACAAAAACACTTCAAGAAAACCCTCCAAGAACACCAACTTACTTCCAATCTTTCATCCACTTCTATCACCCTTTTGATTCTAGCTTCTTACTCCTCTTTTACAGCAAACTTATCCAAGGAACTTGAGGTAGAATCTATGTTCATAACCTTATTCAATTCATATATATATAGCTATCTTATTTTGTGATACAAAAGTTTAACAACAAGAACATAGTTTGAATGTTTTCAAACTTGTTTGCAAACTAAATAGATCCTTCTAACTTAACTTTTAAAATACTTCAAGACCTGTAATATAACTTATGTATATGCTAATTTAACAAGGTAAAACTTGGTTTTTCAAAGTATAAGTATTTTTAGAAAAATGGTCATTAAATGATTTTGTTGTAACAAAAATGTTTAACTTCATATGTTTCACTAATGTTTCACTTATGCCGTATGATTTTGAATACAAACCAAGGTATTTACAGTTCATAGTCTTAAAGAAGAACTCGATCCAAGAAGATGGCAATTTGAATCAACGAAAACGGATTTGTAACGAAGAAACTATGACCGAAACAAAATTGGTTATCCTAGATCATTTCAACTACGGGATCAATTGGAAAAAAATGATATAAATCACATATTTCTAAGTTAACATGATATTTTATATATATGTACTTATAATTCAATTTTATATGGTTCAGGATCACCCGTAAACAACACGAGAAGATTAATCATAAGATCCCATGATTGTACGCAACACGTCATTTGACAACACCGGTACCATGGGTCAAGATTAATCTCGACCAATACATATACGATGGGGTTTTATTTATTTCGTTGGGGGTTTTATTTATTTTATTGCGGGTATATTAAACATCTAAAAATGAACCATTAAAATTGAATTACTAACATCGGAATGCTAACTACGGACTAAGGAAATATTCAAAATATTAAAAGTATAACAAGTATATATATATATAACGTTTGTTTTAAAATGAAAACATATTGATATATTATATATGGATAGGTTCGTGATATCAACCGGAAGACCGAGTCAAATTATTTATATCATCAAGACAAGAGTGAGTATATAGTCCCACTTTTAAACTCTAAATATTTCGGGATGAGAATACATGTATTTTATGTTTTACGATATGGACACAAGTAACTGAAAAATATGTTCTACGTTGAGTTGTACCACTGGCATACTTCCCTGTAGCTTGGTAACTAATATTTACAGCGGTATTGTAAACGCGAATCCTGTTGATAGATCTATCGGGCCTGACAACCCCAATCGGACTGGACGACCAGTATTCAACGGTTGCACAGTACTTCGTTTTGTGACTACACTTGGTACGGTGTAGTAAGATTTCATATTAAAGGGAATATGCGACGTGAAAATGTTAAGTATGGTTACCAAGTGCTCAACCACTTAGAATATTTTTATTGAAATGTTTATATACGAAATCTTGTGGTCTATATATATATATTGCTGCGCACTAAACCTATATCTCACCAACCTTATGTTGACGTTTTTAAACATGTTTATTCTCAGGTGATAATTAAAGCTTCCGCTGCATTATGTTGAATCTAAGCAGGATCATGCGTACTCATATTTGTGTCAAAAATAAAACTGCATATCCGAGGACGTGTGTTGTAAAATATGCTAGAAATCGTGTTGTTATTATCATTTGTAAAGTTTGTAAGTCGAAGATTATCGTTAAACGATAATCATCTTTTTATTGTCTAAAGCTTGTAACAAAAATAATGGTTTGGTTTGTAATGTATAATATATGCAGTTTTCCTTTTTAAAAATGTCGCATATAGAGGTCAATACCTCGCAATGAAATCATACGTTATCTAACACGTTCTTATGGTTAAGGACGGGTTATGACATGTGGTATCAGAGCGTTGGTCTTAGCGAACCAGGTCTGCATTAGTGTGTCTAACCGAGAAGCCGTTAGGATACATTAGTAAGTCTGGACTTTGACCGGGTCTGATTTAAAAAAAAAAAAAAACCATTGCTTATCACTGTTGGTTAAAATTTATATGTAAATATTATATAAGTACTAATGGGTTAGTTGTTGTGTGATAGATGTCGAGCTCAAAAATTGTTATCACAATCAACGACTCCGAATCAGAATCTTCAGATGGCGTTCCAGTCATTAACCTATCCGATGACGAAAATGATATCCTTGGGGAAGACTCACAAATTCCGGATGAACCAACTATAGAGAACCAGGAAAGTGAACCCGAGGAGGAAAGTGAACCCGAGGAGGAAAGTGAACCCGAGGAAGAAATACAGGAAATTACAAAAGACGAGTTCGAACTAGGAAAGAAACGAAAGGCTAATGAATTAGAAAATCCAAATCCCGAGTTTAATGAGAATGATGTGGCACCAATTCCACTCAACACTACCACCCCTATCCCCGCTATTCCTATTCGTTCTGTCCCGGCATCCAGTTCTTCAGTCCCACAGCCAAAATATAGGCAGACAGTTAGGATAAGCGTTAAGCAAATCTTTGTGTCTAAACGTCCTAGAAAATAGATCAAACGATGCGCTGCTGTGTCAAACCATGGAACCGAATAATGTTTTGTATAATATTAATAGTGTGGTTTGCTTAATGTTCGATGTAAGATAAGCATATGTAAAATATTGAAGTATGAAATGCAATAATTTTCCATGGTTAAGTATTATTTAGATTGTAGTAATTGATTCTGTACTAAGCTATTAAGTATGAACATTAACGGGTAGGTACTACCCAAGATATAATTATAAAACGCTAATAAGAAGAAAAGGCTTTTATAATAATACCTAGTTCATATTATTAATAAGCTATAATGTACTATAAATACACACTACATCTATAATAATCCATGTGAATAATTATTTTCTTTCATTAGGAAATGGCGCGATTGAATCGAATGACGGAACAAGAACTCGAGGAACTCATCAACCAGCGAGTGAACGACAGAATGTTATGGGTTGAGGCTGCAAGAGCTGCTGCAGTTAATCCAAATCCTCGTGTAGGATGCTCCTACAAGACGTTTCAAGCTTGCAAGCCATCATCATTCAGTGGAACGGAAGGACCGATCGGTTTAACCCGATGGATAGAAAAGATGGAGACGGTGTTCAAAATCAGTGGTTGTGATGAAAAAGACATGACCAAGTTTGCATCGTGCACTTTACAAGATAGTGCACTCACATGGTGGAAGAATTATGTAAAGGCGGTAGGAGGAGATGTAGCTTATGATACTCCATGGGAAGAATTCAAAGCAATGATAATCACCGAGTATTGTCCAAGGAATGAGGTTATTAAGTTAGAAGATGAGTTACGAAGTTTGAAGGTGGTTGGTACTGAAATCACCAACTACAACCAGCGATTCATGGAATTGGTTTTACTATGTCCTGAATTGGTTCCAACTGAAGCACGGAAGATTGAAATGTACAAAGGTGGTTTGCCCAAAAAGGTCAAGGCAAATGTTACAGCATCGAAACCTAAGACAATTCATGAAGCTATAACCATGGCGAACGAGCTAATGGATCAGGTCATTTTGGACAAGAAAGCATTCAATACTGAGGTGAAAGTATTGGGGAACAAGAAAAAGTGGAATGGAGGTTATGATCGAGGTAACCAACAACAACCTTATAAGAAACAAGAAACCACGAAAGGTGCGGGTAGTGGTTCAGGCTTTGGTTACAAAGGACAAAGTCCTTTATGCAACCGTTGTCACAAACATCACTTTGGTTACTGTAGTGTGTTGTGCACTAAATGCAATCGACAGGGACATCTTGCTGAAGATTGTAAGGCTCTCGTTACAAATGCAAATGGTAACAAGACTCCTGCCACCAACGCAAATAGAACTGCTTTGGCTACCATTACTTGTTTTGGTTGTGGAAAACAAGGTCACTATAAGAGTCAGTGCCCGAATCAGAATGGCGGACCTGCACGTGGAAGAGCGTTTGTTATTAATGCTAAAGAGGCACGAGAAGACCCGGAGCTTGTTACGGGTACGTTTACCATTAATAACTTATCAGCATCTATTTTATTTGATACTGGCGCCGATAGAAGTTACGTGTGTATAAATTTTTACACTAAATTGAATTGTTCATCATTACCTCTAGATGCTAAGTACTTGATTGAGTTAGCTAATGGTAAGCTAATTAAAGCCGATAAAATTTGTCGTGATTGTGAAATAAATCTAGCTGGAGAAACGTTTAAAATCGACTTAATACCCGTAGAATTAGGAGGTTTTGATGTAATAGTCGGCATGGACTGGATGTCCAAAATAGGAGCGGAAGTTGTTTGTGCCAAGAAGGCAATTCGTATTCCTGGTAAGGATAAAATGCCAGTGATGATTTATGGAGAGAAGGGTAATTCAAAGCTAAAACTCATTAGCTGTTTGAAAGCCAAGAAGTGTTTAGAAAAGGGATGTTACGCTATTTTAGCACATGTTAATAAAGTCGAAAAGAAAGAAAAGTGCATCAACGACGTGCCTGTGGCAAGAGATTTTCCTGAAGTTTTTCCGGAAGAATTGCCGGGATTACCTCCATTTAGATCGGTAGAATTTCAAATAGATTTAGTACCAGGAGCTGCACCAGTGGCTCGTGCTCCATATAGACTTGCACCGTCCGAGTTAAAAGAACTTCAAAGTCAGTTAAAAGAATTACTGGACCGTGGATTCATACGACCGAGTACTTCACCGTGGGGAGCTCCAATTTTGTTTGTTAAGAAGAAAGATGGATCTTTTAGGATGTGTATAGACTATCGTGAATTAAATAAGTTAACTATCAAGAATCGGTATCCACTACCGAGAAATGATGACTTATTTGATCAATTGCAAGGATCATGTGTTTATTCGAAAATCGACTTAAGATCGGGCTATCATCAACTACGCGTCAAAGAAGAGGACATTCCGAAAACTGCTTTTCGGACACGTTATGGTCATTACGAATTTTTGGTCATGCCGTTTGGATTGACAAATGCGCCAGCTGTATTCATGGACCTCATGAATCGAGTTTGTAGTCCGTATTTAGATAAGTTTGTTATCGTTTTCATTGATGATATTCTTATCTATTCCAAGAGTGAGCAAGAGCATGAAGAGCATTTAAGGTTGATATTGGAATTGTTAAGAAGAGAACAGCTATATGCTAAATTTTCTAAGTGTGCTTTTTGGTTGAAAGAAGTGCAATTTCTTGGTCACGTTGTTAATAGCGAAGGAATTCAGGTTGATCCAGCAAAAACTGAAGCTATTGAAAAATGGGAGACTCCTAAGACACCAATGCAGATACGCCAATTTTTGGGTTTAGCCGGTTATTATAGAAGGTTTATTCAAGATTTTTCTCGAATAGCTAAGCCGTTGACAGCATTAACGCAAAAAGGGAAGAAATACGAATGGACCTCGGAGCAGGAGAACGCATTTCAATTATTGAAGAAGAAGTTAACTACGGCGCCTATTTTATCGTTACCAGAAGGGAACGATGATTTTGAAATATATTGTGACGCTTCGCGACAAGGTTTTGGTTGTGTTCTTATGCAACGAAAGAAAGTTATTGCATACGCATCCCGACAATTAAAGATTCACGAGCGGAATTATACGACGCATGATCTAGAACTGGGAGCAGTCGTGTTTGCATTGAAGATATGGAGACACTACTTGTATGGGGTTAAATGCACTGTGTTTACTGATCATAAAAGCCTTCAACATATTTTCGATCAAAAACAGCTGAACATGAGGCAACGTAGGTGGGTCGAGCTGATAAATGACTATGATTGTGAAATTCGTTATCATCCCGGGAAAGCGAACGTGGTGGCCGACGCTCTAAGCAGAAAGGAACGAGAACCAATTCGAGTACGAGCGATGAACATAAAAATTCGCATGAATCTCAACTCACAAATCAAAGAAGTTCAACGAGAAGCACTTACTAAAGAAAATATAGGAAATGAAATAATGAAGAAGTATGAGAAGCAACTCGTTATGCGGGAAGATGGAATTCGATATTTTGCAAATCGTATTTGGGTACCGAAGTTGGGTGGATTAAGGAAGTTGATATTGAACGAGGCACATAAGACAAGATATTCGATACATCCTGGAGTTGGAAAGATGTACCAAGATCTTAAGACGCATTATTGGTGGCCTAATTTAAAAACAGACGTTACAACATATGTTGGGGAGTGTTTAACTTGTTCCAAGGTTAAAGCAGAACACCAGAAGCCGTCAGGGTTACTTCAACAACCAGAAATTCCAGAATGGAAATGGGACGGTATTACCATGGATTTCATCACGAAGTTACCAAAGACTGCCTGGGGATACGACACCATTTGGGTGATTGTTGATCGTCTCACCAAGTCTGCACATTTCTTGCCTATAAAGGAAACGGATAGAATGGAGAAACTATTACGATTGTATATAAAGGAAGTTGTTTCAAGGCATGGAATACCTATTTCCATTATATCCGATCGTGATAGTAGATTTACCTCAAAATTCTGGCAATCACTACAGGAGGCACTAGGAACTCGGTTGGATATGAGTACCGCATATCATCCACAAACCGATGGACAGAGTGAGAGAACGATTCAGACTCTCGAAGACATGCTCAGGGCATGTGTGATCGATTTTGGAAACGGATGGGATAAATATCTACCGTTAGCAGAATTCTCGTATAATAATAGTTATCATGCGAGCATTGGAGCTGCGCCATTCGAAGCATTGTATGGAAGGAAGTGTAGATCTCCTATCTGTTGGAATGAAGTAGGAGATCGACATTTAACTGGTCCCGAGATCATACACGAAACGACCGAGAAGATAGTACAAATCAAGGAGAGATTGAAAACAGCCCGTAGTCGCCAAAAGAGCTACGCCGATGTTCGAAGGAAACCATTAGAGTTTCAGGTTGGGGACATGGTTATGCTAAAGGTGTCACCTTGGAAAGGTGTAATACGTTTCGGCAAAAGGGGTAAACTGAACCCAAGGTACGTAGGCCCGTTCAAGATCATCGAACGCATTGGACCGGTAGCTTATCGGCTCGAGTTACCGCAACAACTCGCCGGAGTACATAATACCTTTCACGTCTCAAACCTTAAGAAGTGTCTTGCAAAGGAAGACCTCACCATTCCTCTTGAAGAAATTCATGTCGACGAGAAACTACAATTCGTCGAAGAACCAATCGAAATCATGGACCGTGAAGTTAAACAGCTCAAACAGAGTAATATACTGATTGTTAAGGTTCGTTGGAATGCTAGAAGAGGTCCCGAGTTTACTTGGGAACGAGAGGATCAGATGAAACGAAAGTATCCGCATTTGTTTCTCGATGACGCAAAATAGGTACAATTTTAAAATTTCGGGACGAAATTTATTTAACGGGGAGGTAATGTAACGACCCGCACTTTTTCGATTATTCTATACTTATAAGATTAATATTTACATAAATTAAACCTTGCCAACATGATAAGCAATCCAAATTGTCGAGATTTACATTTCCGAAAAGAGTTTTACACAACGTTTGACCGTCTAGTTTGACCGATGATATCACGAACTATACAATATATGATAATTATACGTTTGTGTATATATATGTATATATACATATTTAACATGATTAATAAATGTTTTAATATCTCATTTTGTATTAATAACAACAAGTTATAAGTATATTTTGAAACTACTAACTTAAGTTTTCAAAACAATAACTATACGTAACGTTATTTGACATAAATACTTAAGACATATAATGTTTATACATATATCGTATAAGTAATGTATTTAATCACTTTTAAAGACTTAAATACATAAAACCATATAAGTGTATTCACAAAAGATAGCTATATTTGAATCCTCATTCCATTTTTCACAAAATTTCTATACGTATACCTAGAGTATTTGTACTCGTATCATACCAAGCTTCTATACGTATTTACTAATAGTAAATACACATCAAATCACCACCAAACCTACCCTTGTTACTGCCCTTGGAGCTAGGTAATTAGATTTTGGAAGCAAGCATGACAAATACACAAAAATACAACATGGGAATTTTGTCCATGTCTCCCATGGAACACGTTTTTGAGGTGTATATATGCACCATCATTTTGATTCATTTACTACTTCAATCTCTTAGCTAAAACACACACACTTATAACCCTTAAACACCTTCAACAATCCATCAAAGTTCCATGAAGATCTAGCTTCAAAAACTATACTAAAACACCATAAGAAAACCATACAAAAACACTTCAAGAAAACCCTCCAAGAACACCAACTTACTTCCAATCTTTCATCCACTTCTATCACCCTTTTGATTCTAGCTTCTTACTCCTCTTTTACAGCAAACTTATCCAAGGAACTTGAGGTAGAATCTATGTTCATAACCTTATTCAATTCATATATATATAGCTATCTTATTTTGTGATACAAAAGTTTAACAACAAGAACATAGTTTGAATGTTTTCAAACTTGTTTGCAAACTAAATAGATCCTTCTAACTTAACTTTTAAAATACTTCAAGACCTGTAATATAACTTATGTATATGCTAATTTAACAAGGTAAAACTTGGTTTTTCAAAGTATAAGTATTTTTAGAAAAATGGTCATTAAATGATTTTGTTGTAACAAAAATGTTTAACTTCATATGTTTCACTAATGTTTCACTTATGCCGTATGATTTTGAATACAAACCAAGGTATTTACAGTTCATAGTCTTAAAGAAGAACTCGATCCAAGAAGATGGCAATTTGAATCAACGAAAACGGATTTGTAACGAAGAAACTATGACCGAAACAAAATTGGTTATCCTAGATCATTTCAACTACGGGATCAATTGGAAAAAAATGATATAAATCACATATTTCTAAGTTAACATGATATTTTATATATATGTACTTATAATTCAATTTTATATGGTTCAGGATCACCCGTAAACAACACGAGAAGATTAATCATAAGATCCCATGATTGTACGCAACACGTCATTTGACAACACCGGTACCATGGGTCAAGATTAATCTCGACCAATACATATACGATGGGGTTTTATTTATTTCGTTGGGGGTTTTATTTATTTTATTGCGGGTATATTAAACATCTAAAAATGAACCATTAAAATTGAATTACTAACATCGGAATGCTAACTACGGACTAAGGAAATATTCAAAATATTAAAAGTATAACAAGTATATATATATATAACGTTTGTTTTAAAATGAAAACATATTGATATATTATATATGGATAGGTTCGTGATATCAACCGGAAGACCGAGTCAAATTATTTATATCATCAAGACAAGAGTGAGTATATAGTCCCACTTTTAAACTCTAAATATTTCGGGATGAGAATACATGTATTTTATGTTTTACGATATGGACACAAGTAACTGAAAAATATGTTCTACGTTGAGTTGTACCACTGGCATACTTCCCTGTAGCTTGGTAACTAATATTTACAGCGGTATTGTAAACGCGAATCCTGTTGATAGATCTATCGGGCCTGACAACCCCAATCGGACTGGACGACCAGTATTCAACGGTTGCACAGTACTTCGTTTTGTGACTACACTTGGTACGGTGTAGTAAGATTTCATATTAAAGGGAATATGCGACGTGAAAATGTTAAGTATGGTTACCAAGTGCTCAACCACTTAGAATATTTTTATTGAAATGTTTATATACGAAATCTTGTGGTCTATATATATATATTGCTGCGCACTAAACCTATATCTCACCAACCTTATGTTGACGTTTTTAAACATGTTTATTCTCAGGTGATAATTAAAGCTTCCGCTGCATTATGTTGAATCTAAGCAGGATCATGCGTACTCATATTTGTGTCAAAAATAAAACTGCATATCCGAGGACGTGTGTTGTAAAATATGCTAGAAATCGTGTTGTTATTATCATTTGTAAAGTTTGTAAGTCGAAGATTATCGTTAAACGATAATCATCTTTTTATTGTCTAAAGCTTGTAACAAAAATAATGGTTTGGTTTGTAATGTATAATATATGCAGTTTTCCTTTTTAAAAATGTCGCATATAGAGGTCAATACCTCGCAATGAAATCATACGTTATCTAACACGTTCTTATGGTTAAGGACGGGTTATGACACGATTAAAAGAAGATAATAGCATGCAGTTGTGAAATCATGTAGTAGCATACGGCATATAGCAGTAAAAGTAAGCAGCAACATGCAGTAAGTTTCGTAGAATCAAGTAAACTAGCAAGTTGTAGATTAGTCCTATTAGTGAATCCTACTCGGGTCAGTCTAGACTCACTAATGCATCCTAATTCCCTACAACCAATGCTCTGATACCAAATGTGACGCCCTGTACTAAATCAACATGTACGGACCATCAACAACGGGATCATTACAAGGTCAAACACTATATGCGTTTTCAAACAAGTTTGCATTCATGATAAAATGTGACATCATAACCAACGTCAAATGTTTTACAACCAAAAGTATGCTTCTACGAATAGCAAGCATAAGTAATAGTACGTGACCCATAGGTCGTTACAATACATCGTTTCAAAAGTAATAAAGTTTGAATGCAAATAAACGTTTCATGCGGTGACAACTCTAGTAAGCGCAGCGGAGTCTACAAGGCATGACTAGTACAACAGCGGAAGCAAGCAACCTTAAGCACCTGAGAAAAACATGCTTAAAAACGTCATCACAAAGGTTGGTGAGCTATAGTTTAAGTATAACATTAATGTAAGGTAGGGCACGAGATTTCAGTGCTTCAAAGAGCGTTTCAAAACAGTATGTAAAGTATATGTTTAACCGTGGGCACTTGGTAACTAACTTAACGTTTGTAACCCCTAAAAGTACACTTGGCGAGTGCGTATGTTTACGAAGTATTAAACACCCATTAAATGCTAGCGCGACTAGCCCGAGTGGGGATGTCAAACCCTATGGATCCATATCTAAGATTCGCGTTCACCGGTTCAAAAACCAATGACTAAACGTTACCGAGCTAAAGGGAAAGTTTTTGCCGTTTTATAACCCACACATATGTAAAGTTTAAGTACTCGTTCCTAGTATGTAAAACGTAAAACACGCATGCATTCTCAGTCCCAAAATAGTTAAAGTAAAAAAGGGATGCTATAACTCACAGTGGTAAAGTAGTAGTAAAGTTGATTCGGGAAAGTAAGCAAGTAGGTAGGTCCGAAAAGTCCTCAACCTAAGTCAAAAGTACTAAGTCATTAAATCATTCCTAAAGGTTTAAATGTATGTAAATTATGTCATAAGTATCATCATCATTCATCATTAAGTCAAAGGGGTAAAGTAAGTTTTCGTTCAAGAATAGGGTTTAAAACAAAGGCTGACTTCGTCCAGTCACCACGACATCTATACAAACTGATTTGAGGTGATACCAGTGGCCATGGCTCCGTATATAAGTCCTTTAGTTGCTGTAAAAATTCCAGAACCAAACTCATCTTCGTTTGACCATGGCGACGGTTTAAGTGCGAGTAGGTCAGAATTTTCAGCACAACGTTAAAAGGACATAGTGACACTCGGAGGGCCATAAAACCTAAACCGTAACTCGGATTAAGATGAGTCTTAAATGAAAAATCATCTAATCGAACTGTGAAAACTGAAAATTAACTTTACAGTAGCCCAGGTGGTCTTATAAGTTCCAGAAAACAGTAGCTTTAGTGTTCCGGTGGGTTCTTGGTGCTCGATGCTCATCACGGTTCTCATCCTTGATGCATATAGCTTCAAGTGTACAACTCGTTGATGGATTTGCATCATCTTTACCAAGTTTTGACCATCATAACACTAGTGCAAGTCTAAGATATGTAGCACAACTCAATTAAGTATTGCAAGTAGTTTGATGAACCAAAGTTACATCAAGATCTTAGATCCTACACATTCATGAGTTCTAAAAGTAATATAAAGCTATAAACTTGAAAGTAACTAAATAAATGATGTCAAAGCTAAGGGGTATAAAATACTATTAAATTTTAGCAGGAAAATACTATTAAATACGATACAATTTTACACAAGATATTTATTTATTTATAGAATGGATATACTTAAACCTTGCTACAACACTTATAGGCAGTGTACCTAATCATACAGTAGTGTAGTTTTTAGTAAGTCCGGTTCGTTCCACAGGGAATCTTTTTAAACAAAGCTTAACGCTATATTAGTTTACTTTTATAGAAATACATATATATATATAAGTAATATTATTATTATAAAGGGGGGTTTTTACCGTTTAATGACCGGTTTGTCGATTTTAAAACTTTAGTCGCAGTTAAAACCAAATGTAAAATAATAAATAAATACAAGACTTAATTTAAAGCGTAAAGTAAATAACGATAATGAAATTGCGAATAATAAAAGTGCGATAAAATAAACTTGCGATAATTAAAAAGTACGATAATTAAAAGTGCAATTAAATACAATAACAATAAAAATGCGATAATTAGAAGTGCAATTAAATATAAAAATAAAGGAAATTAAATATGAAATAAAAGAATTATGCTTATTTAAACTTCCGTAATCATGATGTTTGACGTGTTGATTTTAGTTTTATTCCCATGGGTTAATTGTCCTTTGTCCTGGATTATTTAATATGTCCATACGGATTTGTCCATAATAGTCCATCAGTCATAAATATAAAGAGCGAAAGCCTTCGTCAAATTATTCTTATTCCCGAAGTCAAATATTCCAACTAATTGGGGATTCGAATTGTAACAAGGTTTTAATACTTTGTTTAATGAATACACCGGGTTATCGACTGCGTGTAAACCAAGGTTTTACTACTTTGTTAACAATTACACCAATTACCCTTGAATGTAATTCACCCATGTTTCAACAAGTTTATTAACTATTAATCCAGTTCCGTATCCGGTAAAATGAATAAGTATTGGTATTTATAGACATCCCGCCCACCGTACCCAGTCAAGCGTATGTGGTTATATATAAATACGTCAAATTATAAGTTTGTATATTAAATTAACAAGGTATTGTTTAGTTAAAATAAAACCCATTAATAGCCCATAGTCTAATTTCCACAAGTGTCGTTCTTTTGTCCAAACCCCAATTATGGTACAAAGCCCAATTACCCAATTTTAGTAATTAGCCCAACATCATGATTACTTCGGATTAAATAAGCATAATAATAACTTAGCTACGAGATATTAATATAAAAAGGTTGAACATAACTTACAATGATTAAAAATAGCGTAGCGTTACACGGATAGAATTTCGACTTACACCCTTACAACATTTGCTAACATACCCTTATTATTAGAATTAAAATTAAAATTAAAATATAAATATAAATATATACGATATAGATAGAGAGATGGATATATTTTGTGTATTTTTACGATCAGAATGCGCGAGCTTTATAGGGAGTTTCAGAAATTGGGGCTCCGTGACTCGCGGCCAATTTTGCCTTCAAACTCCGCGAGTCGCGGAGTTTACTTTTACAGCTCACCCATGTTTGGAGTCTTTCTTGCCGACGATTTATTTTATATATATAATATATATATAATTAATATAATTAATTATATATTATATTATATTTATATACATAGTTAACTTGTAATTTTTAGTCCGTTGCGTCGAGCGTTAAGAGTTGACTCTGGTCCTGGTTCCGGATTTTCCAACGTCCTTGCGTACAATTTAATATCTTGTACTTTGCATTTTGAATCTTGTACTCTTGTAATTTCGAGACGTTTCTTATCAATAATTGGAACCTCTTTGATTGTCTTTTGTACTTTTGAGCTTTTTGGTCGTTTGCGTCTTCAATTCGTCGAATCTGTCTTTTGTCTTCACCTTTTAATATTTAAACGAATATCACTTGTAAATAGAACAATTGCAACTAAAAGCTTGTCTTTCTTGAGGAATAATGCTATGAAATATATGTTCGTTTTTAGCATTATCAAATATTCCCACACTTGAGCGTTGCTTGTCCTCAAGCAATATCGTCTTGAAATACTAGAATCACTTCTTTATTCTTCACACTTTGTACATCAGTGATTTCTATACGGCGGTATAAACAATGGTAGTAACGATATGGTTTACAGTCCCACATGACTATAAAAATTTAGATCCATTAAGAAAATTGGATCTTTATGAAAACATTTGATCTTTTGAAAATTAAATCTAGTTTTTACCCTAGATAAGTTTTCCGGAATAACCCTTTACCGGTGTTTGCAAAATATTTTTGTGGGTTTGGTGGGTTTCAGATTTGAAAATTTTAGCTCAAAACTTATGGTTTTGTGTCACCCACTTGCTAACCTTGTATTTGGAAAGCAACACGTCTAGTTTACTTGTCCCGTATATTACTTTTCGGTAAACTACCGTCCGGTTGTAAAGGAAAGCGTTGAACAAGCAACTGTTAAGGCAATGTCCCCTGACATGCTTTTAATTATGGTCTATAACGTGTCGGACGCAATTACTATCCTTGGTAGGAGCAATAGTAAAGCTCACCCTTATAATTTTTCGGTCTGGCACAAGGTCCTGTCTTTGACCATGCTATGCAACCACCGTTCTTACGGTTGACACCCGATTTAGTTCAGGTGACCTAATGAATTCCAGGTGAATTCCTAGGATTTTACGTTCAATGGTAATGAACGCATTGAAAATAGGGTTTTCAGAAAACAAATCGGTTTGTAATTTTGATCAAAATATTTTCTCGTTCAAGCTCGAGTTTATATATCATTGAATTCCATGAGTTTGTAATTCTCAATCTTTAAGGTCAATCTCAAGGATTGAGTAATATCAGACTTAAAAGCTGATTTTTGATCTTTTAAGGAGATTATCCTTTCTGGGGATCTGATTCATTAGTCTTATCAAGCTAATTTGCATGGTGCCCCCCCATTGTACGAGATAAATCCTTCTCATGGTTAGGATAAATCTGACCACTTGGCGACCCTGTTTAATGCTGAGGTCTGTGGATTTTCTGCTGATTTTAGTGATGACTTTTCTAGATTTTTCGTCAACCTACAGCTGGTCTGGACGACAACTTCATGACCTAAATCAAGAAGCGCGTGTCTTTTTCGGAAGACTTTACTTCCTTTTAATGATGGAATTGATTCATCGTGTAGATCCATCTTTCTTTTCTTTCATCAGGTAAAACAGTTTAGTTTAGTCCAAAGCAAAAGTATTTTCAGTTATTTGTTACAGATATATGTGACATATTTTTAAGATAACTTGGTAAATTTTCCCACACTTGGCTTTTATTTTCCTTTTTATCGTCCTCTATTCCATTTTAAATGAATTTTAACATTTTAGTTTGTTTCTCAATTTATGTCCTTTCCGAGGTAACAATAATTTCGGTGTTAACACCTAGTTTTATCGTTCATAAATATGTATAAACATGATTTTGAGTTCATTTAATTGAAAATTTTGAAAATTTTTTACTAGAATTGGGTAGTCAGTATATAAGACTAGGGCTGTTCTTTTTTATCAGAGAGCACTAGATTCTAATACAACTACTGCTTTACTAGTATTTTTAATGGTAACCAAGTGTATAAAGTAAAAAATTTTAAAATCCGAAAGAATTTAACCCCTTCCCACACTTAAGATCTTGCAATGCCCTCATTTGCAAGAAATCAGTAATGATTTAAATTATTGAGGGTGATTTGTGTGAAAATGATTAAATTTTTACCAAAGTTTCCAAATATATTGGCGTTTGTTTGCTGAATGATAAATGGCGCACATCATTTGTTCATTCCGTCTTGTTGTTATTTCACATATATTTTGCATCTTGTCGTCAAAATTAGTTGCTTTTGCTGAACTTAATGCCAGTCTTTGAAAATGCGTTGTTTTACCCTGTTGTGTACATAAGATAAACTGCAAACATATATACATTTTTTTGAAGTTTGGTATATTACCCCACATTCAAAAATTATTAAAATCTAAGAATAAAAGTTAGAAAATTATAAAAGCTATTACAATATTAACATAAGTATTAAATGTATCAATATTACAAATTACAAAATAAAAAAAAATATAAGTAGACTAGGGATGATATTGATACCAATAGGGGTTCCAGGCATAACCATAGGTGCTATAGAATGCTTCGGCAGGGTTATACGTAGGATACGGTGGCTGCATCTCTATAGACCAGGGAGGGAAGATGGGTTTCGGTGTAGGAATATAGTTTCTACCTATATGTTGGCAATGAGCTATGATTTGGTTCTGATGAACTTGCCAATCTTCAAATGCTCTCTGTCTAGCATTTTCGTACTCCTGAGAAGCTATAAACCTTTGCATTTCTTGCATATCATTCCCCCCTCCTACATTACCTTGCAGTTGGTTTCTCTCAACATGTGGATGTCTACCATGGTATGGTACTGCGGCGTTATTTCGCCTCTTCAAAACTTTGGCACCATGGTATACATTTAAACCTATAGTATCGCGGGGTTCTAGTTCTTCCACTAATAATCCCCCCCGACTTATATCCACACCGAGATATTCACCAATCAAAGTAATAAAAATACCACCTCCTATTATGCTATGTGGTCTCATCCCCCTAACCATAGCTGATAAATAATAACCCACACAATACGGTATACTTACAGCGCTTTGTGGGTCTCGAATACACATATGGTAAAACAAATCCTGTTCATTTACTTTTTCCTTGTTCTTACCCCTTTGTGTAATCGAATTAGCTAAAAACCTATGAATTACTCTTAATTCGGCTCTATCTATATCAGAAAATGTCATGACTGGATGAGGTATATCCTGCTTGTAGTAGTTATCCACCTCCTGTTGTTCCGCATTCTCAGCAGGAGCATTGCGAGCTTGGGATGAAGATTCACCCCTTTTAGTCTGCAAAACACATCAAACACAATTTTTGTGCATCCAAATATGCATTAGTGTCAGCAAAATCATCAATCAAAATAATTACAATGACATGATCAATTTATATCAAACTTAAGCTCATTTTCACATTTTTATCAAATCTACACTTTTTCAAATAAGCATATACGAAAATGTTCGCCAAGTTCATAAGCATTCAATTCAAATAACATGTCAAAATAATCATTACTAGCAATTAAACAAGTTTCAAATGGCATTATCTCTCAAAAATCAAGTTCATGAATTTTAGACTTGAAAAAGTCCACTTTAATTCTCAAAATCATGTTTATGCTCAAAGTTTGGATCATTTAACTACCTAAACATGTTACACTACTTAATTTAGCAACAATTCATGACAAAAATCGGCCATAACCTGTTTATATCAAAAAGCCCCAAATTTGCTCAAGAACACAAACCCTAGATTACTCAAAATTTGAAGTTTAAGGCTTCTAATCATGTTAAACAGCATCAATCTAGGTTATACAAGCATAATACATAAACAATTTAAGCCTAATTACACTAAAAAGCATCAAAATCAAATTGGGGAAAAAATTGCTCAAGAACACTAATTTCGGATTAAATGGTGTTTAGGTGTAGAAATTTACCGTTTTTCTTGAGTAATTCCTAGATAGCATCCTTCTCAACATGATTTTAGTAAAAGATTTGGTGATTAGCGGTTAAAAATTGTGATTTTGGGGGTTTTTTCTCGGGTTTTTTCGTCAGTTTTCGCAGTATTTTTTTTTTTAGTTTTGTGTTGGGACTGATCAGTTCGGGTGTTTATATTTTTTTCTGATTTTTAGTCCTCCCGCGACTCGCGGTGTTTGGACCCTTCAAACTCCGCGAGTCGCGGAGTTTGCTATATTTTTTTTTATTTTTATTTTTTATAATCATTAACTTATAAAACAATTAAGTACTTAATTTTAAAATTTTGTTTCCCTTGTTATTTAGGACGAGGTCGTTTCGGATCGATGTCCTAGTCCGTCCCTCGACAAAATTTTAAAATTTGTCTTTTTGTAGCGATTGTTTTAAAAGCTAAGATTTTTGGTTTTTTTTAACGTTTTTGGCATACTTTAATTCAATAAGATTAAAAATAATGATAATAAAAGTTCTCGTCCCTCCCTCGGGTAAAGCAATTTTGGTTCAAAGACCTAGTCTTCAACTTACGACGAATTTTAAAAATCATATTTTTAACTTAATGAGATAAAGTAAATTTTTGTTTTTAAATTCACACAATTTAAATATAAAATTCAAAATTAATATTAAAAATTCACACCAAACTTACAATTTAAAATGCATAAAATTAAAAATTCATATTTTAAAAATTAAAGATTCACACCAAACTTAATTTAAAAATTCATATTATAAATTCATACCAAACTTATATTAATTTTTCAAATATTTACAATTTTAAATATATTGTTTTTACAAAGTTTACAATATTAATTTAAGATTTAAATATTAATTTTAAAAACATGGTAAAAAAAATAAAATTAAAAATCTTTTTGGCTTTTTTATCCCACTTTAATCAATCAAATATTATCGAAAATATGCGCCCCTCTTTTCGGTAAAGTAATTTCGGTTCCAAAACCTAATTTAACTCATGACGAATTTTTGAAATATTTTGAGTTGATTGATTAAAGATATTTATACCTTAAGAATAAACGTTAAATTTCGCAGTGATGTAATAAATTTTTGAATGATATCAATAATTTCGGTCGCCAAACCTAATTTTATTCAATACCAATTTAATACTTTTTAGCGAACAAATTAGCGTTTATTATCAAAAGTAAAAAAAAAAAAAAACAAACTGTACAGACATACCTGTGAAATAGATTTCTTAGTTATATGATCTATCCCATTCATAAGATAGTCGGTTTAATTGGTTTTCCATAGCTACATAGGCGTAACCTCGAGCATTCAGTGTCTTTTCTTCTAAACATATGAACGGTCCGTCTCTGCATAAAGTAACAAATTCGGTATTTGAATAGGTTTGATTATTTGAACATTTACCTCCATGTGACCATTTTTCGCATTTGTGACATCGTTCTAGGTGTCGTGCTCTTCTTTTCGCTGCGGATTTTGATTTTCCTTTACCAAATTGTAACTTATTATCTTCGCATCTGGATTCTTTTCTAACTCCGTCCATTCTTTCTCTGATTACTGATACTAATTCACTCGGGAGTATGTCATTATTACGTTTAGTGATCAAAGCGTGTAGCATTAGACCATGGTTTAGTTCACAGGCAGTCTTCATTTCGTAAAAACCTAAAAAATAAAAATTCAGAATGGGGGGAGAAGACTAGTTCTTTAGGGTCTGCTAGGGAAAGACCATTCGGGTTCCATTTTCGAGAACTACACGAAAACAGACAATCTAACTCTAACAGAAATACATATTATCCTTTAAAGACTTGATTCTCCCCACACTTAGTTATCTGTGGTGTCGAAATTGTGATTAACATTATTTTCAATTGAATCATCAACAACTTGTATATCTTTGACTTTTACTTCAATCCATTTGTTGATTTCCTCCGTAACTTTCACAAATTCAACTAACATTGCCTTTTCTTTTGACGATAAATTGGATATTAATCAGTTATATAACTTAAAGTTTCCTTTAATCTTAGCATCGTGAATCCTTTTATAAAGTTTCTTCGTTGAACTGTTAAAAATGGGTTCATCTAATTTCGTATTATCAACGGCATTCTTTGTGATTGGATCATCATTAAGTGTTTCTTCATCTTCCCCACACTTATGCATTTTTATTGGTTTAACAGTTTTGGTTTGTGGAGATCTAAACTTTCGGTTCACAAAGGTGATCGATGTATCACCATTCCTAAGTGTTATTCTACATTCTCTTACATCAATGAATGCCTCGGTGGTTGCTAAAAATGGGCGACCTAGAATTAGAGGAATATCAAGGTTTTCCTCCATATTAATCACTATGAAGTTTGCAACAAAGGTCAAACTTCCCACGTTAACAAGTAAATTATTTGCTATTCCAACCGGGTGCTTAATGGTTTGGTCAAATGATTGAACACCTATTTTGGTTGGTTTTAATTTACCCATGCCTAATCTTTTGTATAAGGAAAGAGGCATAATATTTGCACTTGCTCCTAAATCTGCGAGTCCATTATATACAGCACCATCATTAAGTAAGCAAGAAATGATAAATTCACCCGGGTCTCCTGCTTTAGTAAGTCGAGTTGGTTTGTAAACCTTTTTCGGGTGTTCTTTCCTTGGTTCTTTCATTTCTATTTGAATTTCTTGTTCACATTTTTCTTCGTTTCTTGGAATGGGAGGTTTGTATAGGAATTCTTCTTCATCACTCAAATTTGAATCCTCCCTATATTCCAGTTTTGATTTTTCATATGTTGTTGATAACATTTTTATGTTTTCATTTTGAAGGTTTTCTTGGGTGGTGAAATTATGATTAACTTCATTGTCAACTTCCATCGGACCATGTATGTAATGTTTAACTCTGTGACCATTAACTTTAAATTCAATCCCATTTGAATTTATCAATTCTATCGTTCCGTATGGGAAAACTCTTTTGACTATGAATGGTCCAGACCATCTTGATTTCAATTTTCCAGGAAATAGCTTGAATCGTGAATTGAAAAGAAGAACTCTGTCTCCTTCTTTAAATTCTTTTGAACTTCTGATTCTTTTATCATGCCATTTCTTCATTCTTTCTTTATAGATTAACGAATTTTCGTATGCTTCATGCCTTAATTCTTCTAATTCGTTTAGTTGACTTAATCGTAAACGTCCAGCTTCATGTAAATCAAGATTACATGTCTTCAAAGCCCAAAATGCTTTGTGTTCAATTTCTACTGGAAGATGACATGCTTTTCCATAAACAAGTCTAAAAGGTGTGGTTCCAATTGGAGTTTTGTAGGCTGTTCTAAAAGCCCAGAGTGCATCCTCCAATTTAATGGACCATTCCTTTGGATTTGATCCTATGGTTTTCTCTAGAATACGTTTTAAGGCTCGGTTGGTATTTTCAACTTGTCCACTTTTTTGTGGATGATATGCGGTGGAGATTTTATGAGTTACTCCATATCTTTTAAGAACTTTCTCAAGTTGATTATTACAGAAATGAGTACCCCGATCACTTATTAAAGCTTTCGGTGTTCCAAACCTTGCAAAAAGACGTCTTAAAAAGTTGACTACAACTCGTGCATCGTTAGTTGGGAGAGCTTGTGCTTCCGCCCATTTAGATACATAATCAATGGCTACGAGTATATATAGATTATTATGAGATTTTGGAAATGGACCCATAAAGTTAATACCCCAAATGTCAAATACTTCACATACTTGGATGACATTTTGTGGCATTTCATCACGTTGACTTATTTTTCCGGCCCTTTGACAAGCATCACAGGATTTGCAAAGTAGGTGTGCGTCTTTGTAAATTGTAGGCCAATAGAATCCAGCATCATAAACTTTTCTTGCTGTTAGTTGAGGCCCATAATTCCCTCCTATTGGTCCTGTGTGACAATGGTTTAATATTTTCCTAGCTTCATCTCCAAATACACATCGGCGTATTATTCCATCGGGACAACTTTTAAACAGATGTGGATCTTCCCAAAAATAGTGTTTTATATCACTGAAGAATTTCTTTCGTTTTTGGTACGATAATCCTTTATAAGGAATCCACAAACTAAGTAGTTTGCATAGTCTGCAAACCATGGAATTTCTTTATAATCTATCTTCAATAGATATTCATCAGGAAAGTTGTCTTGTATGGCCGATTCATTCAGAACTTCTAATTCGGGATTTTCAAGACGAGAAAGATGATCAGCGGCGAGATTTTCTGCTCCTCTTTTATCTCGGATTTCAATATCAAACTCTTGTAAGAGTAAGATCCAACGGATTAATCTTGGTTTAGCATCTTGTTTTGAAAATAGGTATCTAAGAGCAGAATGGTCGGTATAGACCACCGTTTTTGCTAGAACGAGATATGATCGAAATTTGTCAAAAGCAAAGACAATAGCAAGGAGTTCTTTTTCAGTAGTTGTATAGTTCGTTTGTGCTCCTTGTAACGTCTTACTAGCATAATATATAGGTTGAAATCGTTTTTCAATCCTTTGTCCTAAAACGGCTCCCATTGCAAAATCACTTGCATCGCACATTAGTTCAAATGGTAGATTCCAATTTGGTGTTATCATGATCGGCGCATTAGTGAGTTTCTCTTTAAGAATATTAAAAGATTTGATACACTCATCTGAAAAGATGAATGGAGCATCTTTTTCTAGGAGTTTATTCATAGGAGTGGCAATTTTAGAAAAATCTTTTATGAAACGTCGGTAAAAACCGGCATGCCCTAGAAAACTCCTAATTCCTCTAACATTGGTGGGATGTGGAAGTTTAGCAATTACATCTACGTTAGCTCTATCCACTTCAATTCCTTCTTTTGAAATTTTATGTCCAAGAACGATGCCTTCTTTAACCATGAAATGGCATTTCTCCCAATTAAGTACTAGATTTGATTGTTCGCATCTAATAAGCATTCGTTCCAGATTAACTAGACATGATTCAAATGTATCACCGAAGACTGAAAAGTCATCCATGAATACTTCCATGCATTCTTCTATCATGTCATGAAAAATCGCCATCATACACCTTTGAAAGGTTGCAGGGGCGTTACAAAGTCCAAATGGCATGCGTTTGTAAGCAAAAGTACCATAAGGGCACGTGAATGTGGTTTTCTCTTGATCTTCGGGTGCTATTGGAATTTGAAAATATCCGAAAAATCCATCTAGAAAACAATAATAACTATTTCCGGCTAATCTTTCCAACATTTGATCTATGAAAGGTAAGGGAAAGTGATCTTTTCTGGTGACGTCATTTAATTTTCTATAATCAATACACACACGCCATCCTATTACAGTCCTAGTAGGAATAAGCTCATTTTTCTCATTTGTAATGACAGTCATGCCACCCTTCTTAGGTACGCATTGAACTGGGCTTACCCACGGACTATCAGAGATTGGATAAATTAAACCTGCATCTAGCAGTTTAGTAATCTCTTTCTTAACTACATCTTGCATATTAGGATTTAGTCTTCGTTGGCGTTGCACATACGTTTTATGACCTTCTTCCATAAGGATTTTATGTGTGCAATACGAAGGACTTATTCCTTTAATATCATGAATCTTCCATGCAATGGCTGGTTTATGAGCTTTCAACACAGAAATGAGTTGTGATTTCTCATTTTCAGTAAGAGAAGACGATATTATTACAGGTAATTCAGATTCACCATGTAAATAAGCGTATTCCAAATGGTTTGGAAGTGGCTTTAACTCTAATTTCGGAGGTTCTTCTATCGATGATTTGTATCGATATCTGTCTTCTTCTTTTAGCATTTGAATTTCTTCTGTTGTTGGTTCATATCCATTAGCTATTAGTGTAGCTAACATTTCAGCTTCATCAATTGGTTCATTACCTTCTCCTAAAGAACATTCTCCTGTTCCTTGTAATTCTGGAAATTCTTCTAATAATTCTGCATGTGCATCTATAGTTTGAATATAATAACATGTATCATCTGTAGATTGTGGTTGTTGCATTGCTCTATCAACTGAAAATGTGACACTCTCATCCTCTATACTTAGGGTCAGTTTCTTACCGAACACGTCTATCATTGCTTTAGCCGTGTTTAAGAATGGTCTTCCTAATATGAGAGGAACTTGAGAATCTTCTTCCATGTCCAAAACAACAAAATCTACTGGAAATACTAAAGTACCAACTTTAACTAGCATGTTCTCCATTATCCCTCTAGGATATTTTATTGATCTATCGGCTAGTTGTATGCTTATTCTGGTTGGTTTCAATTCTCCAAGGTATAGTTTAGTGTATAGTGAATACGGCATTAGATTTATACTAGCACCTAAGTCTGCCAATGCTTCTATTGAACTAAGACTACCCAGAAAACATGGAATTGTGAAACTTCCTGGATCAGATAATTTTTCTGGTATCTTATTCAACAGCACTGCTGAACAATTAGCATTCATATTAACAGCCGAGAGTTCTTCCATTTTCTTTCTATTTGAAATTAGATCTTTCAAGAATTTAGCATATCTAGGCATTCCTGAAATCACATCAATGAAAGGAAGATTTACATTTATCTGTTTAAACATATCCAAGAATTTGGATTGCTCGGCTTCAAGTTTCTCTTTCTTCATTTTACTCGGGTAAGGAAGTGGTGGTTGGTATGGTTTAACATAAGGTTTAGCCTTAACTGTGTTATCTCCATTAACCTTTTCAACTACCGGTTCTTTTTCCTTATCTTGATCAGGTTGTGGTTCTTGTGGAGTAGGAATAGCTTCATCAGACGTTACAGGTATTTCAGGTGGTTTAAGTGTTGTACCACTTCTTGTGGTAATGGCTTTAGCTGTTTCATTCCGGGGGTTAGCATTTGTATCACTAGGTAAACTTTCCGGTTTTCTTTCACCTATTAACCTTGCTAGGTTACTTACTTCTTGTTCCAGATTTTGAATAGAAGCTTGTTGATTTCTAAATGCTTGAGCATTTTGTTCATTGGTTTGTTTCTGAGATGTGAAAAACTGCGTTTGAGTTTCAACTAGCTTTGTCATCATATCTTCTAAATTCGGCTTTTTATCATCTGTTTGTTGTGGTGGCTTGTTTTGAAAATTAGGTCTTTGCTGATTGTAATTATTATTGGATACTTGTTGATTGCTAGGACCTTGTTGGTTGTTGTATGGAATATTTCGGTTATAATTCTGGTTTTGATTGTAAATCGGTCTTGGCGGTTGATAATTATTCTGATAATTATTTCCAGGCCTTTGGTTTATGTATGAAATATTCTCTCTTTGTTCCATTGTTAATTCAATACTGAGACAATCTTTTGTCAAATGTGGTCCTCCACACTGCTCACAACTAATTCGTATTGAGTGAATATCTTTAGTCATCTTTTCCATTCGTCTCTCCACAGCATCTATCTTTGCGGAAATGGAATCTAAGTCATGGCTAGAATCGGCTCTAGCTGCTTTAGATGATCTAACGATATCTTTTTCTTGGTGCTACTCATGTGAGTGGGAAGCAGTGTTATCAATAATTTTGTAAGCATCAGTTTCGGTTTTCTTCATAATAGAACCACCAGCTGCTATATCTATGTCTTTCCTTGTAGTGATGTCGCATCCTTGGTAGAATATTTGTACTATTTGACAGGTGTCTAAACCATGTTGCGGACATCCTCTTAACAACTTTCCATATCTAGTCCATGCCTCATATAGAGTTTCATTCGGTTTCTGTGTAAACGTAACAATTTCTGCCTGAAGTCTTACGGCTTTAGATGCCGGAAAGAATTGTTTAAGAAATTTGTCAACTAAAACGTCCCAGGTATCGATCGCCCCTTCAGGTAACGATTCCAACCAATCTTTGGCTTCTCCTTTTAAAGTCCAGGGAAATAACATGAGATATATCTGTTCATCCTCCACTTCTCGGATTTTAAATAGTGTGCAGATCCTATTAAAGGTACGTAGATGTTCATTTGGATCTTCCTTCGGCGTACCACTAAATTGACATAGATTAGTCACCATGTGTAGAATTTGTCCTTTGATTTCATAATCTGGCGCATTAATGTCTGGATGAGTAATTGCGTGACCTTGGCCAGTGCGTTTAGCTCTCATTCGGTCTTCCATACTTAAAGGTTCCAGATTCTCCATAATTGAATTTGTTGAATCGGAATCACTAGAGGATTCTGATTTAATGGTTCATTCCTCAACAATCTCTGTTTGAATGATTGGTGGTTCCGGAGGAAAGTTTAGTGGTTCAGGATCTACAAACCGTTCCTGAATATTCTCTGAATTCTCAATTGTGAGGTCGGGTTCAAAAAATGGATTATCGGAAATTTGAACTGAAGTACTTGGTCGACTGGATGACGATTCTAAAGAAAAATCAACGGCGGTTATATTTGCTAAATGTCTTAATCTAGTTACAGGTGGTGAACGTACAAAAGGTGGTGAACGTCTTACTCGGTGCATTCACTGAATATCCTATTAGTTTTTAAAAGGAAAGAAAAATTATAATAAGTTATCCAATCAATAGACTTTTCTGATTTTGCCCACGTTTCGAATAGCCAAAAGATGCAGCAGAGGGGCAGGATTCGTTTGGTCTCAATATAATTGAGGACTGTTTGGCTCCAATAACCCGGTCCACGTACAAATCCAACTATTACTACGAACCAGAAAATTTTGATGTCTATCAATTTAACCACTTAAAATAAATTTTCGTAATTTTAAGAAAATTAGATAAGAAGTAGAATAAAAATCTATGTCCTAAAAACTAGAATAGCGAGAAATAAGAAAGAAAAAGAGTTCGTCGAAAAAGGTCGAAAAAGAAAAATGGTTGAAAAATAAAAGGTGACGGAAAAATAAAAGAAACTTATAAAACTTAAAAATACTTGACTAACCTAACCTTATTACTACAACTAACTTAAAATTATAATCGCAAATTGAGATTACTAATTGGAATGATAATTGATACATAGGTAAAAGTCGTCTAAAAATATTAAAGCTTACAGGAAAAACTAAATCCCAAATGGAAATAACTTAAAAAGAAACTAAAACTTAAAAGGCGTCGCAAAATTCTAAAGCAACTAAATCTTAGTCTAAAGAAAAAGTACTTAAAGAATTCTACGGCAAAGACTAAAAATCTAGGAGTAAAAATAACTATGGCAAAATCTAAGTTTAAAACTAAATATGAGCTAAAAATACAAATATTACGCTAAAACAATTAAAAAGGGACAAAATATAAAAATATACAAAAAGTTGTAAAAATTACAATTTTTATAAAAATATTATTTTTATATTATTTATTTTATAAAACTATTAATTTTATAATTTAATTAAACTAATTTAAACAAAATATACAAAATAATAATAAAAACTAAAAACTAATTAAAAACTAAAAACATAATTAGGGTTTTAATTAATAAATAATAATAATAATAACTCCGTAATTAATGATGTTTAGGGTTTCTGTCGGTGTCAGAGTTTCTCCGCGAGTTGCTGTATTTAATGCATCAAACCCCGCGAGTCGCGGGGTTCCAAAATTCAACTCTGGAGCAGTTTGAAATTTTATGCGTTTTTCTTTATTTATTTATTTTTTTTTTATTTTCTGTTTTTAATTTTTTCTGTTTATAAAAAAAAATATGTGTATAATAAAAACTTATATTTAACTTAAATAAAAATAGAATTACTTTATAATTTTATAAATAAAAATCTTAAAACTAGATTTATATATATATATATTTTTTTTTATAAAAACAAAATACTTAAATAAAACTTATGTTTTTATAAAATAAAAATAAAGAAACTTTATAAAACTTAAATATTTAACAAAATCTTAAAAATATACAAATTTTTATTTTTCTTTTTATATTTTCGAATATTTAAAACGTATTTTTACAAAAGCGACTTTTAATAGAAGTAAACTAAAAATCTTTTTTTTTTTTTTGTAGCGTTGCGCTTCTGGCTTTTAAGAGATTCCCCGGCAGCGGCGCCAAAAATAACTTGATGTCAAAGCTAAGGGGTATAAAATACTATTAAATTTTAGCAGGAAAATACTATTAAATACGATACAATTTTACACAAGATATTTATTTATTTATAGAATGGATATACTTAAACCTTGCTACAACACTTATAGGCAGTGTACCTAATCGTACAGTAGTGTAGTTTTTAGTAAGTCCGGTTCGTTCCACAGGGAATCTTTTTAAACAAAGCTTAACGCTATATTAGTTTACTTTTATATAAATACATATATATATATATATATATATATATATATATATATATATATAAGTAATATTATTATTATAAAGGGGGGGTTTTACCGTTTAATGACCGGTTTGTCGATTTTAAAACTTTAGTCGCAGTTAAAACCAAATGTAAAATAATAAATAAATACAAGACTTAATTTAAAGCGTAAAGTAAATAACGATAATGAAATTGCGAATAATAAAAGTGCGATAAAATAAACTTGCGATAATTAAAAAGTACGATAATTAAAAGTGCAATTAAATACAATAACAATAAAAATGCGATAATTAGAAGTGCAATTAAATATAAAAATAAAGGAAATTAAATATGAAATAAAAGAATTATGCTTATTTAAACTTCCGTAATCATGATGTTTGACGTGTTGATTTTAGTTTTATTCCCATGGGTTAATTGTCCTTTGTCCTGGATTATTTAATATGTCCATACGGATTTGTCCATAATAGTCCATCAGTCATAAATATAAAGAGCGAAAGCCTTCGTCAAATTATTCTTATTCCCGAAGTCAAATATTCCAACTAATTGGGGATTCGAATTGTAACAAGGTTTTAATACTTTGTTTAATGAATACACCAGGTTATCGACTGCGTGTAAACCAAGGTTTTACTACTTTGTTAACAATTACACCAATTACTCTTGAATGTAATTCACCCCTGTTTCAACAAGTTTATTAACTATTAATCCAGTTCCGTATCCGGTAAAATGAATAATTATTGGTATTTATAGATATCCCGCCCACCGTACCCAGTCAAGCGTATGTGGTTATATATAAATACGTCAAATTATAAGTTTGTATATTAAATTAACAAGGTATTGTTTAGTTAATATAAAACCCATTAATAGCCCATAGTCTAATTTCCACAAGTGTCGTTCTTTTGTCCAAACCCCAATTATGGTACAAAGCTCAATTACCCAATTTTAGTAATTAGCCCAACATCATGATTACTTCGGATTAAATAAGCATAATAATAACTTAGCTACGAGACATTAATATAAAAAGGTTGAACATAACTTACAATGATTAAAAATAGCGTAGCGTTACACGGACAGAATTTCGACTTACACCCTTACAACATTTGCTAACATACCCTTATTATTAGAATTAAAATTAAAATTAAAATTAAAATTAAAATATAAATATAAATATATACGATATAGATAGAGAGATGGATATATTTTATGTATTTTTACGATCAGAATGCGCGAGCTTTATAGGGAGTTTCAGAAATTGGGGCTCCGCGACTCGCGGCCAATTTTGCCTTCAAACTCCGCGAGTCGCGGAGTTTACTTTTACAGCTCACCCATGTTTGGAGTCTTTCTTGCTGACGATTTATTTTATATATATAATATATATATAATTAATATAATTAATTATATATTATATTATATTTATATACATAGTTAACTTGTAATTTTTAGTCTGTTGCGTCGAGCGTTAAGAGTTGACTCTGGTCTTGGTTCCGGATTTTCCAACGTCCTTGCGTACAATTTAATATCTTGTACTTTGCGTTTTGAATCTTGTACTCTTGTAATTTCGAGACGTTTCTTATCAATAATTGGAACCTCTTTGATTGTCTTTTGTACTTTTGAGCTTTTTGGTCGTTTGCGTCTTCAATTCGTCGAATCTGTCTTTTGTCTTCACCTTTTAATATTTAAACGAATATCACTTGTAAATAGAACAATTGCAACTAAAAGCTTGTCTTTCTTGAGGAATAATGTTATGAAATATATGTTCGTTTTTAGCATTATCAATAAACAAGATCTTAAGTTGTAGAACATAGTTCTTAGTTAGATCTTGAAGATCCTGGACCCAAAAGTCTAGATCTAAAGTTCTTATGTTAGATCCTAAGTTATAACACTTGAATCTTTACTTTAATGAAACCATAAGTTATGAAACTTAGATTTTCATCTTGTAAAGTGTATGTAAGCTCATAAGCTCTTGTTTACAACAAAATTATAAGACCATAAGCTATAGAAACTTAGATCTTTCATAAGTATATGAAGTTGTAACTAGAAAGTTAAACTTCCATGTTCTTGAACTTACAAAGTTAACTTTAGTTTCAAGAAAAATAAGATCAAGGTTAACTAGTAACACTTGACCAAAATAACAACATCACAAACTTTAAAGTACTTACAAAAGAAGGATATAAACTAAAGTGTAAGTATTATGTTCATGTTTTGTTTCATACTTAGGAAGATTCAAATCAAAGTTTGAATCTTAGGATTTAAGTCTACAAACATGAACACAAGTATGAATATGAAACTTATGAACTTTAAATCTTGAAAACATTTAAGTGTAGAACCATAAATTAGAAAGTTTAGATTCCTTGTTCTTGACTTCATAAAATAAAGATGGAAGTAACAAGATTTCATGAAGATACAAGTTAGAAAACTTGATCTTTAACAACAACAAATAACTAGTAAGTAATCAACAAACAAGATAAGTAAATGATGATGATTAGGTGGCGGTTTTAGAACAAGAAAAAGGAAGAACATAAAGTTTTGTTACTTACAATATTGAGAGAAAAATGAGAGAAAAAGAGAAGTGTGTATGTATGTGTGTGTATGGAATGAAGTGTACAAGTAAATAAGTAATCAAAAAAAAAATTTTGAACTCCCTCATACACCATCAAAGGCCGACGGTTTTACAAGCAAAAGGGGAAGGGATCAATTGCACTTTCAACATGGGAGAATGGTGCATGCTTATAATGGTATTAAAGTAAAATGGTGTTGGAAAATGGTGTAAGTATACATATAACAAGATTCCTTATGAACTAGTTACTCCTTGATTAAGTTTAATAAGTCATTAACATAATGTTGGGCTCTTAATTAATCCATTAAGATAAGTAGGGTGGGCTTCTAACAAATAAGCAATAATCTAAATAAAAGCCAAGTAATTAACTAGTAACCTTAGTTAATTAAAAATGATTAATAAAAATTAATCACGAATGCAAATAATATTTGAAAATATTATTCGTGTAATGTACGTATGTCACAAAGACGATTCGGACCATGCAAAGTCATGTACGGTAACAAGTAAATGCATAAAAATACATTTATTAAATCACAAGTATTAATAATAAATATTAATAAATAAAAGTTGGAATTTCCAGGGTCGTTACAGCTTTCTTGTTGGCATACTTTTGCCCATGTTGTGTGATCTATTTCCAAATGTATGTTAGGTGTAAACATCCTTTAATGGTTGGCTTAGATGTGTGTTTAATCATTATGTTTGTTCTTGATCTAGTATTTAAGCAAGTGTATTTGTATCATTTGATTTAAGGAAAACCATTTACAATACAAATCAGTTTCATATCTATTGTTCTATATTTTGTGTACTACATTTTCATTCATAGCAAGTTATTTGTTGTTTTAGCAACTTATACATGTTCCTAATAGATCAAATGAGGGTCGGGTCTTGCCGCACATTGCCACGGCTGAAAGTCATGCATAAGTGGCGGTATTGGTTGGTAGTGCAGTTTACGTTATGACACCTAAATGGTGTTTTTAAGGTGTTATTGTGTACATGCTTCAATTTCAGATAAACTAAGTATAAGAAACACAAAGCACAATAGAAGTATAAAAGTGTAGAAACTCAATTTCAGGTAGTTGCAGTAAGAAATGTTTTGTTTATCAATGTTGTGTCTAATTATAACAAATGTAACGTTACATATCGTAAATTTTACTGTAAATAATCCCCACAGCAACTACACCACAATAGCTGCCAACACAATCGCAATCACCAATGTCTTGATACAACTCTGAAACCTGTGTAAAAATAAATTTTGAATACTTAGATTAACAAAAGATAAAACAATCAGCACAAAACCAATAGTAGCAAGCATTAATAATTCAAAAGTCACAGAGTAGTACTGATTACAAAGGTTCAGTAAGTGCAAAAACATGTAGCAATGACTAAGAATTTAAAAGCAAGTGTGATGCATATTTCAATAATAAACAGAATAATTACAACAGCACCAATACTGCTACTTTGAGCATGTACGAACAAAAGAGCTAAAAAAAAAAAAAAAATACATCATGCTTCTTTGGTCACAAATAGATGGTATATGGATAAAGAAGAACAACTAACACCATGCACAATACAAACGAAGCACAATATAAACACATAAGGTATGAAATATATTGGGGGGAAAATTAACAATACATAAGTAAACATATAAGTGTTGTATGGAATTCAAATAGCAAGTACAATACAAACACCAGATTGGGAGCAGGTAATAAAATCAATGATCTTCCAAGTACAATACAAACACAAAGCACAGTAGAAACAGCAAGTATAGTGAAAATAGCAGGTAAAATACAAACATATAATGTACATACATTCTTAAGCATTACTTAAAATAACAAAGAATACAAATGATTAGCTAACAAATGGTCATAAACCAAAATACAATTAGAACATCGTTGCTCAACATGTGGTAAAAATTGACCATTTAGTCTAATTCTAATCAACGCATGCACCTTCTTCAACATCCCAACTAAATAGTACATGTCTATTAAACATAAAATACATCATGCTCTGAGTTTTTTTCACAAATAGAAAAAATGCACTTAAATAACCGTAGGAATTTTGGGATCATTAGAAACAAAAAAACAATCACACTGATTGTAGCGTCTTATATTTGCTCAAAATATAAATAGATAGTTGATTCAAGTTACCTTACCAACATAACCTACAAAATTAGGACTAAAACATAGATCGTGTAAGATGCTATTCATCTTCACTATCCAAATGAAAATGTCCCCATCTGTAAAATGCAAAATACGTATATGTGATGCAGAATAAAAATTAAGAAATTAAACCTAAAAGGGTTTAATAAATGTTGAATATTATAAAATCCAAAAATGATGGATACATACCTGAATTTCTTTAAAGATAGACAAATTTCATTGAAACCCTAACCTATGCATCTATGATGTCCTCAAATGTACTTTCTTTATATAAATAAAAATAAAAAGGCTCTGCACAACAAGTAGGTGATTATGTTTTCTGACAATGAATCTTACCTGTCAGAAGTTACGAGAATAACATGCAAACACATCTCATTTGCACCTAAAGCTATCAATCTCCATATCAAACTGTCATGATACATAGATGCATAGACTGATGAATCATCCACCAACACAGCATTTTTCAGGGCATCAATATTGTTTATTAGTATCAACTTTAGCTGCTCCATAAGCACTAAACAAAAAGAAAGAAAACAACTAATCATCAGCATATGCACTAATAAAGTACAGGTTGTTTAGTACAATACTTGTTCAAAACCAACGAAGCATTGCTTCAACGGTACCCGGCCCTTGTGATCCCTTTGGTCCCACATATGTAAGTGTTGGAAGAATGACGACTACGCAGGCTCGAATCTGGGTGCTGGCATATTGTGGTGATTTATGGGTGAAGGTGTTTCGCTAGGCTCCAGTGGCTTGCATATCCCTGCCGAAACATATGTTTTTGGAAGAACAATACTTGTTCAAATGTAGCTTACCTGAAAAAGTTCATTGAAATATAAAACCCACTTTTGTATAGGAGTAACTACATTGAATCATTGATATCATATATAATTCAATTCTGAAGTCGGAGACTACTGCTAACTCATATAAGAACTTGGGACTTGACAAAATAAGAACTTTAGATCAGGCTAATATAGAGTATCAAACACATCAAACGTATTGCAGTTTGCAATATCTATCACCAATAATCACTATATAAAGTAAGCAAAAGCTTATTTTCTAAACTTGGGTACTCATACTTTATGCATTAGTAATCCATCATCAAAATCATGACACTGAGCATCATTCATATAGTGGCATCAATTAAAGTTTAAATATTTAATTAGTAATTAAACTTGTCATAATTATATTGTACCCCTGAAAGTAATCAACTTGAGCAGATCCAGACAACAACTCCAACAACAAAAGAGGCCAGTCAGTAGCTGAATTAGTCAAACTTCTCGAAAACCCTCCAGTCTTATTCAGATGTTTAACAGCATTGGACCTAAACCCTTGTTGAACCGTAATCACCTCTTTAGCCAATTTCAAAGCAACTAATCCTTCCTTATGATCCAACCCCACTTTAACACTCTCTTGAGCATTTAATCGAACACTTAGCTTGCATGCTGCCTTATCCCACAACTCCACCAGATAACCCTTTTTCGACAAAGCCCGTTTCGCCAACCTCACATTCACCTTATCATTTTCACCAACTTTCCGTTTCAAACTAGTATCCAAGTTATGAGACTTTGATAGGACTGAAAGTCAAAGTCGGTCAAACAATGAGTCATCTCAGAAGTCAATATGGCAATGGTGTTTGTGATTGGAACACGAACACCACGGAAACAAATGGGGTGATTATCTTTCATTGACTCCACAAAATCAACATAACCTGTAACATGAGGTCCTTTGTTCCAGTTCTCTAAATGCCCTTTTCCAAATTAAATAAACTGTTACTAATATATAGAAAAAACAGTTCAAAAAAATTGCTGTATATATAACTGAAAATGAAAGTGAAAGTATATAATGTTGAATTACCCTCAAGGGTGAGTGTGGTTTTGCCGACGCCACGTGGACCATGGAAAACGAGAGGTTGATGGACACGTGGACCATTTCAGTGTTTCTTTGAAATATTGTGGCAGTTCCAATCAGTAGTCGTGTTGATGGAACCATCTCTATACGATTTCCACAATCATGGCGATTAAATTGAAAAATGTGATTTCCCAAAGTGCATAACATACAAAACATCTCTATAAGAGGTAAACAGTACACGTGGCAATATCGACCCATGTAATTTTCTCCTCAACCAATTTTAAAGGGTAAAATCATCAAATCAGCTTCAAAGGAAATGAGGAAAAAGTAGTTTCACCGCATACGATAAGTCACTTTATTTGAATCAATTACATTTTTATTGTACTAATCTAGATCTTGTAACCATACTTAACACAATAAATCAATATTAGGGTCTAAATCTATGTGGTCTTCACAACCACATTAAAGTTACAGGAATAAAATATATTACCCCGAACTCTGCATTGACTAAACATTGAATAAAATCCATAAGTTGAAGCTTAGCCCATTTTGAACGCTGAAACGGGTCATCCTTCTTGGGTGGATGCCTCCATGGAGCACCAAATCTTAATTTATCTTTTGGAATTTTCCCCTTTTGAGCATCATATGCAAACTTTCACAAAAGTGACAGTGCTCTGTCCATGGCAGGATTCACAACGGTAACCTATAATAGGAGATCAGAACAAATGGGACAAACAAAACTTTAAAATTCTTAACTTGATGAATGGATGATCATTAACAATTTGTACATGGTTTCTAATATATCAAATAAGGTTCGACTCTTACTTGCAAATATGCCAGATAGGCGAATGTTGTTTCTTTATCATCCATGAGCTTTCATATTTACATATCCACATATGTATATAAAAATTGAGTTGAAATGTTTATGCAAAATTTGCATATAGTTATACAATACTTACGTTTGGTAATCATTGCTCTGTTTAAGTGCATATATCTCGAAAAGATGTCGTGCATTGGGACCAAGGACCTCAATAATCAAATCCCACTACAAAGAAACGAAAAACAATTATTAGTTGTTCAAATCCAGATACTTAAGCAACCGAATCTTTCTATAAAAGCACAAGTAAATAGTCAGAGACATGTATGAATTCACCTCTGACTGGCTAAAATAATCTGAAACCATATGTACTTTTGCTTGTGGTGGGGTCCATCCAAATGTGTGCAATATACAACAAATCATATATTTTAAGACTGCTGGGAACAAGCTCCTATAATCCAATGATGTGCTGGAACTTGATTATTCATGCCAATCACACATATATTCTCTGAGAAAATGTACCCATTTGAAATAGTACAATTCTGAATGAGTGGAAAACATATAAATAAGTAACTAACTATCAATTATACTTTTCATATGCTTCCATTTTACATAAGTAGAACAAAATGAGATATCAAAAACCCAAAGACAGATGGAAACACTTGAGGTTACCTCATGGGAAATGAAGCATGGTGCGTAATATATGCATTATTCACAAGTCGAAGAGCTTAATATTACACAAAACTAAATGATTTGATCCATCAGCCCGATGACACTCTACTATACAAAGGCGCAAGTTACTTATCTATAAAAATAAAATGACTATGCACAACATGTAGGTAATTATGTTTTCTGATATTGAATGTTACCTGTCAGAAGTTACGAGAGTGACAGGCAAACACATCTCATTTGCACCTAAAGCTATCAATCTCCATATCAAACTGTCATGATACATAGATGCAGAGACTGATGAATCATCCACCAACACGGCATTTTTTAGGGCATCAATATTGTTTATTAGTATCAACTTTGGCTGCTCCATTAGCAATAAACAAAAAAGAAAGAAAACAAATAATCATCAGCATATGCATATGCACTAAAAAAGTACAGGTTGTTTAGTACAATACTTATTCAAATGTAGCTTACCTGAAAAAGTTCATTGAAATATAAAACCCACTTTTGTATAGTAGTAACTACATTGAATCATTGATATCATATATAATTCAATTCTAAAGTTGGAGACTACCGCTAACTCATATAAGAACTTGGGACTTGACAAAATAAGAACTTTAGATCAGGCTAATAAAGAGTATCAAACACATCAAATGTATTGCAGTTTGCAATATCTATCACCAATAAGCACTATATAAAGTAAGCAAAATCTTATTTTCTAAACTTGGGTACTCATACTTTATGCATTAGTAATCCATCATCAAAATCATGACACTGAGCAGCATTCATATGATGGCATCAATTAAAGTTTAAATATTTAATTAGTAATTAAACTTGTCATAATTATATTGTACCCCTGAAAGTAATCAGCTTGAGCAGATCCAGAAAACAACTCCAACATAAAAGAGGCCAGTCAGTAACTGAATTAGCCAAACTTCTCGAAAACCCTCCAGTCTTATTCAGATGTTTAACAGCATTGGACCTAAACCCTTGTTGAACCATAATCACCTCTTTAGCCAATTTCAAAGCAACTAATCCTTCCTTATGATTCAACCCCACTTCAACACTCTCTTGAGCATTTTATCGAACACTTAGCGTGCATGCTTCCTTATCCCACAACTCCACCAGATAACCCTTTTCGACAAAGCCCGTTTCGCCAACCTCACATTCACCTTATCATTTTCACCAATTATCCGTTTCAAACTAGTATCCAGGTTATGCCACTTTAATAGGACTGAAAGTCAAAGTCGGTCAAATAATGAGTCACCTCAGAAGTTAATATGGCCATGGTGTTTGTGATTGGAACACGAACACCACGGAAACAAATGGGGTGATTATCTTTCATTGACTCCACAAAATCAACATAACCTGTAACATGAAGACATGAGGTCCTTTGTTCCAGTTCTCTAAATGCCCTATATTTTCCAAATTAAATAAAGTGTTACTAATATATAGAACTGACAGTTCAAAAAAATTATATTATATAGAACTGTAATTGAAAATGAAAATATATAATGTTGAATTACCCTCAAGGATGAGTGTGGTTTTGCCGACGCCACGTGGACCATGGAGAATGAGAGGTTGATGGACACGTGGACCATTTCAATGTTTCTTTGAAATATTGTGACAGTTCCAATCAGTAGTCGTATTGGTGGTGATGGTCGGCGATTCGATCTGTATCATGTAAGAAGTCTGTTTGTTTATGTTGGATTATATAATAAAGTCCATTGGGCTTTATACTAACCCTATTACTAACTGGCCCGACTTTATCACACAAAATCATAAGATATGTTTACCTTTTTTTGAATGTTGGATTTGACAATTGATTTTTAGTTAAATACCTGTAAAATCACGTGTTTCTTTAAACGAAACAATTTAATGACAATTTTTAGATATTAAGTGAATGTTAATGCTAAAGTCATTTATTTAATGACCCATTTAACTAAGAAACTTGTCATTGTTTTTACAAATATATAGAGACATATATTTTCGCATACATATGTAACGTAATTAACTTCGTAAAAAAATTCATATTTGAATATTAATAATATAATAATTATAATTATAACTATTATATTAAAAGTAAATAATAATAATAAAGTTCGTTAAATTTGAGTATTTATATTTTTTTAAAATAATAATAATTATTGGTAATAATAAATGCCTTTTAAATTTTTAAAAAAATTAAAATACAATTATTATATAAAAGTTGTACATTATGCTTTAAAATTTGGGTGTTCTGTAAAAGATTTTATAAATTAGGAGAGATTGGTATTTATAAAAGATTTCGTATCATTTTTTAATTAAATTAATATAAAATTATGACATCATCATTATAAAAATTAAAGGGTAATTAGCTTAATGACAATATAATCATTTTAGAGCTTTATATGACTATATAGATAGATTGACAGTTTAGTTAGATCAACACTACCATATCTATTACTCATTTACTCCACGTCTCCACTAACCAACGTTTTTCTTGGTTGTGTTTTCTTCTTTTATTTTTGCCAATTTCCATCCCAAAGTTATTTACTTACCCTTCATCTAATCAAGTTATGAATAGTAAAATGTTTTATGCTTAGACTATTTATAACTTTTCATGTGACGTCACATGCAGATTGTACACTTTTTGGCCAAAAAGTATAATCTGCCTGTGACGTGGCAGTGCCAGAAACTTACTCTCAGACCATCTCCAATGCCGCGTCAGTTTGCACCGTCAGTCCAACTTGGCACAAACTGATGAAAACTAACGGTCGTTAATGTGGCGTCAGCTTTCGTCACATAAGGGCGTTAGTTGGAGTTGCAATGAAAAAAAGGTTAGTTTCGCATGTCTGTTGCTGATTGGTCCACGTGGTACTAACAGTTGTCCAACGGCTCTCTAGCCATTTCTCCTTTTTTCAATTATAAATACAACACTTCTTATTCATTTTTACACAATAAAAACATCAACTTTCTCTCAATATTTATACATATTACTCTAAAAAATTATGACAACGTATTTACTACCTTCGCAGACTTTGAAAGTAAAAAAGATGCGAAGAGTAATGGAATGTTATATCATTATACATAATATGATTTTAGAAGACAATGATTTTTCGCTATGTAAATGGGAAGAAAGATTTATAACCCGGGAAAGGGCAAATTGTGCCCAACGATGAAACAACCCAACCCGTAATCAACCGGATAATTTTTTTTTTTTTTAAGTAATTAAAACATTACGCGCCATTCAAAAGATTTAACCCAATCAATACAACCTGTTAAAGCTCACAACAACTTGTTTAAACATATGACGAGTTTAATGTTTACAAAAGGCACTAATGCCATTAATCATAAGTAATACAAGTTCGACCCATTTAAAATGATAGTTTTAATCCAAACTACAATCGAGCATTGTTTGGAGCTAAATTACCCAAAACGCTAGGTCAGCTTCCAAAAGCTTCAACTAGCAATCACCACGGGAATCTAATGTCCAACAACCCCCTTCCCTTTATCCGCACCTACATCTAAAAAGTAAACAATGAGAGGGGTAAGCTAACGCTTAGTGAATGCAATAATTATACACATACATATATAATATACCTACTTGCAAACACTTACACAAATACCGCATACATGCTAGCAACACGATTAGCTTATCAACTCAAATACAAGGCTACTAAACTCCAATACCACAAGATAGCATAACAATAGCATATATATATATATATATATATATATATATATATATATATATATATATATATATATATATATATATATATATATATATATATATATATATATATATATATCTCGAACAATATTATATGCTTACACTATAACACAAATAATCATGGTTAACCAAAACACAAAGGGAACGATTCTCGCGATTGAACCGTTAGCCACACAGACGCTACTAGCATGCATCACTAGTCCCTTGGGTGGTATCGCGTACCCGAACTTTAAACCCACTCGTCACGTGAAATGTGGTATCGCATACCCGAACTTAGAACCCACACTTCACGCCCGCACACACACATGATGATGAGGTATCGCATACCCGAACTTTAAACCCTCATCCCATGCCAACATGATGTGGTATCGCATACCCGAACTTAAAACCCACATCGTATTTTCACAAGTAAATACATTATATACACACATGTATAATTATTCCACTCACCTTATCGCCTTTGGTGAATTAGGAAATCAAGCTCGTAAATCTTCAATGTAACGCACCTATCACATTATGCATTTAATTAACATACAATCTAGTGGACTAACCACCACACTTAACACTTGAACATTTAATGACCCGGTTGCATTAAATAACTCATTTACACCAAAACTGCCCATTAATGGCCAAGACTCATCTTCAATCATTAAAGCTAGTGATTTAAAGTCTACTAACTCTAACTAACACAAACATAGGGTATTTCATACCCATTTCACCCAATTAGGCCAACCATTACCCATTTGACCCATTTCAACACTTAGACTCACAACTTTGGTCAAACTTTAACCCATTTAACAACCTTTCACTAATTTACAAGTCTATTAGTGTTTTAACAACAAATTAACACTTACAAACACCAAATTCATGACCAAAACCTAAATTATGACCATTTGGGTTTCCTTACAACAATATAACCCAAATTCGCCCATTTAACCCCCAAATGGGTCATACAAGTCTCTAGTAACCAAAACCCTAGCCATAAACCAATTAGAACTCAAAACATAGAGTTAAGACTTACCAATACTACTAAAATATAGCTAGAGACGTATGGAACAACTTTAAAGCTTGGACTTGGGTGAGATTTGGTCTCCTTCTTCTCCAAATGAGCTCTCTCTCACTAGAAACTCAACTATCTCTCTAAAATTGAATATGGTAGATGAAGATGTGATAAATGAGGATTGGGATAAGGTTGAACCAGTTTTAGACTCCTCAAAACCGGCCTCATTGTGAAAAGACCAAAACACCCCCAAAAGATGCCATTTAATATGGCTAAAATTGTCAATCAGCGACTATTGTCGCGATCCGCGATGACATGTCGCGTTACGTGACGACTGAAATGCGACAACCATTTTTTGAACGCGACAATTGAACAGAAGTCAGGATTTTTAACCATCGCGTTTGGATGTACTTTGTCGCGATCCGCGACGCGTCAGTTTGCGATATTACACATCAGAACGCGACAGATTAACAGGAGGGAGGGTTCCAGAATCCCATCGCATTTGAACCCATTTCGTCGCGTTCCGCGACACGCCAAGTCACGACATAGCACCTTGAATGGTGACAGTTTCCCAGTAACCCCACAAACTCAACTTTAAAACCACCTAAACTATATACAAACAACCATAGATACAATATTAAACGTACACGAGGATAAATATGCACCTTAAGTCACATTCGAGGAAAACGGGATGTTACAACTCACCCCCACTTGAATTGGAGCGCGTCCTCGCGATCCAAGCCGCATGACAAGCCGGAAGATAAACCAAAACGAACTCTTCGGATTCCCACGTAAACTCGGAACCCTTTCGATGTCGCCAATGCACTTTAAAGGTTCTAACCTCTTTGTTCCACAACATTTTAACCTTCTCATCAAGAATTGCAATCGGCTCTTCAACATATTCTAATTTGTTGTTCAACGCAATCTCAACGCAATCTCATCTAACGGCACCCAAGTCGAGTCATCCGCAAGACACTTACGGAGATGGGAAACATGAAACGTATTGTGAATCCCCGCAAGCTCTTCGGGCAACTCTAGTCTCTAAGCAACCTCACCAACAGGAGCCAAAACCTTGAAAGGACCAATAAATCGAGGAGCTAACTTTCCTCGCTTTCGAAACCGAATAACACCTTTCCATGGCGAAACCTTAAGCATCACCATGTCACCTTCTTGAAACTCAATCGGTCTCCTACCTTTATCGGCATAAGATTTTTGTCTATCTTGCGCCGCCTTTAGTCGAGCCTGAATCATCTCAATCTTACTATTCGTCTCTAAAACCAAATCGGTACTCCCGATTTCTCGTTGACCCACTTCACCCTAAAAAATAGGAGTTCGACATCTACGCCCATAAAGCATCTCATAAGGTGGCATTCCAATACTAGTGTGGTAACTATTATTGTACGAGAATTCCACCAATGGTAAGTGCTCATCCCAACTACCACCAAAGTCAATAACACACGCCCTTAACATATCTTCCAACGTTTGATTCGTACGCTCGGTTTGACCGTCTTTTTGAGGATGATACGCCGTGCTCATTTTCAATTGAGTACCCATATCTTCATGAAACTTATTCCAAAACCGAGAAATGAAACGAGTATCTCGATCCGAAACAATAGATATAGGAACCCCATGTCTTGATATCACCTCCTTAATAAACAACTTGGACAAAGTCTCCGACGATATCGTTTCTCGAATGGAAAAAACAAAGCACTCTTCGTCAATCGATCAACTATCACCCAAATCGTACATATTGGGTTCTCGCCGTCTTTGGTAACTTGGTAATGAAGTCCATGGTAATGTGCTCCCATTTCCATTTTGGAACTTCCGACAGTTGTAACTTACCGTACAGCTTTTGGTGTTCGGCTTTAACTTACAAACACGTGACACATTGTTTAACATACTTAACAACGTCACGTTTCATACCGGGCTACCAATACTCTTTCTTCAAATCATAGTACATCTTTGTTGCACCCGGATGAATGGAATACTTTGACTTATGTGCTTCTTCAAGCAGCACTTGTCGGTAACCACCCATCTTAGGCACCCACACTCTTCCTTGAAAAGACAATAAACCATGCTGGCCTAAAGTAATAGACTCTGTTTGCCCCACAATCTGCTCTTCATGTTTGTTGTGAACATATGCTTCTATTTGAATCTCACCAAGCTTTGCAAGAAAATCGTTAGTAATGATCATGCGTAACGATCCTACTCGTATTGCCGGATGTTGACTCTTTCGACTCAACGCATCCACGACCACGTTCGCCTAACCCGGGTGATAAAGTATTTCACAATCATAATCCTTTACCACATCCATCCACCTGTGTTGACGATAATTCAAATCTCGTTGGTTAAAGAGATGTTTCAAATTCTTATGATCCGAATAAATCGTACACTTGACACCATATAAGTAGTGGCGCCAAATTTTAAACGCATGTACCACTGCCGCCAACTTAAGATCATGAGTCGGGTATCTCTTTTCGTGTTCCTTCAATTGTCGAGAGGCGTAAGAGATGACTTTACCTCTTTGCATTTGATGTGATAAAACCGACCTTTAATTTTTACAACAAAACTAGCTAATAAATATTATCACACTATAGGAAACTGGTCCCGATCGTGCAGTAATAGATACTGGTAAGTCAAGTTCGTTCCACAGGGAGAAGCGTATTTAAGAATTTAACGACAATTAATTATACTAGAAAATGGGGTTTTAGTTGGTTTTGATTTTGAATATAATTAACTAAAACAATAATAAAAATTACAATAAATAAAAATATAAGAAAGTGTATTTACTTAGATTTCGCCCCCCTCGTTGATATGAATCATAGACAATTCATAATCAATTTACTATGGATTGTTGTTAAGTCCGATTACAATATTATATAGTATATAACTTCGTGAAAACCTCACGATTTCATAAAGTCTCGATTTACTAAGATTCAACTTAACTTTCGCTAATCTCGTCTTAACAAAGCAAACTATACCCGATCATTCAAATTGTGATTCAACATAGTTTTAACTTTCACTAAAACCTAAATCGTAACGGTTCCCCTTTTTTACAATTTCACGACTATGTAAATATAAATATCACCCAATCACCAAATCCATATTCTTATATTTTTGTTAGAAATATAATCCTACGTTTTGTCTAGACCACAAATAGTGTTGAAGCATATTTTATATATCACCAATTTAACTTTCGCTAAACGATTCAGTAAACTATATGACGGGGATTAAGTATTAAATTTATATAATAATGGATCTTTTGATTGAACACAATATCTAAAATGATCTAAATAACATCTTAACTAACTAAATTCAATCTAATTTTCATTGGATCTTATTTTAGATAGTTAACTATACCCCGATTATCTAAATTGAGACTTAGTCTAGTTTTGACTTTCGCCAAAACTTAAATCATAACGGTTTCCCTTTTTATGATTTCACGATTATATAAACTATAATATTACCCAAACCACCGAATCTTATTTCTAAATTGGTGTCAATAATTTATCCATAAGTTCGTCTAAATCACTTTTAGTGTTAAAGCATAATCTATATCAATAAAAATAACTTTCGCTATTTTTATCTAATAAATTAAGTGATAGGGTTAAATATCTAATTATATAACAATGGTTCTTTCAACTAGGCACAATATTAAAAATAATCTAAGTTACATTTTAGTATTCTAAATGAAAACAATCCATAATCGAGGGGTTCTACATCTAAGCAAACACGAGAGTAAACTAACTAATCATAATAATAGGACGGGAGTAAAAATGCAAACATAAAATAATAAACATGGCAATAATAATAATTCTAGCAAAATGATAGTAACAAAAAAAAAGCTACAACTAATAACAATAATAACAATAATAATGATAGTAGCGATAATGAAATTTAAATAGAACAACTTACAAACAAAGCTTCAATTTATTGATTGGAAATGGTAAGAAATGGAAATGACAGCACCCGTGCACACGAACAATAATACCCGTACAATATTGAAACTATCTAACTTGAACTTGGAATTAAAAATAATACGGAATACGAAACTTAAAATAATTGATACGGAGTAAAAGAAAATAATATGACAGTATCTTGAAATTAATTTGTGAGTAAGTTGATGTCTCTTGACTCTCTGCTTTCTATCTCTGTATCCCCTTTTCAACTAGTGCAAACCTCTTTCTATATAATCTCAAATCATGAGATTTAAGATTAAATTAATTACTATTATATTTTATATTTATTATTATATGTTAAACTGCATCTGAATCTGAGATGTTCTCTTGGTCCAGCCGAAAGTAGCAAATTTTATATCATAAAGTGTACCGCCCCATGTGAACTTGGAATCTAAATATGGTCGAAAAACTATGCGTTTCGCGTAGATAGGTACGCGTTTCGCGTAAGGCATCTTCATGAAAGTTGTATATTTTTGAGTTACAGACGTCTGTACACCTGATTCGCCTTTTTTTGAGTCCGTATGATTTAGTTATGATTTTTTTCGTGCAGGCGCGCTGATTTCGTAATTTCGATCATTTTAACTTGTAGTCTTGAGGCGCGATGTTGTAGTCTTTTGTTGCTCATTATAAATCTTCATTTTATCTTTATTTTGATCTTTATATCATTGAAAATCCATAATAACACTTCATTCGACGCTTTGGACATTTTAACCAATTACAAACCTGAAAACTACTCGGAAACACATAAAATCATAACATTTGGGACTGATATTGCGACTAAGAATATGCATTAATTGAGCAATATCAAATTACCCCACACTTAAACGTTGCTTATCCTCAAGCAATAACAACTTTTTAATAGACTCAGAATACTACACAATTTTCCATATCAATCATTCATCACACACACACACCACACGAAACGAAAACACACGCTTTATGAAACGACTTGAAAACACCACACGATATTTATTGGATCACACACACCACACGAAATGAAATTTTGGCAACAGAAACGAAGTTGAAATTTCGTGATTAAAGTCTCACGAAAAGTTAAAAATTTGGATCCTTAGGGAAAATTGGACCTTGTGAAAACGTTTTATAATTTTTTTAAAATGTCATGCTAGTTTTTACACTAGACACGTTTTCCGGTTTTAACCTCAAATTCCAGTTCTGGGTAACTGAAAACTGAAGTCACAGTCGGCGATTAGCAAGCTATCCGCCCCCATGATTGAAGTATCATGGAACTTGAAACCGAATGTCCTAAAAATGGTTTTACACAATATAGTTCACAAAATAGCATAAGTTTTAGAAGAAACTTATATCGTGTCCAAAAATCATCGGTGAACCATGAGTTTGCACACCTCAATTTGTTATGGCATATGTATGTTGACCGCGGTCAAACATAGATGCGGTTGATCTTTACGGAGATCATCCATCTGGGGATTAGATTCATTAGTCTTAAAAGCTAATTTGCAATGTGCCCCCCCCATTGTACGAGACATATCCATCTCATGGTTAGGATTAGTCTGACCACCAAAAACCTTGTTTAATGCTGAGGTGAAGTGGATTTTCAGCCGATGATAGAGATGACTTTTCAAGATTTTTCGTCAACCTACAGCTGTTCTGGACTACATCTTCTAACATAAGTTAGCAAGTGTGTCATTTTGGAAGACTTTACTTCCTTAAGGGATAGACTTGATTCATCCTTTATTACTCGTATCAATGGAATAAACAGGTTTATACATTCCAAAGCAATGATATCTGCAATAAACTTAATAGAAACATGTGATAAATGGTTCTAAACATATGGGTTTATAAATTCTGTTATACTTGATTTTCTTTTATAGGTTTTAATCAAATAATCTTATGTACTTTTAATGTATGGAGACAATAATTTCGGTTTTTGACACCTAATCTTTAATTGCTTGTAAGTACCTTAAAAATTGACTAGATATATTTGTTTAAAAATTTTCAAAATTTTCGTAAAAACCACCAAGTTATAAGTTCTCGAGAATTTATATATTCCCACCCCACACTTAAGATTATGTAATGCCCTCATTACATAAAATCATATTAAATGTATAAATTTGAGAGGACAAAAAGTGTAAAGTATTTGGAACTTCCTTATGTTAAGTAATTGGACATTATAAAATGCTTATCGTATGAATATATCCAATCCCTTTATCACAATATAAATCCGGTGTTTCGTTATGTCGAATGCATCATCATCGTAAGTACCTGTCGACAATCATGTTAATCACACAAAAGATGGGGTTATACTTCAATAGTACCAAAAATTTTACCCCACACTTAAAATTTTTGTACATATATAAACAAACAAAAATATAATAAACTAAAAGCACAATTATTTATTTTTTTCAACTTAGTAACTAATTAAATTTTTAAAATATCATTTATAAAATTTATATTTCTTATAACGAAAAGTTCGGTTGTAAAACCTAGTCTTTATCCGTTTATAAATTTTAAAATTCAATTTTTAAAAATTAATGTATTAAAAAATTAAATATTTTTTTAGATTTTTAAAAATCACACAAATTTAATAAGAATTAAATGCACTCTATATTATTTTTTTACTTTTATTTTATAAAGTACATAATGAATAAAAGGCACACAAATAATGAATTTTTTTTTACAAGTCGTTTTCTCGACTCGACCCCATACTTTATTGCCTAGCGGGGTCAAATTTTTCTATATTTATCGGACGACATGTAAAATTAGTGGAGAAAGTTCCACGAATCAGAAGAGTGAGCCATTCATTTACATCTCGGGTGGTATATAATATATCAGATAAATCCTTTTTCAGTTGACCAAAAAAAATGACTCAACCCGAGAGTCAACGCACAACTCTTCTCTAAGTGTGGCTTGCAATAAAAATTTTATTCTCCTAGGTGGATCCTGCCCAAATGGATCATCTTTCAAGGTATTCTAAGTGTTAACCTCTTGAGGATATACGAATTCAACATGAGAAGGTGACTCCTCAAGTGGTTTTAATATATTAAACTCCTCATCCTCAATGATCCCTGATAATTTCATCAACTCGGCCTCCTCATTATCACAATTATACCTGAGTGAATTATTATAAACTGAAAAGTTCTCGGGTGTATGAATAACCGGTTCTACCACTTCGACCTCGGAATTAGAATCCTCATCATTATTCTTTCCATTCACTACATATTCATTTTGACTTATCCTATTTATATATTTCATAGAGGTTTCATATTCTTTTAATTCAAGAGGTTCCTGTGAATTTATTTTTACAATTTCAATTTGCACCTTGTCCTCAACTGTTTGTTCATTTGGAACCTGTAAAATAGGGTTAGGATAACAATATGAAGACTCAACCGATGAATCATCCGATTGTCTTTCCGAAAGAATAGTAAACAAACACTCCATTTTTCTTTCTAGATTTTGAATAGATGTTTGATTTTGTTGACATTGTTGATTTAGTAATTCCCTAGTTTTGGTTTGACTTTCAATAAAACTCATCATAATATTTTGAAAATCATACGAGTAATTTTCTTCATTTTGAGTTTGTTGAAAATTTTGTGGCATTAGGTTAGAAAATTGGTATTGTTGATAATTTTGTGGGGAATCGTAATAAGGTTGGTTTGGATAATAAAAATCTGGATTCGAGTTATTCTCTTGATATTCATTCCATATATAGTTCATGAATTCATAACTCTCCATTTGATCCATGGAAATATGATAATCACATTCCCAAGTCAAATGGTAACCTGCACAATTTTCACAAATATATGTAGTTTCAACCCTATTAAACATAGATGAATCGCACCAATTATCATCAAAACTTGTTTGAGAGTAGTGACTAAATTGTTGGGCATTAAAAAGATTTTCCATGGTCATATTCTCAAAATCATCCATATTACAGTATGACTGGAACCTAGTTGAATTTTAAAAAGAACAAAGAGAAAAATAAAACAGAACTTTCGTAGGAAAATAAATTCCGACGAAAGGATCAAATAACTAAAAGTAATTAAATTCCTGAATGAACAATTTCTCCCCGGCAGCGGCGCCAGAAAGTTGATGTGACAAAACTGACCTTTAAATTTTACAACAAAACTAGCTAATAAATATTATCACACTACAGGCAACTGGTCCCGATCGTGCAGTAATAGATACTGGTAAGTCAAGTTCGTTCCACAGGGAGAAGCGTATTTAAGAATTTAACTACAATTAATTATACTAGAAAATGGGGTTTTAGTTGGTTTTGATTTTGAATATAATTAACTAAAACAATAATAAAAATTACAATAAATAAAAATATAAGAAAGTGTATTTACTTAGATTTCGCCCCCCTCGTTGATATGAATCATAGACAATTCATAATCAATTTACTATGGATTGTTGTTAAGTCCGATTACAATATTATATAGTATATAACTTCGTGAAAACCTCACGATTTCATAAAGTCTCGATTTACTAAGATTCAACTTAACTTTCGCTAATCTCGTCTTAACAAAGCAAACTATACCCGATCATTCGAATTGTGATTCAACCTAGTTTTAACTTTCACTAAAACCTAAATCGTAACGGTTCCCCTTTTTTACAATTTCACGACTATGTAAATATAAATATCACCCAATCACCAAATCCATATTCTTATATTTTTGTTAGAAATATAATCCTACGTTTTGTCTAGATCACAAATAGTGTTGAAGCATATTTTATATATCACCAATTTAACTTTCGCTAAACGATTCAATAAACTATGTGACGGGGATTAAGTATTAAATTTATATAATATTGGATCTTTTGATTGAACACAATATCTAAAATGATCTAAATAACATCTTAACTAACTAAATTCAATCTAATTTTCATTGGATCTTATTTTAGATAGTTAACTATACCCCGATTATCAAAATTGAGACTTAGTCTAGTTTTGACTTAAGCCAAAACTTAAATCATAACGGTTTCCCTTTTTATGATTTCACGATTATATAAACTATAATATCACCCAAACCACCGAATCTTATTTCTAAATTGGTGTCAATAATTTATCCATAAGTTCGTCTAAATCACTTTTAGTGTTAAAGCATAATCTATATCAATAAAAATAACTTTCGCTATTTTTATCTAATAAATTAAGTGATAGGGTTAAATATCTAATTATATAACAATGGTTCTTTCAACTAGGCACAATATTAAAAATAATCTAAGTTACATTTTAGTATTCTAAATGAAAACAATCCATAATAGAGGGGTTCTACATCTAAGCAAACACGAGAGTAAACTAACTAATCATAATAATAGGACGGGAGTAAAAATGCAAACATAAAATAATAAACATGGCAATAATAATAATTCTAGCAAAATGATAGTAACAAAAAAAAAGCTACAACTAATAACAATAATAATGATAGTAGCGATAATGAAATTTAAATAGAACAACTTACAAACAAAGCTTCAATTTATTGATTGGAAATGGTAAGAAATGAAAATGACAGTACCCGTGCACATGAACAATAATACTCGTACAATATTGAAACTATCTAACTTGAACTTGGAATTAAAAATAATACGGAATACGAAACTTAAAATAATTGATACGGAGTAAAAGAAAATAATATGACAGTATCTTGAAATTAATTTGTGAGTAAGTTGATGTCTCTTGACTCTCTGCTTTCTACCTCTGTATCCCCTTTTCAACTGGTGCAAACCTCTTTCTATATAATCTCAAATCATGAGATTTAAGATTAAATTAATTACTATTATATTTTATATTTATTATTATATGTTAAACTGCATCTGAATCTGAGATGTTCTCTTGGTCCAGCCGAAAGTAGCAAATTTTATATCATAAAGTGTACCGCCCCATGTGAACTTGGAATCTAAATCTGGTCGAAAAACTATGCGTTTTGCGTAGATAGGTACGCATTTCGCGTAAGGCATCTTCATGAAAGTTGTATATTTTTGAGTTACGGACGTCTGGACACCTGATTCGCCTTTTTTTGAGTCCGTACGATTTAGTTATGATTTTTTCGTGCAGCCGCGCTGATTTCGTGATTTCGATCATTTTAACTTGTAGTCTTGAGGCGCGATGTTGTAGTCTTTTGTTGCTCATTAGAAATCTTCATTTTATCTTTATTTTGATCTTTATATCATTGAAAATCCATAATAACACTTCATTCGACGCTTTGGACATTTTAACCAATTACAAACCTGAAAACTACTCGGAAACACATAAAATCATAACATTTGGGACTGATATTGCGACTAAGAATATGCATTAATTGAGCAATATCAAATTACCCCACACTTAAACATTGCTTGTCCTCAAGCAATAACAACTTTTTAATAGACTCAGAATACTACACAATTTTCCATATCAATCATTCATCACACACACACACCACACGAAACGAAAACACACGCTTTATGAAATGACTTGAAAACACCACACGATATTTATTGGATCACACACACCACACGAAATGAAATTTTGGCAACAGAAACGAAGTTGAAATTTCGTGATTAAAGTCTCACGAAAAGTTAAAAATTTGGATCCTTAGGGAAAATTGGACCTTGTGAAAACGTTTTATAATTTTTTTAAAATGTCATGCTAGTTTTTACACTAGACACGTTTTCCGGTTTTAACCTCAAATTCCGGTTGTGGGTAACTGAAAACTGAAGTCACATTCGGCGATTAGCAAGCTATCCGCCCCCATGATTGAAGTATCATGGAACTTGAAACCGAATGTCCTAAAAATGGTTTTACACAATATAGTTCACAAAATAGCATAAGTTTTAGAAGAAACTTATATCGTGTCCAAAAATCATCGGTGAACCATGAGTTTGCACACCTCAATTTGTTATGGCATATGTATGTTGACCGCGGTCAAACATAGATGCGGTTGATCTTTACGGAGATCATCCATCTGGGGATTAGATTCATTAGTCTTAAAAGCTAATTTGCAATGTGCCCCCCCCCCCATTGTACGAGACATATCCATCTCATGGTTAGGATTAGTCTGACCACCAAAAACCCTGTTTAATGCTGAGGTGAAGTGGATTTCCAGCTGATGATAGAGATGACTTTTCAAGATTTTTCGTCAACCTACAGCTGTTCTGGACTACATCTTCTAACATAAGTTAGCAACTGTGTCATTTTGGAAGACTTTACTTCCTTAAGGGATGGACTTGATTCATCCTTTATTACTCGTATCAATGGAATAAACAGGTTTATACATTCCAAATCAATGATATCTGCAATAAACTTAATAGAAACATGTGATAAATGGTTCTAAACATATGGGTTTATAAATTCTGTTATACTTGGTTTTCTTTTATAGGTTTTAATCAAATAATCTTATGTATTTTTAATGTATGGAGACAATAATTTCGGTTTTTGACACCTAATCTTTAATTGCTTGTAATTACCTTAAAAATTGACTAGATATATTTGTTTAAAAATTTTCAAAATTTTCGTAAAAACCACCAAGTTATAAGTTCTCGAGAATTTATATATTCCCACCCCACACTTAAGATTATGTAATGCCCTCATTACATAAAATCATATTAAATGTATAAATTTGAGAGGACAAAAAGTGTAAAGTATTTGGAACTTCCTTTTGTTAAGTAATTGGACATTATAAAATGCTTATCGTATGAATATATCCAATCCCTTTATCACAATATAAATCCGGTGTTTCGTTATGTCGAATGCATCATAATCGTAAGTACCTATCGACAATCATGTTAATCACACAAAAGATGGGGTTGTACTTCAATAGTACCAAAAATTTTACCCCACACTTAAAATTTTTGTACATATATAAACAAACAAAAATATAATAAACTAAAAGCACAATTATTTATTTTTTTCAACTTAGTAATTAATTAAATTTTTAAAATATCATTTATAAAATTTATATTTCTTATAACGAAAAGTTCGGTTGTAAAACCTAGTCTTTATCCGTTTATAAATTTTAAAATTCAATTTTTAAAAATTAATGTATTAAAAAATTAAATATTTTTTTAGATTTTTAAAAATCACACAAATTTAATAAGAATTAAATGCACTCTATATTATTTTTTTACTTTTATTTTATAAAGCACGTAATGAATACAAGGCACACAAATAGTGAATTTTTTTTTTACAAGTCGTTTTCTCGACTCGACCCCACACTTTATTGCCTAGCGGGGTCAAATTTTTCTATATTTATCGGACGACATGTAAAATTAGTGGAGAAAGTTCCACAAATCAAAAGAGTGAGCCATTCATTTACATCTCGGGTGGTATATAATATATCAGATAAATCCTTTTTCAGTTGACCGAAAAAAAATGACTCAACCCGAGAGTCAACGCACAACTCTTCTCTAAGTGTGGCTTGCAATAAAAATTTTATTCTCCTAGGTGGATCCTGCCCAAATGGATCATCTTTCAAGGTATTCCAAGTGTTAACCTCTTGAGGATATACGAATTCAACATGAGAAGGTGACTCCTCAAGTGATTTTAATATATTAAACTCCTCATCCTTAATGATCCCTGATAATTTCATCAACTCGGCCTCCTCATTATCACAATTATACCTGAGTGAATTATTATAAACTGAAAAGTTCTCGGGTGTATGAATAACCGGTTCTACCACTTCGACCTCGGAATTAGAATCCTCATCATTATTCTTTCCATTCACTACATATTCATTTTGACTTATCCTATTTATATATTTCATAGAGGTTTCATATTCTTTTAATTCAAGAGGTTCCTGTGAATTTATTTTTACAATTTCAATTTGCACCTTGTCCTCAACTGTTTGTTCATTTGGAACCTGTAAAATAGGGTTAGGATAACAATATGAAGACTCAACCGATGAATCATCCGATTGTCTTTCCGAAAGAATAGTAAACAAACACTCCATTTTTCTTTCTAGATTTTGAATAGATGTTTGATTTTGTTGACATTGTTGATTTAGTAATTCCCTAGTTTTGGTTTGACTTTCAATAAAACTCATCATAATATTTTGAAAATCATACGAGTAATTTTCTTCATTTTGAGTTTGTTGAAAATTTTGTGGCATTAGGTTAGAAAATTGGTATTGTTGATAATTTTGTGGGGAATCGTAATAAGGTTGGTTTGGATAATAAAAATCTGGATTCGAGTTATTCTCTTGATATTCATTCCATATATAGTTCATGAATTCATAACTCTCCATTTGATCCATGGAAATATGATAATCACATTCCCAAGTCAAATGGTAACCTCCACAATTTTCACAAATATATGTAGTTTCAACCCTATTAAACATAGATGAAACGCACCAATTATCATCAAAACTTGTTTGAGAGTAGTGACTAAATTGTTGGGCATTAAAAAGATTTTCCATGGTCATATTCTCAAAATCATCCATATTACAGTATGACTGGAACCTAGTTGAATTTTAAAAAGAACAAAGAGAAAAATAAAACAGAACTTTCGTAGGAAAATAAATTCCGACGAAAGGATCAAATAACTAAAAGTAATTAAATTCCTGAATGAACAATTTCTCCCCGGCAGCGGCGCCAGAAAGTTGATGTGACAAAACTGACCTTTAAATTTTACAACAAAACTAGCTAATAAATATTATCACACTACAGGCAACTGGTCCCGATCGTGCAGTAATAGATACTGGTAAGTCAAGTTCGTTCCACAGGGAGAAGCGTATTTAAGAATTTAACTACAATTAATTATACTAGAAAATGGGGTTTTAGTTGGTTTTGATTTTGAATATAATTAACTAAAACAATAATAAAAATTACAATAAATAAAAATATAAGAAAGTGTATTTACTTAGATTTCGCCCCCTCGTTGATATGAATCATAGACAATTCATAATCAATTTACTATGGATTGTTGTTAAGTCCGATTACAATATTATATAGTATATAACTTCGTGAAAACCTCACGATTTCATAAAGTCTCGATTTACTAAGATTCAACTTAACTTTCGCTAATCTCGTCTTAACAAAGCAAACTATACCCGATCATTCGAATTGTGATTCAACCTAGTTTTAACTTTCACTAAAACCTAAATCGTAACGGTTCCCCTTTTTTACAATTTCACGACTATGTAAATATAAATATCACCCAATCACCAAATCCATATTCTTATATTTTTGTTAGAAATATAATCCTACGTTTTGTCTAGATCACAAATAGTGTTGAAGCATATTTTATATATCACCAATTTAACTTTCGCTAAACGATTCAATAAACTATGTGACGGGGATTAAGTATTAAATTTATATAATAATGGATCTTTTGATAGAACACAATATCTAAAATGATCTAAATAACATCTTAACTAACTAAATTCAATCTAATTTTCATTGGATCTTATTTTAGATAGTTAACTATACCCCGATTATCTAAATTGAGACTTAGTCTAGTTTTGACTTTCGCCAAAACTTAAATCATAACGGTTTCCCTTTTTATGATTTCACGATTATATAAACTATAATATTACCCAAACCACCGAATCTTATTTCTAAATTGGTGTCAATAATTTATCCATAAGTTCGTCTAAATCACTTTTAGTGTTAAAGCATAATCTATATCAATAAAAATAACTTTCGCTATTTTTATCTAATAAATTAAGTGATAGGGTTAAATATCTAATTATATAACAATGGTTCTTTCAACTAGGCACAATATTAAAAATAATCTAAGTTACATTTTAGTATTCTAAATGAAAACAATCCATAATCGAGGGGTTCTACATCTAAGCAAACACGAGAGTAAACTAACTAATCATAATAATAGGACGGGAGTAAAAATGCAAACATAAAATAATAAACATGGCAATAATAATAATTCTAGCAAAATGATAGTAACAAAAAAAAACTACAACTAATAACAATAATAATGATAGTAGCGATAATGAAATTTAAATATAACAACTTACAAACAAAGCTTCAATTTATTGATTGGAAATGGTAAGAAATGGAAATGACAGCACCCGTGCACACGAACAATAATACCCGTACAATATTGAAACTATCTAACTTGAACTTGGAATTAAAAATAATACGGAATACGAAACTTAAAATAATTGATACGGAGTAAAAGAAAATCATATGATAGTATCTTGAAATTAATTTGTGAGTAAGTTGATGTCTCTTGACTCTCTGCTTTCTATCTCTGTATCCCCTTTTCAACTGGTGCAAACCTCTTTCTATATAATCTCAAATCATGAGATTTAAGATTAAATTAATTACTATTATATTTTGTATTTATTATTATATGTTAAACTGCATATGAATCTGAGATGTTCTCTTGGTCCAGCCGAAAGTAGCAAATTTTATATCATAAAGTGTACCGCCCCATGTTAACTTGGAATCTAAATCTGCTCAAAAAACTACGCATTTCGCGTAGATAGGTATGCGTTTCGCGTAAGGCATCTTCATGAAAGTTGTAGATTTTTGAGTTACGGACGTCTGGACACCTGATTCGCCTTTTTTCGAGTCCGTGTGATTTAGTTATGATTTTTTTTGTGCAGGCTCGCTGATTTCGTGATTTCGATCATTTTAACTTGTAGTCTTGAGGCGCGATGTTGTAGTCTTTTGTTGCTCATTAGAAATCTTCATTTTATCTTTATTTTGATCGTTATATCATTGAAAATTCATAACAACACTTCATTCGACGCTTTGGACATTTTAACCAATTACAAACCTGAAAACTACTCTGAAACACATAAAATCATAACATTTGGGACTGATATTGCGACTAAGAATATGCATTAATTGAGCAATATTAGCATTAGAACACACTCGATTCCATTTACCAAGGCATCACAATAAACCGTCATATCTTTGATTCTTTCCGGTAATACCAACACGGAGCTTGACACAATTTCTCCTTTAATAATTGGAAAGCAATTTCTTGCTCGTTTTCCCAATTAAATCTGGCGTTCTTCCTTGTCAACTTCGTCAATGGAGAAGCAATTTTGGAAAAATCTTGGATAAACCGTCGATAATAACCGGCCAATCCGAGAAAACTTCGAATTTCCGTAGGCGTAGTCAGTTTTCCCCAATTCTTCACCGTTTCTATCTTCCCCGGATCTACTTGAATACCATCTTTATTCACAATATGGCCAAGGAATTGAACTTCCCTTAGCCAAAATTCACATTTGGAGAATTTAGCATACAACTTCTCCTTCCGTAACGTCTTCAACACTTTACGCAAATGGTGTTCTTGTTCCTTCATACTCTTAGAATAAACAAGTATGTCGTCACTGAACACAATTACCGACTTGTCCAACATAGGTTGGCACACCCGATTCATAAGATCCATGAATGCCGCTGGTGCATTCGTAAGACCAAAAGGCATAACTACAAACTCAAAATGCCCGTAATGCGTTCGAAAAGCCGTTGTCTCTATGTCTTCCTCACGGACCCGCACTTGATGATAGCCGGACCGTAAGTCAATCTTAGAAAAATACGTTGCACCTTGGAGTTGGTCAAACAAATCGTCAATCCGAGGCAATGGATAACGATTCTTGATCGTCACTTTGTTCAACTCCCGATAATCGATGCACATTCGCATACTACCATCCTTCTTTTTCACAAACAAAACCGGAGCACCCCATGGCGAGGAACTCGGTCGAATGAAACCCTTTTCAAGCAACTCTTGGGTTTGATTTAACAACTCTTGCATTTCCGTCGGCGCTAAACTATAAGGAGTTTTAGCAATGGGAGTAGCTCCCGGAACCAACTCAATGCGAAATTCAACTCGTCTTTCCGCCGGAACACCCGGTAATTCATCCGAAAAAACGTCTTTAAATTCATTAACCACCAGAATTTCACGAATGGATGGTGGCTCATCACGAGTATCAACCACATGGGCAAGAAAAACCGTGTCACCACTCTTAAGAAAACGTCGCGCCCGTGCATAAGTGCATAATGGCACGAGTCTTCTTCGTTTATCGCCATGAATAATCAACTCCCCCCCACTTGGGGTCTTCACACGAATGAACTTATCATGGCATGCAATATCGGCTCTATAACGATCGAGCCAATCCATACCAACAACAATATCAAACTCACCCAAAGTCATCGGAATGAGATCAATTTTAAACGTTTCGGTACCCAACATAACATTACAATCCTTACACGCATCAACCCCTAGCACCGTCTTGCCATCCGCTATTTCGACTTCTACCGGACGACTTAAATTAGCTAGCGGTTTGTTAAGCTTAGACACAAATCGAGGCGACACAAAAGACAAATTAGCACCGCTATCAAATAATATCCTTGCCGGATTAGAGTTAACCATGAAAGTACCTAAGACAAATTCATTGGATTGCTTGGCCTCATCATTGGTCATCAAATAATTTCGCCCCCGGGCCGTACCCGCTGCCCTCTCTAACCTCTTAACATGATCATTGTTCAAATCGGGACACTCCGACTTCCGGTGTCCTTGCTTTTGGCAATTGAAACAAGTGAGTGTGTTCGTAGCTGGCGTTGGGCATTCACGAGAGATATGACCCTTTTGACCACAATTATAGCAATTTGGGAGAAAACTTCCGGAACCACCATTCTTCACGCTATTAACACTTTCGGAACCCTTCTTGCTCTTTTTGTTTGAAAAGTTCGAATGACTAGAACCTTCAAACTTTCTCTTGGAAAGAGAAAAATCACTTCTTCTTGGAACCTCCGGCTCGAAACCCCGAGCTAATTCAAATAACTCTTCAAAAGACTTAGCCATTCCCCGACTAATCTTGCCCTTCAACTCATTATTCATGGTACAGTAGAAATCTTTCATCAACTTGTGATCGTCACCAACATATTCCGGACAAAAATGAGTCTTTGCCAAGAAGGTAGACTTGAGAGTAACCAAGTCCATTGAACCTTGTCGCAAATTATGCAACTCGTCCCGGATTCTATCAAGGTCGGAAGAAGTTCGGTATTCTTTGAAAAATTCCTTCTTAAACTCTTCGCACGTCAAGCTCATACATTGCTCCTCACTGTACAATTGGATCTTATCATCCCACCACAACTTAGCTTCTTCACGCAACATACTAGAACCATACCTTATTTTCTTCTCGGGAGGGCATTGGCGGTACGGAAGGCCCCCTCGATATCGGAAATCCAACAAGTGCTTTTCAAAGGATCCCTCACCCTATTAAACATAGGAGGTTGAGCATCCTTGAAGTTTTTGTAATGGAAGTCCCGCCTTCCATTCCCACCATTATCATCGCCCCTTTCGCCACGAGGATAAATGTTTCTAGCTTCAAATGCCTCTTTGATCGCGGCATTCATTCATTCATTGATTAACTCGGTTATTTGCTCATCAACCGATTCTTGGAAGACATTTCTAACATCTTCGAGAAACTTAGTCTTTTGACTTTTAAAGATGGCCTCAACCTTGGCCGTGAAATCGGAGTCTTCACTCGTACCCCGGTTATCAGTATCATGTCCGTTTCTCATCTTCATTCTATAAAACGGAAGAGGTTAAACAACGAAACGAAAAGAAACGACACATATATACGCATATACACCTCACCGCCCCATCTTGCTTGACAATCGTCGTACATTGCTTGTTTGACACGATTTGCACCCGTAACAATGGTAGCTAATCATTATTACGCGAGCACATCACATTAACTCAATAGTACCACGTCTATCTCGCTTGATGATTGCAAATATAACACAAAACAAATAGCGCAAGGTTAGTTCACATAAACTTACGCACTAACCAATCCCGATCCGACCCGAAGTCCTACAAGTCCAGCATAAAGCGCACACACAATAAAGTCTAAGTCTAGGCACCTATCTCAAGTCGCCTAAACCACTTAGACCATGCTCTGATACCACTTGAAACAACCCAACCCGTAATCAACTAAATAATTTTTTTTAAAGTAATTAAAACATTACGCGCCATTCAAAAGATTTAACCCAATCAATACAACCTGTTAAAGCTCACAACAACTTGTTTAAACATATGATGAGTTTAATGTTTACAAAAGGCACTAATGCCATTAATCATAGGTAATACAAGTTCGACCCATTTAAAATGATAGTTTTAATCCAAACTACACTCGAGCATGGTTTGGGGCTAAACTACCCAAAACGCTAGGTCGACTTCCAAAAGCTTCAACTAGCAATCACCACGGGAATCTAATGTCCAACAACCCCTTCCCTTTATCCTCACCTGCATCTAAAAAGAAAACAACGAGAGGGGTAAGCTAACGCTTAGTGAATGCAATAATTATACACATACATATATAATATACCTACTTGCAAACACTTACACAAATACCGTTTACATGCTAGAAACACGATTAGCTTATCAACTCAAATATAAGGCTACTAACCTCCAATACCACAAGCTAGCATAACAATAGCATATATATATATATATATATATATATATATATATATATATATATCGAATAATATTATATGCTTACACTACAACACAAATAATCATGGTTAACTAAAACACAAAGGGAACGATTCTCGCGATTGAACCATTAGCCACACAGACGCCACTAGCATGCATCACTAGTCCCTTGGGTGGTATCGCGTACCCGAACTTTAAACCCACCCATCACGTGAAATGTGGTATCGCATACCCGAACTTAGAACCCACACTTCACGCCCGCACACACACACATGATGATGAGGTATCGCATACCCGAACTTTAAACCCTTATCCCATGCCAACACGATGTGGTATCGCATACCCGAACTTAAAACCCACATCGTATTTTCACAAGTAAATACATTATATACACACATCTATAATTATTCCACTCACCTTATCGCCTTTGGTGAATTAGGAAATCAAGCTCGAAAATCTTCAATGTAACGCACCTATCACATTATACATTTAATTAACATACAATCTAGTGGACTAACCACCACACTTAACACTTGAGCATTTAATGACCCGATTGCATTAAATAACTCATTTACACCAAAACCACCCATTAATGGCCAAGACACATCTTCAATCATTAAAGCTGGTGATTTAAAGTCTACTAACTCTAACTAACACAAACTTAGGGTATTTCATACCCATTTCACCCAATTAGGCCAACCATTACCCATTTGACCCATTTCAACACTTAGACTAACAACTTTGGTCAAACTTTAACCCATTTAACAACCTTTCACTAATTTACAAGTCTACTAGTGTTTTAACAACAAATTAACACTTACAAACATCAAATTCATGACCAAACCCTAGATTATGACCATTTGGGGTTCCTTACAACAGTATAACCCAAATTCGCCCATTTAACCCCCAAATGGCTCATACAAGTCTCTAGTAACCAAACCCTAGCCATACACCAATTAGTACTCAAAACATAGAGTTAAGACTTACCAATACTACCAAAATGTAACTAGAGACGTAGGGAACAACTTTAAAGATTGGACTTGGGTGAGATTTGGTCTCCTTCTTCTCCAAATGAGCTCTCTCTCACTAGAAACTCAACTCTCTCTCTAAAATTGAATATGGTAGATGAAGATGTGATAAATGAGGATTGGGATAAGGTTGCACCAGTTTTAGACTCCCCAAAACCGGCCTCATTGTGAAAAGACCAAAACACCCCCAAAAGATGCCATTTAATATGGCTAAATTTGTCAATCAGCGACTATTGTCGCGATCCGCGACGACATGTCGCGTTACGCGATGACTGAAACGCGGCAACCATTTTTTGAACGCGACAATTGAACAGAAGTCAGGATTTTTAACCATCGCATTTGGATGTACTTCGTCGCGATCCGCGACGCGTCAGTTCGCGATATTACACATCAGAACGCGACAGATTAACAAGAGGGAGGGTTCCAGAATCCCATCGCGTTTGAACCCATTTCGTCGCGTTCCGCGACACGCCAAGTCGCGACATAGCACCTTGAAACGCGACAGTTTCCCAGTAACCCCACAAATTCAACTTTAAAAACACCTAAACTATATACAAACAACCATAGATACAATATTAAACGTACACGAGGATAAATACGCACCTTAAGTCACATTCGGGGAAAACGGGATGTTACAAACGAGTAAGGAATAGAGGACGTGATCAAGACATTGTCACAAGAATAATAAGGGATAGGGCGGTGCACGACCAACTCACTGAAGATTTAACCGAGCATATTTAGAATCTTCCAACGTCATTTCGACCTACGAATTAGTCCTTAATTATGTAATCTTTAATATTATTATTTTTAGATTGTAATTTTTTTTTTGTATTACTTATTTATTTAATGGTTTGTATTTTGTTTTATTATTAATAAATATCTTATTATTAGTTATATTAAATAATGTGTTAAATTATATAAAAAACGTAAAAATAAAAACTGGTGGACCATACTAAAACTTACACTGAAAACTGACATTTAGGGTTAAAAAATGTCAGAAACTGACAATGCCCAGTCAGAGTCAGATTGCACTTTTTGGTTAAAAAGTGTCAAAACTGAATGTGACGTCACAGTCACGGTTAGAAATTGTATCATTAACCTAAAATGTAAAGTGTTTGTGTCAAATTCGAGTATGGACCACATATTTTGTATTTTAACATTTTATTATTTTAATTTAATACATTATTTAATATAAAGTAAAAACTTAATATTCATAGAATAGAAAACTACATAAAATTTGAAAAAACGGAAAAAATAGAAAAAAAACATTCGTTTAAAAAAATATTCATCGTTTTTGAAGGAGTCGTCGTTTTGTGGTGGTGGCGTTGGTTAGAGAAAATATTGGTATTTGTAGAGGAACATTTTTTTGAAGCCCTTCTATCATTTCTTTGAGAGTTTGGTCATTAATTCTTGAGGGATCGATAACTAAAATGGTACACCTTGAAAATCGGTACAGAGGGTTTTTTCTTTTTCTTTTTTCGCATGCTGAATACCCAATGTTCTTTCCGCTTTATGCTTTGAAACATCTGCCAAAGCCTCGCCTGCCTTTGATGAACGAGTTGTGGCGGTGCTAGTTGATAGGGCCTTCTTTTTTGCCTTTTCTAAGCCCATTGGTCTCGGAAAAGGATCGTCATCTAAAAGATCATTTTGAGAAAGTGGAACCTCAAACCCCTCATCGTCGGCATCTAAAGAAACGGGACTGCCCTAGCTGGGAACGTACCACTTTGACTTTTCTTTCAAAACATGCAAATCATCCATCATATTAAATTTGTTCCCGTTGTTATTTAGTTTATAAATTTCATGTGCTCAACTCTCGACGTTGACATCGCCCTCTCCGCTTCTCCAATTGCGTTTTGCCTCGTTGTAAGTGGCTTGAAACTCCATACAATGTTTGTTGATGTTTCTCCCTTTTGAGGACAATTGGTCATCGCCTCTTGACCACTCGTTGTTATTGTTATTAAATTTCATGTAAATCGTACCCCACAACGAGGCAAGCTGTTGCGAATTCCCTTTTCAGGAATCCTCGGAAGAATCGATACAACATTGAGTCAACCACGCCTCTTCTTGAGTTCTCCACGCTTTGCACTTTTTTGTAATCGAAACTTGTTCGGTAACTACAAAATAAACAAATATAAATCCATATTACACAAATATATATCTAAAATATACAAATATAAATCCGAAAAAAACGTTTAAAAAACAGAACTCGGAAAAAGCCGAATATACCTATTTTTTGTGTTTTCGTTGTTTGCGTGGTTGTGTTTCCATAACCGTGTCACTTTCAGTCTCCGTACGAGGTGACATCGGTGTTTTTGGAGTAACCCGAGTATTCAGAGTCACCGGAGTATATAAATTGCGAGATTGTTCTAACAGTTGGTTTTGTTGCAACCAAATTTGATGTTGTTCTTCGGGAGTCATCGGACGAATTGAGGCATAATAATCGGAATTTGATGTAAGACGCTCGGGTTAGATGAACCTTGACCGACATATGATCCGTACCTCAACATATCGGCGTAGGTTCTCCATTCATTTTGATATTGGGGTCTTAGGTTCGGGTTTCCAGAATCGTTCAGATTTGGTGGCCTTTGATTCGGCTTTGTCATTTTTTGAAGTGATAGATGAAGATGAAAATAAGTGAAAATTGATTCGGGCTGGCCCCATACGCGTCAGTCGTGACACTGCGTTGGGGCCGTCAGGGGGCGCCAAGAGCTGCCAGGTTGTGTGACGGATTGGATTTAACGCTGCATTGTTTTTGGTCTTAGAACATTTGTACCATATTAAAACATTTGTACCGTATCCTTTAAAATTTGTACCATCAAGCACAACCATTTATCTAATCCTTAAGGTCCATCTATAGTTTCTATTAAAATCCTATAATGATAATGTCATTATTAGGCTAATTTCATTGTTAATAAAAAATTAAAAATAAACATAAAGAGATCTACGTCACTTAGATGATGTCATTAATTTGAAGTATTTTATAATTAAAAAAATTTGTACATATGATAACCAATTATTTAATAACGTAAATAACTCCGTAATTTTCTATTTCAGATATATAAAACTCTAAAATGATGATGTCATCATTTCACTAATTACCCTTTAATTTTCATAATGTTGATTTCATTATTTTATATTGATATTAATATTAATTCTAATTTAAAAAGATACAAAATAAAAATAAATATAAAGCTCTAAAATGATTATGTTATCCTTTCACTAATTACACTTTAATTTTCATAATGATGATGTTTTTATTTTATATTAATATTAATTCTAATTAAAAAAGATACAAAATAAAAATAAATAAACGCCAATAATATAATTGAAAGGCAAAAATAATTAATAAAATATCATTTAATATTTAATACGGTATTTTTGTTTTATAAATATGTATCTCAGAGCATCTCCACCATATATTATCACAACTATTTTTCTCAATATGAACAAACCTTTACAACTATTTTTCTCAATATTCACCATATCATTCAATAACCTTTTGTTTCCAAAAAGCAGGTACAAACATCCATGTCATTGTTAATGAATTTTCCAAAAAATTATTTTCTTTTATGCGTTATTTGATGATGAAATTTATCACACCCTGAATGTTTTATTATTGTATGTTTGTTAAACAACAAGAATCTGAAAATCGATAATATACGTCATATCATGTTGTGATTATTTAAAATGAAGGTATATAGTATCATAGAAGAATTCAAAAAATAATCATGATTTTTGCGAGGTTTGACCAGGTATTTTCAATATCTCTTTTAATGTTAAATAAGTACCAGTTATGACAAGGAAACTTGTAATGAAAATTAGAGGAATATGGTGGGAGAATGAATGTAGTTCATTTATTCTGACCAAGTTAACAACGACAAGTTTCTTAGTCGAAATCTGTGGTCCCACGGGTCATTAAACTAAATGACTTTAGCATTTACATTCACTTAATATCTAGAATATATCATTATACTGTTTCGTTTAAACAAACTCGTGGTTCCACGGGTCATATATAGTATCATATAAATCTATAAAATGATGATGTCATAAATAAGGATTATTCAATCTTAAAAAGAATTCAAAAATAAATAGAAAAAATGTAAGCTCCATGATGATGTCATTAAATAATTAATTGTATTTAATAAAAATATTATCCCACATGTTAATTGTATAATTTATAAAGCATTATGTACCAACTTATAATAAAACACCCATGATCATATGTACAATATTTGCAACATTATGTACAACCTTATGGTAAAACACTCCATGATAAAACACCCCATTTGCGACATAAAGAGTAATTTAAAAAAAAAAAAAAACGAAAAAAACATGAATCAATTCAAATAAGGCCAGGCCCATCAAAATAATGGACTGGCACAGTTACAAAGGAAGGCATTATGAAAGCCTAAACATACCTTTGGCATGAAACTCGCATGTAATTGATGTGGGAACTGGGAAGTCACAAGTATTTTGTTTGAGACTGTTCTTAACCCTGTCTGTAACATCACAAACATATTTGTTCTTTTTGCCCCAAAAAGTGCATTTGCCTGTGACATAGCAGTGTCAGATTTTGACCCTCAATAGCCCCAAATGTCAAATGAAAGTGTCAAATTCATTAGGGTTCACCAGTTTTGTATTTTTCAAAATGAATTAAAATGGTAAATAAATACAACAAAATAAAAAAAAATTACATATTAAATAAAAATATATATAAATAAATTTTTCATAAGAATTTAAAAATCCGCAAATCTTGTATTAATTGAACAATACGCAAATCTTCGGAGTCAGAATTAGACCCCCGTAACGTCGAACCCATTTATAAAATTGTAAAGTTTTATAAAAAAAATATAAAGAGAAAACTAGTAGAATGATAGGTGTAAAAATGAATTGGTGTTTGGTGTTTATATAGGGGGAAAAAATTGATTTAAAAAAATTTGAAAAAAACGGGTATATATCTGTTGGGTAACGGATATAATTCCCCAACCAACCAAATACTGACACATGGCCGGTGAAGCCCCATTTTTTTAGTCAAATATCCAACTGACGCCCACACGCGTCAGTTTTTGACGCTGCGATATATGCATCAGAGACGTCAGATTGGTCCAGCTCGTCTGACGCGTTACCTTCTGACGCCGCGTTAAAACTAGTCATTAAATAATTAATTGTATTTAATAAAAATATTATCCCACATGTTAATTGTATAATTTATAAAGCATTATGTACAACCTTATGATAAAACATCTCATGATCATATGTACAATATTTGAAACATTATGTATACCTTATGGTAAAACACTCCATGGTAAAACACCCCATTTGTGATACCGAGAGTAAAATTTAATTTTTTTTGTTTTTGAAAAAAAAAACATGAATCAATTAAAATAAGGCCAGGCCTATCAAAATAATGGACTGGCCCAGTTACAAAGGAAGGCATTATGAAAGCCTAAACATACATTTGGCATGAAACTTGCATAATGTGGGAACTGGGAAGTCACAAGTATTTTGTTTGATGGAGGCTTATATACCCACTTGACCAGTCATATTATCTTATTATTATCTTTATATACTAAAACGTGTGACCAAATGTGTCGTTTCAATTATTATTACCATTTTATTTTACCATACATACTATTATCCTTTTGTCCTTATATACTAAAACGTGTGACCAAATGTGTCGTTTCAATTATTATTACCATTTTATTTTACCATACATACTATTATCATTATCATTATCATTATCATTATCATTATCATTATCATTATCATTATCATTATATACTAAAACGTGTGACCAAATGTGTCGTTTCAATTATTATTACCATTTTAGTTTACCATACATACTATTAGACAAACTTTATGAATAATACTAATTGCACATTTGACAAATTATTACCATTACCATTACCATATGTACTATTACACAAACTTTATTATTAATAGTATTATTTGGACATTAGACAAAATTTATGAATAGTACTACCCGCACGCTCTAATCACTTGTACACCGCGCAGCAACGGTTGTACACCGTTCACTATTCATGTGAACAATACTATTCACGATACAGAAACGTGTGACCAAATATGTCGTTTCAATTATTATTACCATTTTATTTTACCATACATACTATTAGACAAACTTTAAGAATATTACTAATTGCACATTTGACAAACTATTACCATTACCATTACCATTACCATTAGCATATGTACTATTACACAAACTTTATGAGTACTATTATTTGGACATTAGACAAAATTCATGAATAGTACTACCCGCACGCTCTAATCACTTGTACACCGCGCAGCAACGGTTGTACACCGTTCACTATTCACGTGAACAGTACTATTCACGGTACTGTAACAACTTTTATTTTTTATTTTTACAGTTTTTTTTCCCATTTTTTTCTTTTTTGGTTTCCTTTATTTTTTTCTTCACCCGCAACAAATATCTACTAGACAAAAAATATGAATAGTACCGATGGTTTCTTTATAATTAGCAGCAGCAAATATCTACTAAGCAAAAAATATGAATAATACCGATTGTTTCCTTTATATTTTTCTATACCTGTTGTAACAATTTTTTTATTTTTTGGTTTCCTTTATATTTTTCTCCACCCGCAGAGATGCACCTATATTATTAATTTAAAGTAACATTTAAATCTTTGACGGTTTACCTTTTAGTTCGACTCGAGTTGCGCTTCAACGACATCATCGTTAAACTAAACGCAATAAAATACATTGCAAACCGAATTCCCGACGCGAAGTGAGGGTAAACAACTAGTTATATCCAATTGTCGTTTTGAGTTTGCGTTCACACTACAATCGGCCCCTCAACTCCGGCCTACTTTATACAAAAACCCCTCGAGTTTACATTTTTTCGGAGGTAGAAAGCGTAATTATATAATTTTATTAAAATAAAAGAAACTATCTCCACCCGAAATTTTAACGGGTCCTATCTTCTCGCTCGGTGCGAGTTGAATTTTCCCGAGACCACCGTTCAACTCGAAAAAATCTGATTAACACAACCCGACTAATTATAAGCAAAACGGACATCGTTAAAAACACTAAATAACGGGCCTTATATTCTCGCTCGGTGCGAGTTAAATTTTTCCGAGAGCACCGTTCAACTCGAAATAATTTTACGAACACAACGAGACTAACTATATGCGAAACGAACATCGTTAAAAAACACTAAATATTTCGGGCTGTATTTCATACATATACATACATGTCAAACAAACAACCCAACATACTAAATGTATTAGGTACCAAACAACGTATATTCAAATTCAACCGCGCGTTGAATACAATATGAACACCCCACGATCAATTTTTTTTCTAGTTTTGTACTAACATATTCGGTAACAACTCTTATTATTCTTTCTCTCACTCAATTCATCAACAACTCTCCTTTCTTCTTTTTTATCTTTCTATACTCCGTAAATACATCATTTATTCGATTTAGGTTTGTTCTTTTTTTATAGCTGTTTCTGTTTAGATCTAGCTACAATTGCCGTTTTTATCCAGATCCAGGTCTGCCTCCGACCGCCTTTGACTGAATTTGCCCGACATTGACCTACGCTTATTCAATTTGGGCGTAACGGGTCGAGATCGTGACCTGTCTGTCTAGTCACCACCATCCACCGCAACAGTCACCACCGCCACCGGACCAGTCACCACTACTACACCATAGATCTGCATTCTGCAGGTTATTTCTTTTTCTAACTTTTTTCTTCGATTTAGTATTTCTAGGGTTTATGCTTTTTTTTCTTTTTTTTTTTCTATAAGATCTCCGTTTTTAGAATGGGTTATTGTTGTTGGTGATGATAGTAACAGAGTTTTAATGCTTCGATCTAGTAGTAATACGTGTTTGATTTAGTTAATTTCGGTGTTGTTGAAGTTCACAATGATTTTCAAGCTTAATTACTTCCTTTGTCAATTTCCATCCTAAGGATATTTAGGTCATTTTCATCTTCAGTAGATAAATATGGTTACAAGGGTTTGAGATGAAGCCCTTGACCTAATCTTCTCATCTTCGTAACCCTAACACCTCCATATCTTTCTCTCTCACATCGGTGTGAAGAAAGTGAATAATCTTTGTCGTCACCATTATTACTGATCAGGTATATTACTTGAAGAAAGTGTATTATGTTCATGAAAGGTTAATCTATGTATATCAGGCTCTATCTTCTGTTATTCTTAATATCCACGTGTTTCCAGAGGCATTATATGTGGACGACTTGGAGAATTTGCTTGATGATTTTATTCTTTTAATACTAAGATTGATGATGGTAGCATCGAAGAGGTAACTTTATTATATATATTTCATTTTATTTTTTGTGTGTACCAGTCATGCACTGCAATATCATTTGGGATTGTTATGTTTGCTAGTTTAGGTCATTTTCATCATTAGTAAATAAATAGGGTTACAAGGGTTTCAGATGGCTATCCCAAACCTTATACCTGATGTGTGCGCCGCTATGAAGCCTTGATCTATCTTCTCATCAGCTTCCCGATTCAGGGTATATACTCCTAAACGTAACACCTCCATATGTTACTCTCCCTGATTGGTTTGAACAAAGTGAACAATCTTTTTTGTCACCATTATTATCATCAGGTATATATTACTTTGTTTGTGCTATGTTAATTAGTACAAGTATTAGTTTTTATTTCACCTTAATAATTACAAGTTAAATATTAGAGCTCGAGAATTCAATGCTAAGTTGACCCATACAATATCTCAGCTGTTGATCAAAACATAAAAGAATAGAAGTCCTAAACTTTCATCTTTGTAAATAGTTAATTTAAGAAAGCAAACTCTCTTTGGAAGTAGTTAATTCAAGCAAGCAAACTCTCTTTAGTTTTGGAGCTTGAGCTTTCAATTCTGAAGTTGAGTGAAATTTGTAACTTGTGAAGATTAAGATTATTAAAATCTACTGTAATTTCCTAGATGTTATTGGATATGATAAAAACTCAAATAGTAATACTTACAAGGACACAAAAGAATAAAAGCTCTAAACTTTCATCTCCATAAGTATGTAAGGAGTGCATAAGTGTATATTTTTTCTTTAAAAAACAACAGAGATCTTTAGTTAATTCAAGTAAACAAACAAGCAAACTGAAAACAATGAAGAATCAGACTCTCTTTGCTGTGTAAACTGAATAATTCTGTTTCTTGTGTTTTTCGCAGCTTGTAGTTGGTACTCCCTATCTTTGAAGACAAATTGTTCATGTGTTGTTGGCTTACTGCTTCTTCTTCTAAATCGGCCGTTAGCAAATCTAATGATGAGGATATGCCAAAGGATCACATGTTTATATCATGTATCTCAAATCAGCTGCAATATTTTCATCATTCAGTTATCTTCACATACAAGCTAAGTTTCTTCTAGTTTATCGTCTCAAAATCTACTTATGTGGTATTGGCCTTGCAACTGACACTTCCTGTCTTATTGAATTTTATTGATGCGTTTTATGTAGATTGTGAACAAATCATCCCATTGATGAAATGTCCAAAAATACAAAGCACCAATAAAATTCAATAGAACTGTCCAAAAATACAAAGCACCAATAAAATTCAATAAGACAGGAAGTGTTTGTTATGGCTTAATCTGCCTAATCAGAGTAGAAACCCTAATAATCACAAAACACAATAGCCGAATAATAAACACAGAAAAAGAAAAGAACACGAGAATTATAGTGGTTCAGTTTCGATGTGAAACCTACATCCACTTTGGAACTAGAGAGTATTATTAATTTGGAGGTGATACAATACATGTACAATTGAGAGACTATATATAGACTTAGGACCCTCAATAAAAAACGGCCCAAACAATTAGGGTTGGCCAAACCCTAACTTGGTCACCAAGTAAACTCCTGGCCCGTTTTTCCTGGGCTTAAACTAACGAAGCCTACACACATTAACAATCTCCCACTTGGAGGCTTCGAATACATCGATCTGCACTCTTAACTTCTGCAATGCAAGACCTAGCTCGTCTCTTCTCTTTCTAGTTCCTGCCTTCTCTTCAATGTTCCTGAAGGCCAGTTGAAGCTATGCACAACTTCAACTTATCCAGCGTTACTGGTTTGGTGAACATATCTGCTGGATTCTTTGAACCTGGAATGCTCTCCAGATTAAATGTTCCCTTGCTTATCCGTTCTCTGATAAAGTGATACTTCATGCCAATGTGCTTCGTCTTAGCATGATAGACTGGATTCTTTGCTAACTTGATTGCGCTCTCATTATCACAATATAAGACAAATTCTGTCTGTTTGCTACCCAGTTCTTTCATGAATGTCTTCAACCACACTAGTTCTTTACTGGCTTCAGTCAAGGCCATGTATTCTGCTTCAGTAGTAGATAGAGCCACGCTCTTTTGAAGCCTAGACATCCAACTCACTGCTGTTCCTCATATAGTGACTACATACCCGGTGGTGCTCTTGAAGGTATTATTGCATCTACCCAGATCTGCATCAGAATAACCCTTGAGAGTAGTATCCCTGCCCTTGAAACATAACCCAACTTTAGGAGTACCCTTTAAATACCGCAGTATCCACTTCACTGCTTCCCAATGTTCTTTCCCCGGAGCTGACATAAAGCGACTAACCATCCCAACTGCATGTGCTATATCAGGTCTTGTACACACTATAGCGTACATTAGACTACCCACTGCGGATGCATAAGGAACCTTAGCCATTTCTGCTTTTTCTACTTCAGTTTTAGGAGACTGATGTTTAGAAAGCTTTAGATGACTTCCCAACGGTGTGTTTCTTGGCTTTGTAGACTCACCATTCATTCTGAACTTTTCAAGAACCTTGCGAATATACTTTTCTTGAGATAAAGAAACTGACCCATCTTTATTCCTGCATATACTCATACCGAGAATCTGCTTAGCTGGCCCGAGATCCTTCATTTCAAATTCTCTAGATAATTGCTTCTTCAAATTGCGTATTTCAACCATATCAGAACCTGCAATTAACATATCATCGACATAAAGAAGCAATATAATATAGGAGCTTTTGAACTTCTTCAAATAACAGCAATGATCTGTAGAACTTCTCACGAATCCTGTCTTCTCCATGAAATTATCAAATTTCAAGTACCACTGTCTGGGAGCTTGTTTCGAACCATACAATCTTCTCTTTAGATTACACACAAGACTCTCCTTTCCTTTGACACGAAACCCCTCTGGTTGAGACATGTAAATGTCTTCTTCAATGTCGCCATGCAGGAAGGCTGTTTTAACATCCAACTGTTCTAAGTGTAACTTCTCGGTTGCAACCATACTTAGAACCAATCTGATAGTCATCTTCACTACTGGAGAAAAGACTTCAGCATAGTCGACTCCTTTCTTTTGTTGAAATCCTTTGACAACTAATCTTGCTTTGTATCGTTTAGAACCATCCCCTTCATCTTTGACTCTAAAAACCCATTTATTCTGTAAGGCCCTTTTTCCTGGTGGTAACTTGGTTAACCTCCAAGTTTGATTTTTCAATAAAGATTTCATCTCGCTTTTCATAGCCTGCTCCCACTGGAACGAATCTTTCACCTTCATTGCCTCAGAATAACTTTCTGGTTCCCCATTTTCTGTCAAGAGAAGATAGTTAACTGTTGGACTAAACCTAACTGGCTGTCTTGTGACTCGTGTAGATCTCCTGACCCAATTGGACTGGTCAGATTATGGTGGGGACTGTGGGGTCTGCTCATCATCAGACTCTGAGCTCCCACTATCTGAAGTCTGCTCGTGATCAGACTCCGAGCTTTCACTGTTAGGAACTCCCACTGGAACTTCAGTTTCATCCTCTGGAGTTTCCCTTTCATCTTCTCTAGTTGTCTCTGTGTCAACCTCAAATTCAACTGATTCTTTTTCTTTTGGTGTTGAGTTGAAATCCTTGTACAATTCTGCTTCATTGAAAGTGGCATGTTTAGCTTCATTGAAAGTGGCATGTTTACTTCTGATAACATGTTTTCCCTTGTTATCCCATAACGTGTAACCCATGTCGTCTCCCCCATAACCAATGAACACGTACTTCTTTGCTTTTGCATCAAGTTTGTCACCATCTTTATTAATATCATATGCACTGCACTCAAAGATTTTTAGATGCTCATAACTGATTGCTTTACCTCTCCATTCTTCGGGTATTTTGAAATCAAGCGGAGTTGATGGAGAACGGTTGATCAAATAAGCGGCAGTGCTTACTGCATCAGCCCATAGAGTCTTTGGTAGCCCACAATTAAGTCTCATGCTACGTGCTCTCTCATTTAAAGTGCGATTCATTCTTTCTGCAACTCCGTTTTGCTGTGGAGTACCTGGAACCGTCTTGATCATCCGAATACCATGATCAGCATAATAGTTAACGAATTCGGTGCTGATGTATTCTCCTCCATTATCCGACTTCAAGCATTTTACCTTTAAATCACAAGATAATTCAACAGCAGATTTCCATTTCTTAAAAGCTTTAAATACATCAGATTTATTTTTAAGAAAGTAAACCCATACCTTGCGTGTTGAATCGTCAATGAAAGTAACATAATAGCGTGCTCCTCCCAATGAAGAAACAGGAGTAGGCCCGAACACATCCGTGTGTACTAGCTCCAACTTCTGAGCCTTTAAAGTTCTGCCTGCTTTTGCAAAGGTGACCTTCTTCTTCTTTCCTAGAACACATGACTCGCAAAAGTCCGATTCAACTCTCTTTAGACCAGGAATTTTACCATTAGAAACCAGCATTTTCATTCCTTTGTCACTCATGTGACCTAAACGTTGGTGCCACTGACTGGTTAAGCTACGATAATTGGAAACTGTATTTACTTCATTAGCTGGAACTTCTGCCATATAAAGAGTGCCTCTCTTCTTACCCTTAGCTATTACTAAGTTCCCCTTTATTACTTTCCACTGACCTTTACCAAATAGCACACTATATCCTTGATCATCAAGCTGTCCAACAGAGATTAGTTTTTTCTTTAGGCCAGGAATAACTTGGACATTTTCCAAGGTCCAATTAGTGCCCAAAGAGGTCTTCAGCTCTAAGTCTCCAATCCCTGTAATGTCAAGACAATGATCATTAGCCAAACGAACTTTACCAAGGTTACCTGTTCGTAGATTCTTCATCAAATGTGGACTTGGGGTAGCATGAAACGATGCTCCTGAATCCATAACCCATTCATCAATTGTATTCTCAATGCAGCAAACAAGGACGTTATCATAATCATCTGTTGCAACTGCAACATGATGTTACTGGCTTAGTGCACAGGTTTCGGAAGTGTCCAGTCTCCTGATAATTCCAACATTTAATATCATTCCTCGTTCTCGACACACTCCTCCTCCTTGACTTTGACCTGCCCTCTGGTGGTGTTACTTCTGCCTTTTCTCCTACCCCTCTCTTCTGTGCTCAGCAAGTTTCCTGATGGTTCTCCTGAACTCTTTCTTCTTATATCTTCTCCAAAAATAAAATCACGAATGCTCTCAAACTTTAGCTTTGAGGACTCTGTGGATCCACTGATAGCTGTGACTGAACCTGACCAGCTTTCAGGTAATGAAGATAATAACAAAAGAGCTTTAACTTCGCCATCAAACTTGATATCAACAGACAATAATCGAGAGATAATATTGTTGAAGTTATTGATATGGTTTGTTACCGAAGCACCTTCTTTCAACCTGGTGTTTACCAACTGTCTGATCAAAAACACCTTGTTTGAAGCAGACGGCTTCTCATACATATTCGATAAGGTCTTCATCAAACCATGTGTAGTGGTTTCATTCACAATATTAAAGGCAACACTTTTTGTTAGTGTGAGCCTGACAACAGCTAGGGCTTTCCTGTCAAGCGTCTTCCATTCATCGTCTTTAAATTTTTCTGGTTTATTCTCACTCAAAGCATCAATCAAATCCTTCTGACATAACAAGTCTTCAACCTGCATCTTCCACCACCCAAAATCTTGCCCATCAAACTTATCAATTTTAATCCTCCCTTCTTCAGCCATTGAACTAGCTTAGATCTGAGGAATAGTAGCAGCTGTGGTGAACCTGATCTGTAACAGCACAGCAGCAACAGCCTGATATGCAATTTTAATCGTACTAGCAGCAACAGCACGTGTTTGGTGGCGGCTAGGGTTGATCCTGCAATTTACAGCAGCTGTAAACAATAAGAGAAGGGTGACGACTGCACCTTTTATTGAAAAACAGCAGCAAGATCTGTTCAGAAAAAAAAACAGCAGCAACAGCAGCGGTAGATCTGATCTGATCTATAAAAAACAGCAGCAGACTTGATCTTGTCTGTAATCGGCTAGGGTTAGAACCTGAGCTCTAGATACCAGTTGTTATGGCTTAATCTGCCTAATCAGAGTAGAAACCCTAATAATCACAAAACACAATAGCCGAATAATAAACACAGAAAAAGAAAAGAACACGAGAATTATAGTGGTTCAGTTTCGATGTGAAACCTACATCCACTTTGGAACTAGAGAGTATTATTAATTTGGAGGTGATACAATACATGTACAATTGAGAGACTATATATAGACGTAGGACCCTCAATAAAAAACAGCCCAAGCAATTAGGGTTGGCCAAACCCTAACTTGGTCACCAAGTAAACTCCTGGCCCGTTTTTCCTGGGCTTAAACTACCGAAGCCTACACACATTAACAGTGTTAGTTGCAAGGCCAATACTTTATTAGTAGATTTTTCATAATTGTTACCATAAACAATCTTAAATTATAAAACAAGTCGCATGTAATTACACTTGAATCAAATTTCTTTTATACTTAAGAAAATAAACATACATGGATGGAACACAATAATAATGACCAACAAAACACAATAGTAAAAATCCTATTGGTGATGGGCTGGCCCATTCCATTTTTAATGTTGGAACCATGGATATAAATACTAGCTAAGACAAGAAAAATGCAACATCATTGCATAACATTTAACGTTAAGTAAATTTATAATAAAAAAAAACAATTTTATTTCCTTTATTTAACACATAAGATGTCAGTAACCATACAACAAAAAACACATGTACAAACGAATAAAGAGTGTCAAAAGGCCAGACGTATACAACACAAACGCACAAGGAGCGCGCAAAACCAAAACAGCTTAAATATAATCACCAACTTATAATACTAAAGAACAATGCCAGACCCCATCTCTATAAAGAGATCGTGGATTTGATCTCCAATCATCGAAACTCTTATGAATCTCCAACCCTCGATTTGACATCCATTAGTGCGATAGAACTCTTGTACCACCAAAAATGTCTTTGTTTAAGATTGAGTTCCTGTTTTCTGAAGGAGCATGTATTAGCTTTTCGCCATTTCCATATGTACCATAGTATAACATAACAAGTAAGCCCGACATGCCAATTTTACTTCATGAGACCTAATGTTAGGAAGTGTCATGTTAATCAAATTCGATGTCCCACTAGTTGATGGTATAGTAACATTCCACCAATTAACCTTCACAATTCCTCCAAATAGGCGCCACATAAGAACATTCGGCGAATAAGTGATCAAGCCTTTCCACAGAATGGACAGATTATAGAGTCCATAATAACCTCTTTCTTTAACAAATTCGATTGAGTAGGAATTCGGTTCATACTTAATCTCCAAATAAAAAAAATGACTTTAATGGGCAACCAAGGTAATCAACAAGTATATATAAACTAACAAGTATATATAAACTGAACCTGGAGTAGGACTCGTATCCAACAACTTCTGATCACATAAAGCTGATAAAATTGATCGATAATACACCTTTAGCATTAAGAGACACCATGTGTATTACTGTAATTCTTACTTCGTATTACAAATAAAAAATACATAATGTGTTTTAGTTTTTTCATTTGAACGCATCATACTCCATAATCATAATCATGTAGGGCCCCTTCATACCCGTCAAAGCTACTGCAACCTACGTACCGCAATGTAAAACAAATCTATAATAATATACATATATCTATTTTGAAGGAAAGAAGTTCAAATTTGTAAACTAAACTTGTAATTTATGCATCAAAATTTGGTCATAGCTTTAAAACACTACCCGCGTGACTATATTCTTGCAAAATATGCATCAAAACATGTACGTCCACTTTCTGTTGCAGGATATCACCCTCGTGAGTGACTAACCCATTACAATAATATTCTCCGTCAGCAAATGAAGTAATGACACATGTGCATCTCTCTAACAAATTATACACTTGCTTTATATGACAAGGGAAGTTTACATCATTTTCATCTACCATCATATCCAACATTCCCGTTTTCTCTATGCAGTCTCTTTATCATCACAAAATATCTTACATTGAGGTAATTATTCTCTGTTATTGTTATTACTGTTACTCTTATATTCTTAATTTAACCGTTTTCACCTGTCATATGTGAAACTAGCGTTAAAAATCACAATGTAACAGAGAATAATTTACGGTTAAATTAAGAATATACAGTAACAGAGAATCATTACCTCAATGCAATATATTTTGTGATAATAGAGAGACTGCAGAGGAATGCTGGATATGAAGATAGATGAAAATGGCGTAAACTTCCCTTGTTATATAGAGCGGGTGTATAATTTGTTAGAGAGATGTACGCCTGTTATTACTTCATTTCCTGACGGAGAATGTTATTATAATGGGTTAGTCACTCAACAAGGTGATATCCTACAACATATGTGTACGAATTTCAGTTGACGTGCATATTTTACAAGAAATATAAAGTCACGCGGGTAGTGTTGCAAGACTATGGCCAAGTTTTGATGCCGAAGTTACAAGTTTGGTTTACAAATTTAAGCTTTTTTTCCATATATATATATATATATATATATTATAGGTTTGTTATACATTGAGGTATGTAGGTTGCGGTATATTATGAAGGGGGGCTACATGATTGTGGACTATACTGCGTTCAAATGAAGAAACTAAAACGCATTATAATTTTTTATTTGTAATACAGAGTAAGAATTACAGTAATATACATGGTGTCTCTTAATGCTAAAGGTGTATTATCGATCAATTTTATCAGCTTTACGTGATTAGAAGTTGTTGGATACGAGTCCTACTCCAAGTTCAGTATATATATACTTGTTGATTACCTTGGTTGCCCAATAAAGTCATTTTTATTTATTTGGAGATTAAGTATGAACCGAATTCCTACTCACTCGAATTTGTTAAAGAAAGAAGTTATTATGGACTCTATAATCTGTCCATTCTGTGGAAGGGCTTGATCACTTATTCGCCGAATGTTGTTATGTGGCGCCTATTTGGAGGAATTATGAAAGGTTAATTGGTCGAATTTGATTAACATGACACTTCCTAACATTGGGTATGATGAAGTAAAATTGGCATGTCAGGCTACTTCTTATGTTATACTATGGTACATATGGAAATGGCGAAACAAGCTAATACATGTTCCTTCGGAAGACAGGAACTCAATCTTAAACAAGGACTTTTTTGGTGGTAAAAGAGTTCTATTGCACTTGTGGCTGTCAAATCGAGAGCTGGAGATTCATAAGAGTTTCGATGGTTGGAGATCAAATCCACGATCACTTTATAGATATGGGGTATGACATTGTTGCTTCCACTTTCTTCGATCAACTCCTGTTTAAACCCTAATCCACAATTTGAAATTATCAGTAAGTCACTATTTACGTTTGTAGCTAATTACTTATGAAATTCACTATGTACGTAGTATATTGGTAAACGTATAAATGGCTAGGTTATAAGTATTAAGCTATTTCGTTGTACAATTATTTCACATTGATTACTGTATGATTGTTAATTTACTGGACACTTATTTATATCAATCAATTAGTATATTAGTGTATGGTTTTGTTAATGACAAGGTTTTGTTAGGTTTTTGTAGGTGTTTTACTGCAATGGTGGTACCTGCACAACTGACAGCTGAGTCTGTTAATCAGCTTAAAGAAGGAATTGATCTGCTATTAGGTAGATGGAGTGCACTTCAGATGGCTATTCAGAATGAATGGAGTGGGCGTGATACCCGCTAGAAAGCTCAACAGTTTGCTGCTGATATCTATCATTGGCTAATTAGACCTGCTGGTATATTTTACAATAAAACTTTATTATCGTTTGTTTGGAATATAAATTTTTATGTGTATATATGTATATAATAAATGGCAATTTGATGAGTTATAGTTGGTTTTTGTTTTGATAATTACAATTTATAAGATGCAAATGATCCTGATTATGATTTTTCAAGTTGCAATTGTGTATTTAGAAAAGGAATTCTAACTAATATTTGACTTTGACTTCTTGTATTATGTTCATGAAAGGTTGATCTCTTTTTTTTTTCAGGCTCTACTGTTATTCTTAATATCCATGTGTTTCCAGAGGCATTATATGTGGATGACTTGGAGAATTTGCTTGATGATTTTATGTTCTCTTAATAGTGAGATTGATGATGGTAGCATCGAAGAGGTAACTTTATTATGTATATTTCATTTTTTTTTTTTTTTTTTGTGTACCAGTCATGCACTGCAATATCATTTGGGATTGTTATGTTTGCTAGTTTAGGTCATTTTCATCATTAGTATATAAATAGGGTTACAAGGGTTTCAGATGACTATCACAAACCTTATACCTGATGTGTGCGCCGCTATGAAGCCTTGACCTATCATCTCATCAGCTTCCCGATTCAGGGTATATACTCCTAACCGTAACACCTCCATATGTTTCTCTCCCTGATTGGTTTGAACAAAGTGAACAATCTTTTTCGTCACCATTATTATCATTAGGTATATATTACTTGGTTTGTGCTATGTTAATTAGTATGAGTATTAGTTTTTATTTCACCTTAATAATTACAAGTTAAATATTAGAGCTGGAGAATTCAATGCTAAGTTGACCCATACAATATCTCAGCTCTTAATCAAAACATAAAAGAATAAAATTCCTAAACTTTCATCTTTGGAAATAGTTAATTCAAGCAAGCAAACTCTCTTTGGAAGTAGTTAATTAAAGCAAGCAAACTCTTCTCTCTTTGGAAGTAGTTAATTCAAGCAAGCAAACTCTCTTTAGTTTTGGTGCTTGAGCTTTCAATTTTGAAGTTGAGGAGTGAAATTTTGTAACTTGTGAAGATTAAGATTATTAAAATCTACTGTAATTTCCTAGATGTTTTTGGATATGATAAAAACTCAAATAGTAATACTTACAAGGACACAAAAGAATAAAAAGCTCTAAACTTTCATCTCCACAAGTATGTAAGGAGTGCATAAGTGTATCTTTTTTCTTTAAAAAAAAACAACAGAGATCTTTAGTTAATTCAAGTAAACAAACAAGCAAACTGAAAACAATGAAGAATCAGACTCTTTGCTGTGTAACTGAATAATTCTGTTTCTAGTGTTTTTCGCAGCTTGTAGTTGGTACTCTCTATCTTTGAAGACAAATTGTTCATGTGTTGCTGGCTTGCTGCTTCTTCTTCTAAGTCGGCTGTTAGCAAATCTAATGATGAGGATATGTCAAAGGATCACATGTTTATATCATGTATCTCAAATCAGCTGCAATATTTTCATCATTCAGTTATCTTCACATACAAGCTAAGTTTCTTGTAGTTTATCGTCTCAAAATCTACTTATGTGGTATTGGCCTTGCAACATCAACATATTTCTAGTTTCATGACTTGTTTTATACTCATTTTAACATTTGTTTTATACTTGCGCAGGTACCTTGTTTTTGCGAGCCTAGCAAATCATGAGGGGCCTTGCCCATCATACAAAATTTATTTTTTCCTACCATGATTCAAGAGTTCGAAGAGTATTACATACGGAGAAGCAAGTGGTCAATCTGATATTGAGGTAAGTTACGGAGTATTATTATACTTTAATAGTAGCTAGTTTATAGCTTATTAATTATTGCTAGTTTTTGTACACATAAAATGACTAATTTGTTGGGAGCATTAAGTATGAGTTGGACAAGCATCACCTCAATTTACAAATCCAGGTTCAATATACCCAAATTTATAATCGATCAGACACAAATTGATGATATGTGTACAACTCGCAGTTTATGGTGTGTGTGGCTGATCGATTATATATTTGGGTATATTGAACCTGTATTTGTAAGTTGGTTGAGATGATGGTTGTTCAACTTACAGTTAATGCTTCCAACAAATTAGTCATTTTGTGTGTACAAAAAACTAGCAATAATTAATAAGCTATAAACTAGCTACTATTAAAGTATAATAAACTAGCTACTATTAAAGTATAATAATACTTCGTAACTTACATCAATATCAGATTGACTACTTGCTTTCCTTATGTAGTACTTTTCGAACTCTTGAATCCTGGTAGGAAAAAATAAATTTTGTTTGATGGGCCTTAAAGCCTCTCATGATTTGCTAGGCTCGCATAAACAAGGTACCTGAGCAAGTACAAAACAAATGTTAAAGTGAGTATAAAACAAGTCATAAAACTAAAAATATGTTAGATATTTTTAAGTTTGTGATTAAAACTAATGTTAAACTAAAATAAAGGGCCCTTTGTAAAACTTTTCTTAAAATTTTGAACTTAAATTATACTTCAACCTCATGCGAACTCTAAAACTTAAAAAATTAAGCTAAATTCTAACTTTTGCCGATATACAATATTAAAAATCAACCGCTATGAAAGTCTGAAACTAGAGCAATAAATTCATCATCCACAATTAATATATTAATATATAAGTTAAACATTGAATCTTTTGTAAAAACGAATAAATTTTGGAAAGGCTAGAATTTTATTGCAAAAGCCAAACATATACAACACAAACGCACAAGGAGCGCGCAAAAACTGCAACTCATCAACAAAACATCCTTCTTTAATATAGTTGTTTTATCAATCAACAGCTTTCGGCAAACGTAATGTTATCATCGTTTGGCTCCAAATCAACTCTGTATACCGCATTGACAACATCGTTTGGGCCTTGCACACCTTTAACAGTAATCAAACAAACAGTAGCAACAACTGCAATTATGGCCCACAATCCGGCCTAACCTTGTCCGGGCCATCACTTAGAAATGAGTAGGGCCCATGAACAGAAACATGGGTTTTCGAAGTAGGGCCAATACCAGAAAACGGCTCGATGGGACCGGTAATTACACCAATAGAAATATCAAGATCGTCTACATCCATCGATCCGAACTTAATACCTGAACATAACGCATCCTTACCAGCTCTATCATACAACTCGGTACCTAAGTGAAAAAGATGAATCACGAATAGGAAGATGAGCAGAAATTCCACTAGAGGGACAATTATCAACAACATCGCTCGGCCCCTTCAACTTAATAGTAGCCGAATCAAGGTTATTGCGATAACCCGAATCCTTAGGAGATACATGAGCTCTGTTCGAAAGTACAACCCCGTTACTAGTATCTTCACCGACCATTAATGTAACACCCTAGGCAAATCCCACATCGCCCACGGACATGAGTGATCATGAGATTATAAGGTAATACTCACGCTTAAATGACACAACGCGTTTTGGGACCACAGGCAGAGCGGATGAGCGAGTACGTTGTGGTTAAGTGTGCTCGGGCGAGAGCACTACCAGGATGGGTGACCTCCTGGGAAAGTGCTTCTCGTGTGTGGGTCGCCAAGAAAAAGCCGTCCGCCTGCGGGCAAAGCAGACAACACTGTGGTCATGTTAAGCTGGGGGTGTTACAATTAATGGCACACATGAAACCACAAAACGGTTAGTAGCTTTGAGCAAGTGTTGATCAAACGAATGACAAAGGACCCGATTCAAGGTAGCAACATCTGAGACTTTCGAAACCCACACATCACATCTCGAACGAACCTTGTCCTCCAAATCAACGACAATCAAATCGTGTATATGTTTAACCTTGGTCGATTTTACAAAAGCATAAAATGAACCAACACAACCCAATGAACCTGGAGTAGGACTGGTATCCACTTTGAAGAAAATGGTTTTTAGTTTAATTCGTATGGTATTTCACTGTTCTGAATGGATTTAGATTTCACTGTTCTGAATGGATTTAGACCATCAAGATTTTAAGTTTACCTTTTATTTAGTCCAACTCTTGTGTTTACTTTTGAATTATTGGGTTGAATGGTCCAAATGAATTACTCGGTCATTTTATATGCACGTTTACTTTTGCGTTACCGATTAATTTGAGCTACATGCCGAGATTTATGATTAAAGGTATGTCCTCCATATATAGCCAGCCATATCCCATTATCTTCATCTTCTTTTCATATATAGCCAGCCATATCCCATTATCTTCATCTTCATCTTCTTTTCCTTTTTTCTTCATCTTCTTTCTCCATTTTCTTCATCGTCTTTTTTTATCCATCAAGATAAATTTAGCCAACAGTAACTCGAGTTCAAATTTTATAATTACCCATCATCAAGATATGGAGACCCGGTTAAAACTCATGGCCTGTTGAAAATTGAAAATCTTGTTTACCTATTACCCAAAATCACAATAACCAGAAAGGTTTCTATGTATTCATTATCTTCCACTGTCGTCACTTCTTGTTATTAATTTTGATGGATAATTCTTAGTGAATCATTGTAATGGATTAGAGTTTGTCAATGATAATAATAATTTAAAGTCTGTGGATGATTTAATGGATAACTGTTCGTCTGTGAAAGATTTTAATAGATTACAGTTTTATGTAGTGGTGGTTTGGATGAGTGCTAATGGTTAATTGATGGTCTTTTAATTATTTGAGTGATGTTTGGTTGTATGTATGGTTTAACTATATGAAAGCTGTAGATTGAATGACACGTAGAATATGGTTCTATTCCACGGTGGATATCGTTAAGTAGAAGTTTCTTGTGATGAAGTGCAGAGGTGTAAGGAATATTATATAAATATTGTTAATGGGAAATGAAAAAATGTAGTCATAAGAGTATTTTGGTCATTTGTAATGTCTAAAGGAGTAATATTTTTTATTTTTTGCTTCGTAATAATTTGATGGCGATTAGTTACTTTGATTAAAGGGGTAAAATTGTCATTTATATCATTTAGACTATTTATTTAGCACATTAGGTAAACAAGATTATTTACCAACTGATATTGCACCTTCAGTAAAGGTCACGTGTGTGCCCCGTTTTGGGTTTGGATAAATAGTTATACGTGAGCTTTATTTGTTTGGTTTAAAACCGTGATACGACATAAACACCCAAAAAAAAATATGTCACCTCCTCGTAAGTCGTAAGGTACGTTGACAAAAATATATTTGACTGTGTTGACTAACTAGAGCTCGACTCATTACAAGTAGTTCGCAAAATCCCGAATGTAATACAAGAATAGTTGTCATTCATAAGGACAATAAGTTTTATATGTTACAATTTATTTATTTATGTCCCATCACCAGGCAGATTTGAATACACAACAGCTGCAAACAACAGAATAGTGCTAATAATTTGTATCAAACGGTACTTGTTATATTAAAGAAGACAACTTGGTGTATTATACTGTAAAACTTAAAAAGGGAAGTTGATATCTTACATTGTTTCATTGAGGTCAGTATAAAGCTTCTGTAAGCATATATGAATTCTACTTATTGCCTACTTGTTACATGAGATGTTGATAACTGCGTCCCCTCACAACTCGGTGCCACTCGGAAAGTAAAGAATTTTTTAGGCTCATTTGAATTCTTTCCTGTACAAGCCTGCAGTAAAAAAGGATTGTCAGCTTATGGTAACTTTTTGCTTCATTTAAGGTAACTTGAGATAAATATGCATTTTTTTACCATCTCACAAGACATCGCTGAATAGCCCGAGATATTGGGCGAAAAAGGATGGATCACGTTGTACATAAAGTAAACCAACCTATAAATTTGAAAAAGTAAGACCTCCCCTAGCTCACAATTACACACACCTTCAACGTGTTTTCCCCAAACTCTCTCAAACACATTGAGAGACTTGAGTTTAGTTGTCACTATCAATTTGATCCTAATCGAATTGATTGTTGAAGAAAGCCGTGGATTTAATCTTAGATTAATCCATTGGCTATAGGTTTTCAGTGTACAAATCACAAACTCAGATTCAATAAACAACTTCAGTTCATTCACATATGTGTGTTTGTTCATATCATCTTCAACATCATATATTCATCATATGACCTACTGTTATTAATCGGATCATATGAAAACACTGAATTGAAGCTTATTCAAGCATTATCAGAAGATGAGTTGGAAGTGGATTGTATAATTGGCTAAGTGAGGATTTAGAGAATGTATTAAAGAATTTAGAAGTGAGGATTTATAAAATATGTTTGAAATGACTTGCTCCATATATTTTACTGCGTATATTTAATAAACTAGTGTTTATGAGTTACAGTTTGCTATGAAGTATTAAATAAAATCAAACATTGTAATTATTTAATGTAAATTATTCCTAGGTTACTCATATAGTCGTAGTCATCTATATGGATTAAAGTCAAAAATAGGCTACAAAATTACACAAATGTACCGATGTCGCCCACAAACTCATTTCCGTCCTACTGTTGCCTACAAACTTCCAAAAAATTGCTAATATCAACATTTTATAGTTTTGACCTGTTACATACTAATTTTGACCTGATTATTTTTTTATTTTTTATTATTATTAATTTTTTTTTTTAAGAATTAAGATCCAATCCACGAACGACACATGTTGATTTTAACCAGTTTAGCCGGTAGCAAGTCATTTTTGTTTACATTGGTACACTTTTTGAAAGTTTTTGTTTACATCGGTACACTTTTTGAAAGTTTGTAGGCGACAGTAGGACGGAAATGAGTTTGTGGGCGACATCGGTACATTTGTATAAGTTTGTAGCCTATTTTTGGCTTTAAACCTATTTATATCTATATTCTAATATTCATATTCATATGAAACTTTATAGAAAATAGAAAAAAGTAACCCCTTACTCATAATCTTAATCTCAGATGTTAGAAGAGTGATACATGAGCTTTGTTTGTTTGGATCAATACCGTGATACGAACATAAACACCCAAAAAAGTATGTCACCTACTCGTAAGGTACCTCGACAAAAATATATATTTGAGCGTGTTGACTAACTAGAGCTCGACTCATTACAAGGAGTCATTCACAAAATCCCGAATGTAATACAAGTATAGTCGTCATTCAGAAGGACGAGCAATTTGAATAGTTACAATTTATGTCCAATCACCAGGCATATTTGAATACACAACAGCTGCAAAGAGCGAAATAGTGTTAATAACGTGAATAATAACATGTATCAAACGCTACTTAGTATGTTAAAGAAGACAACTTGGTGTATTATATTGTAAAACTTCAAAAGGAAGATGATCTCTTACATTGTTTCATTGAGGTCAGTGATGAAATTTCTATAAGCATATATGAATTTTATTTATTCCCTACTTGCTACTTGTAGAGAATTCTTTAGACTAATTTTAATTCTCTCATGGACAAGCCTACAGTAGAAAAAGGATTCTCAGCTTATGGTAACTTTTTGCTGCATTCAAGGGTAAATCGAGAAAATATGCATCTTTTTTACCATCTCACAAGATATCTCTGAATAGCCTGAGATATTGGGCGAAAGAAGGATGGATCGCATTGGACATAAAGTAAACCAACCAGTAGATTTATTGAAAAAGTAAGACGTCGTATTAGAATGTAATTTTTTGTCTTTGGAACAGAGATATTGATAATTGCAATAACAATTTGAAGAGGTAGAATATAGAAAAAAAATGGACACTAAGTTTGTTTGATAGATCAACATACTATAAGATAATGTTGAATAATAATGAATATAGAAAAATAAACTCACATATCAAGACTCTCTCAATAACTAAGGGAAATAAATAAAAAGTCACAACCAATCACATTGCAGATACACAATTAAATGGAAACTTCTCTATACGATTTCCATAACCATGGCGATTAAATTAAAAAGTGTGATTTTCCAAGTGAAAAACATACAAGTTAACCTAGAGTTGCTAATTTTAAAATCTATTTAAGAGGTAAACGCTACACGTGGCAATATCGACCCATGTAAATTTTCCTCAACCAATTTAAAAGGGTAAAATCATCAAATTCAGCTTCAAATGAAATGAGGCAAAAGTAGTTTCAAAACATGCTATAAGTCGCGTGATATGAAACAATCACATTTTTATTGTAATAATCTACATCTTGTAATCATACTTAAAACATAAAACAATAAATCAACATTAGTCTGTCTATAATTCACACCCACATACAAGTTACAGGAAAGATACAACATTGTTAAGGATAATAAATAAATTACCCCGAACTCTGCATTGACTAAACATCGAATAAGATCCATAACTTGAAGCTTAGCCCATTCTGAACGCTGTAACTGGTCATCCTTCTTGGGTGGATACCTCCATGGAGCACCAAATCTTAATTTATCTTTTGGAATTTTTCCCTTTTGAGCATCATATGCAAACTTATGCAAGAGTGAAAATGCTCTATCCATGGCAAGATTCACAACGGTTACTTATAAAGGGAGATTAGAACAAACGGGACAAACAGAACTTATAATACTTAACTTGATGGATGATCATTTTATATTTTTAGTTTTAACATTAGTTAATTACTAATGGTTACTTACATGTGACATCAAATAAACAATGAAACATATAAATAGTCTGATTTCAAATATATTTTTAATAAAGATAGCTGAAGTCTTTTCTAAGATCCATTATAACTTCCAATTTCAATCTAATGTCAGATGGGTTCAAGTGTCCTACAAGCGAGCAATTCTTAAATGTTTCTAATAGTTCAAAAGGTCTCAAATCTTACTTGCAAATATGCCAGATATTCATCTATGATGTCCTACATTGTGCTTTCTTTATCATCCAACTTGGCATGAAGAAATACATGTGTATACATACAATGTCATGTACAATAGAAGAGGTATTTCTTTTAAATAAAATTTAACTCAGTACAAGAACCAGGCCCCTTCCTTCATTCCAAGTTACTTAAATGTTTAGCAAAAGTTGCCTATAGTTATACAATACTTACGCTTGGTAATAATTGCTCTGTTTAAGTGCATATATCTCAAAAAGATGTCGTGCATTGGGACCAAGGACCTTAATAATCAAATCCCACTACAAAGGAACGAATAACAACTATTAAAGTGGTTTCAAGATACTTAATCAACCGAAGCTTTCTATAACAGCACTAGGAAATAGTCAAAGAGATATAATTCACTGGCTAAGAAAATCTGGAACCATATGTACTTTTGCTTGTGGTGGGGTCCATCCAAATGTCTGCAAGATGCAACAAATCATACAATATATTTTAAGACTTCTGGGAACAAGCTCCTATAATCAAAAGATGCCTCGCACTTGATTATTCATGCCAATCAAACATATATTCTGTGAATGGAGGGAAAACATATAAATAAGTAACTAACCATCAATTATACTTTTCATATGCTTCCATTTTACATAATTAGAAAAAATGAGAAATCAAGAATCGAGAGGCATAGATGGAAACACTTGACGTTACCTCACGGGATATGAAAATGTCGCGAAATCCAAAATCCATATAAGCTGCATATGAATAATAGCTGCAAAGTAATTAGAGAGACAATGATGAAGCATGGTGCGTGATATATGCATTATTCTACAAGTCGAAGAGCTTATATATAATGCAACTACTTTGTAACATATCACACAAAACTAAATGATTTGATCCATCAGCTCGATGACACTCTACTATACAAAGGCACGAGTTACATATATGATATAGATCAAAATAAAAAGGCTCTGCACAACATGTAGGTGATTATGTGTTATCATATTAAATCTTACCTGTCAGAAGTTACGAGAATGACAGGCAAACACATCTCATTTGCACCTAAAGCTATCAATTTCCATATCAAACTGTCATGATGAATCATCCACCAACACAGCATTTTTCAGGGCATCAATATTGTTTATTATCAACTTTGGCTGCTCCATAAGCAATAAACAAAGAGATAGAAAACAAATAATCATAAGCATATGCACTAAAAAACTACAAAACTTGTTCAAATGTAGCTTTTCTTGAAAACATTTATTAAAATATAACACCCACTTTTATACAGGAGTAGTAGCTTAATAGAACAAACATTGAATCATGATATCATAAAAATTTCAAAAGTTAGAGACTATTGTTAACTCAAATCAGAACTTGGGACTTGACAAAATAAGAACTTTAGATCAGTCTAATACAGAGTAGTAGCTTAATAGGCCAAACATAGAAGCTCTTTATTCACATAATCGGCTTTGAATTTGGAGATGAATGTTCTCAAATTGCAGCTCAAATTTGCCACAAAGGTAGGATGTCATATAGTCAAGTGGTTTAAGCCCTAAAATACATCAAACACATCAAATGCATCTCCGTTTGCAATATCTATCACTAATAATTATTACTATAGAAGGTAGGAAAAAACTTGTACTCTTTATTTGGGTACTCATACTTTATGCATAAGTACTCCATCAACAAATTTATGGCACTGAGCAGCATTCAAATAGTCGCATCAATTGAAGTTTAAATATTTAATTAGTAATTAAACTTATCATAATTCAATTGGACCTGAAATTAATCAGCTTGAGAAGCTCCCGACAATAACTCCAACAACAATAGAGGTCAGTCAGTCAGTATCTGAATTAGCCAAACTTCTCGAAAACCCTCCAGTCTTGTTGAACCATGATCACCTCTTTAGCCAATTTCAAAGCAACTAATCCTTCTTTATGATCCATTCTCACTTCAACCCTCTCTTGAGCATTTAATCGAACACTTAGCGTGCATATTGCCTTATCCCACAAATCCACCTGATACCCCTATTTTGACAAACCCGTTTCGCCAACCTCACATCCAACTTATCATTTTCACCAACTATCCGTTTCAAACTAGTATCCAAATTATGCCATTTACCCAGCGTTCAAAAAATCTGATGCGAACTAATAGTTCCTAATTCCAGACCTTTTTCAACCATGGATTCTAAACACTCCTCAAGCTGTTGGGTTTATTAGTGGGTTTCCAATATGATGAAGCTTTAACCCAAAGTCTAAAGCCCAACAATTTAGGCCCAAAATGGTTTGTTGACTTGGTCAAACATTTGAGGACATTATTTTGAAGTGTGTCCAGCTATCTTCATTTATTCACGAGAGATCAAAAAGTGTGAGATCAAGAAAAAGAGTGAAATATTCCAATTTCCGTCTACAGTGTACAGCAGCTCAGTAAATCGACGATCCCCGGAGATCTGACCGTTGAATCTTCTTCATTTTTGGACTGTGTCTTCCTGACATCAGGGCCAACATTTTCAACCGTTGAATTCATCTAAAAAGGCCTGTAGCTCGTGATTTCGCTGCTGGGTCAGTAGCAGTTTTTTGGAGTAGTGTTGTTCATCTTTTGTCTTTAATTATTTCATATACTTGTTGATTATTGTTGTTCAAGAGTATGATGATGTTGTATACCTCTAGTTGAGCTAGAGAAGGATTATTGTATTGCTCTCTTGTTGATGATAGTGGAACATTAAGTGGCTTACGAGTCCCGTGGTTTTTACTCTCGATATTGAGAGGTTTTCCACGTAAAAAGTCTCGTGTGTATTGTGTGTACTTGATTATTTCGTATTTGCTGATTTGGGACAGAATTGGGGCTGATTTGTGGTGATTGTGGTATACCTTATTTGTTAGTTTCCTCACGGGTTCATACGGGTCGGGAAATGTTTGTCAAACGGGTTAGTTTTCGCTTTGTAGTTTACCTGTTGTGATTATTTTCCCATCAAATTGGTATCAAGAGCTAGGTTATTTGATTTGACTTATGTGAAAGATGGAAGCTAATACAAGTAAAATGATTAGTTTAAATGGTTCAAATTATCATGTTTCGAAAAGAAAGATGGAGGATCTTCTTTATGTGAAAGATTATTATTTGCCTGTTTTTACACTGAGGATAAACCTGAGGAAAAATCTGATGCTCAATGGAAAATTTTGCATAGACAAGTATGTGGGTATATTCGGCAGTGGGTTGATGATAATGTTGTGAATCATATTACTGGGGAGACTGATGCTAAAGCCTTATGGAAAAAGCTTGAGCAGTTATATGAGCGAAAGACTGGGAATAACAAGTTGTTCTTAATTAAGCAGATGATGGCTTTGAAGTATCATGATGGGACTCCTATTACAGATCACCTAAACGCATATCAGGGTATTATAAATCAGTTTGCAGGTATGGGTATCAAGTTTGAGGATGAGATTCAGGGTCTCTGGTTACTTGGTACATTACCGGACTCTTGGGAGACTTTTAGGACATCTTGTCCAACTCTGCACCGAATGGTACTATCACCATGGAATTGGCTAAGGGTAGTATTTTGAATGAAGAGATGAGAAGAAAGTCACAAGGTTCCTCTTCACAGTCAGATATCTTGGTCACATAAACGCGGGGAGAAGTCATAGTAGAGGTCAGGGTAAAAGAGGCAATCATCGTAGCAGCTCACGCAAAGGTAAATTTGCTAATGTTGAGTGTTATAATTGTCATGAAAAGGGGCACACAAAGTGGTATTGTTCAAAGTTGAAGAATGAGAAGAAAAAGGCATATGACAAGAATAAACAAAAGAAAAGTGATGGTGGTGATGATGATAAGGTTGAAGTTAACGCTATCACATATGAGTTCTTTGTTTGTATTGATTATGATATAATCAATCTTACTCATGATGACACGAGTTGGATTGTTGATAGTGGTGCTACATGTCATGTTGCAATTTGTAGAGATCACTTCTCATCTTACACTCCAGGTGACTATGGATTTGCTAGGATGGGTAATGCCGGGTTATCAAAGATCGTTGGTATTAGAGATGTTTGTTTGAAATTTGACACTGGAATGGAGTTAGTTTTGCATAATGTAAAACATGTTCCGAATATGAGACTTAATGTTATTTCAACATGCATTCTTGATGATGATGGTTATTATAACGGTTTTGGTAATGGTATTTGGAAACTAACTTTTGGTTCTATGATAGTGGGAAGAGGCAAGAAAGACTCAAGATTATACATCACGCGTCCGAAGATAATCCAGAACATTGTTAACGCAGTGGACAATGTTGACTCTACTGAGTTGTGGCATAAAAGACTTGGCCACATGAGTGAAAAGAGGATGTCTATCTTGTTCAAGAAGAATGTGTTATCGGGTGTTAGTGGTATTAATTTGAGTAAGTGTTCTCACTGTTTGGCAGGGAAACAGACCAGAGTTGTGTTTAAGAGTCATTCTTCTTTTCGAATGGAGAACGTACTTGATCTAGTTCATTCGGATGTTTGTGGGCCTATGAAGACTAGAACACTTGGTGGATGTTCCTACTTTGTTACATTCATTGATGATCATTCCAGGAAGGTGTGAGTTTACACCTTAAAGTCAAAAGATCAAGTATTTGAGAAGTTTAAGGAATTTCATGCACTAGTTGAAAGGCAAACGGGGAAGAAACTCAAGTGTATTCGGACTGATAATGGTGGTGAATACATTGGCAGATTTGATGCTTACTGTAAGGAGAATGGTATTCGGCATCCAAAGACTCCACCAAAGACACCTCAGTTGAATGGCTTAGCAGAGAGGATGAACAGAACTTTGGTTGAGAGAGTTAGATGTTTGTTTTCACATGCAGGGTTGTCCGATTCCTTTTGGGGTGAGGCTTTAAATACGGCAGTTCATATTATTAATCTAACCCCTTGTGTTCCTTTGCGTTTTGATGTTCCTAACAGGGTTTGGAGCGGCAAAGATGTTTCTTGTAGCGACACGACAAAATCGTCATTGACGGCGCCGTCTACTTAGGTCCCGTTACGTGGTCATAAGTCTTTAAAACAACGTTTGACCAAAAGTATGTCGCATTCATTTCAAAAGTAAAGATGTTCCAAGGTTTACAAAGTAGTTCGACAACTAGTTACGTTACAAAGTTTAAAGTGCAAATGAAACATATGCAACACAATTTAAAAGTAGCCAAAAGATGCTCCACGTATGCATGTATACTCGACATCCAAGCAAGTATCAAAAGTAATGAGCGGAAGCATGTATCACAAAACGTTCAAGGACCTGAGAAAAATATAGAAATCTGTCAACGAAAATGTTTGTGAAATCATAGGTTTAAGTAAGTAAGTACAAGTGAACCACAAGATTTGTAACATTGATATAATAGTAAACCATTCCAAAATTTGTTTCACGAGCACCCAATTATCAATGCTTAACATTTCCTTCCATAGAACCCCATCACAATAGTGTTAGAACATACACTGTTTCTCGAAAATATATTCCATTCGTAAACGGTAGCGAACCGTTTGAATGAGGGTTTGTCAAACCCATATGGCCATATAACATAAGTTCTCGCTTACACCCGGCAAGTGTAACTAATGATAATCGAATTGAGGATTTTTGTTCAAACTCGTATGTAGAATTTTTGTTTTCTTGTACTTGTGTTCACTTAGTAAAAAGAACGTTTATGTTTTTTCATCCCAAATGTAAGTTCAAAAAGAGTAAAAGTGGGACTATGATCTCACCTTGAGTGCACGTATGTAAAAGTACTTCAACAAGTAAACGTGTGCAAGAACGAATGCTAGTCTTGACCTAAACAAATAGGTTTGTATTAATATCGGTAAACACGATAGGTCAAAGTGTTCAATTAGTCCTATGGCTTGTTACAACTCGAATATATAGCATGTGAATCACGTTGTCAAGTTTCATGCAAGAATCAAGTATAAAATAAGATTAGAACGATTGCATAAGTGTTTTGTTATGTTTGACTAAAAGTCAAACTTGGTCAAAGTCAACGAAAAAGTCAACGGGGTCGGGTCGGGTCCCGAACTATTTTGCTGAGCTTAGAAATCATATATGAGCATGTTGGCCAAGTTTCATGTTGATCGAGGGTGCGTAGCATACTTAGAATTAAGCGAAAATTGAGCATGTTGGCCAAGTTTCATTGTCATCTCGGGCTTCCTCGGTGTTGATGTTGAAAGCTCGGCCGCACGTATTGGGGTTATCTTTCTTCTTCGGGCATGCATTTCTATAATGGCCCGTTTGGCCACATTCGTAACAAGTGCCCGTCTTTGGTGCATTGGGCCCCTTTCGAGCGATGGGGGCGACACTTTTACATTCGTTGGCCTTATGACCAACTCCTTGGCACCGATGGCAAATTAGCTTGCCACATTCACCAAAGTGATGCTTGTTTCATTTGTTGCAAAGAGGTAGGTTCCGGCATAACCCTTCTTGCCGTCGGAGGTGTAAGGCTTCTTAGCAAAGTTGTTGTTGCTTGTTTGGGGGCTTCCCACTTTCTTTTATTGTTACCCGACTTATCCTCGGCTTTAGGTGCCGGCACTACAATTTCGTCCACCGTTTCTATCAATTTGCGGGCCATGTTCAAAGCTTCTTGATGATTAGTGGGTTTGGATGACATTACTCCGTGTTTGATGCTCTTTGGAAGACCATCCATGTAAAGTTCAACCCTTAAAGCTTCGGGGTTCACAAGGTTTGGGCACATCAAGGCTAGTTCAGAAAATCGTTGATTGTAGGCCTTGAGATCGTTTCCGACCGCCTTCAAAGTTCTTAGCTCTTGTTCGAGCCTTCGGGTTACTTCACGAGGGAAATATTCGACGATCATCTTTTCCCTTAAGTCGGCCCAAGAGAGGGCGTGAGCTTCATCGGCACCCACTGATTGTACATAGGTGTTCCACCATGTGAGGGCGACACCGGCGAAAGTGTGAGTGGAGTATTTGACCTTATCTTGGTCCCGACAACAGCTTATGCTAAAGACGGCCTCCGTTTGTTCGAACCATCGAGTAAGAGTAACCGGTCCCCCGGTCCCATCAAAAGTATGAGGTTTGCACCCCATGAAGGCTTTATAAGAGCATCCCTCGCTTGAGTTACCGGCTCCTTGATTGTTGTTGTTGTGGTTGTTATTATTGCTGTTGTTGGAGGAGTGACCGGCCATGGCCGCATCCACGGCGGTGGCTATCATTCGTTGTAGAGCTTGTTCGGGAGTCTCATGGCGTGGCACACAACGAGGAGGCATTGTTCCTTCAAAACACAAGAATACCGTTGATTAGTATTTTCAATAATACCAATCATGATATGGAATAAGGATAGAGAGAAAATTTTCCTTGACTCTCCTTAAATTCTTTATGTCATAATGTCAGAACGTTCATATGAGTCACCATAATATAATCCCGGAAATTATATTACCCTAATTCATATGTGCATTCGACATTATTTCACTAATTCAAGGTGGCGTGTCAATCAAATTAAACAACGTGAGATTAAGATGAAATAAGAGTAGATATGAGTAGAAACGTTCGAGTATAAATGCACAAGTAGTCAAGTAATTCCTACTTCAAGTCTATATGCCGGTTGTAGTCTAGACTCACTAATGTACCCTATGACTCGGGGTTGACACCAATGAACTCTAAATCCCTACAACCAATGCTCTGATACCATCTGTAGCGATCCGACAAAATCGTCATTGACGGTGCCGTCTACTTAGGTCCTGTTACATGGTCATAAGTCTTTAAAACAACGTTTGACCAAAAGTATGTCGCATTCATTTCAAAAGTAAAGATGTTCCAAGGTTTACAAAGTAGTTCGACAACTAGTTACGTTACAAAGTTTAAAGTGCAAATGAAACATATGCAACACAATTTAAAAGTAGCCAAAAGACGCTCCACGTATGCATGTATACTCGACATCCAAGCAAGTATCAAAAGTAATGAGCGGAAGCATGTATCACAAAACGTTTAAGGACGTGAGAAAAACATAGAAATCTGTCAACGAAAACGTTTGTGAAATCATAGGTTTAAGTAAGTAAGTACAAGTGAACCACAAGATTTGTAACATTGATATAATAGTAAACCATTCCAAAATTTGTTTCACGAGCACCCAATTATCAATGCTTAACATTTCCTTCCATAGAACCCCATCACAATAGTGTTAGAACATACACTGTTTCTCGAAAATATATTCCATTCGTAAACGGTAGCGAACCGTTTGAATGAGGGTTTGTCAAACCCATATGGCCATATAACATAAGTTCTCGCTTACACCCGGCAAGTGTAACTAATGATAATCGAATTGAGGATTTTTGTTCAAACTCGTATGTAGAATGTTTGTTTTCCTGTATTTGTGTTCACTTAGTAAAAAGAACGTTTATGTTTTCTCATCCCAAATGTAAGTTCAAAAAGAGTAAAAGTGGGACTATGATCTCACCTTGAGTGCACATATGTAAAAGTACTTCAACAAGTAAACGTGTACAAGAACGAATGCTAGTGTTGACCTAAACAAATAGGTTTGTATCAATATCGGTAAACACGATAGTTCAAAGTGTTCAATTAGTCCTATGGCTCGTTACGACTCGAATATATAGCATGTGAATCACGTTGTCAAGTTTCATGCAAGAATCAAGTATAAAATAAGATTAGAACGATTGCATAAGTGTTTTGTTATGTTTGACTAAAAGTCAAACTTGGTCAAAGTCAACAAAAAAGTCAACGGGGTCGGGTCGGGTCCCGAACTATTTTCCTGAGCTTAGAAATCATATATGAGCATGTTGGCCAAGTTTAATATTGATCGGGGGTGCGTAGCATACTTAGAATTAAGCGAAAATTGACATTTTTGGGCAGTCTGCCTCAGATGCACCGCATTCAAGGCAGATGCGCCGCATCTGTGTCTGGTGCAGCAATTATGGGGCAGTTTAACACTTAGACGATTTCAACTTCAAACGATCATAACTTTTGACTCGTTAACATTCAAAACACGTATCTTATATCATTGGAAAGGTAATTTAAAGAGGAATACAACTAAACATATTTCATGAATCAATTCCATCATTAACAACAATGAAAACCTCAATAAATGATCGTTAAATATTCAAAATCGAAGTTTCAAGTTCATAAAACGCATTTCTTGACTCGGGAATCCAATTTACACATACGATACGCCGTTTTAAAGGTAATGAAACATACAATACAACTAATCACTAACTAATAAAATTTCATGGCATTCAAAGCATCAAAAGTTCATTTTAGAGTTCATCAAACCCTAATCAAAATCATGAATTCAACCATTTTGTAAATGAAGCTTTTCTAAATCAACCTACACATCAAAATGAAGCTAATGATGCTAGTAACACATTTAATACATGAACTTTAACATTTAAACAACATTTAATCAACCAAAAGCAAGGATTAAGCACACCCATTTCAAATGTTCAAACTAGCTACTCAAAACAACAAATCGAGCAAACAAAACATGTATTCATGTTATACTTGAGCCATAGACACTAACTAACAACTTTATAAGTTAAAACATCAAAAACACAAAATCTAGTGATTTTAGAAAGTTACCCAAATGTAATGAAATCGGTATGGAATCGAAGAGGAAGTTGCAAGGATTCCAAAAATGTAATTTGTTTTGCAAAACACCCGCTAGCTCGGATTTGGATGATGATTCTTTGAAATGGGGTGTTGAGAGAAAATAGAGGAAGTAGTAAAATGAGAGAGAGATGAATGAATGGGTAAGAGGGGTTTGACCCTTTGACCTAGTCAAAGGTTTGATCCTTTGGCGAGTTTGGTCCCTCAACTTTCATTCGGGTGCGTGAATTACCTAAACGAGATAATTTAAAACGCGTATCAATGGGAGATGTTATAAATATATAACGGACTTTAAAATGAATAAATGGAAAGTAAACGGAAAAAGGTAGGATGTTACATTACCTACTCCTTAAAAGAAATTTCGTCCCGAAATTTAAGTAGGCGTAGTAGTCGTTGTTTCTTCCTCGGAATTTTGCGTTTCCGAAATCGTGAATAGATGAGGATACTTCCTTTGCATTTAATCTTGTCTTTCCCAAGTAAACTCGGGTCCCCTTTTGGCTTTCCAACGGACCTTGACAATTGGAATTCGGCTTTGCTTTAACGTTTTGACGGAGGTGTCCACAATTTCAACTGGTTCCTCCACGAAATGAAGTTTGTCATCAATGGTAAGCTCCTCGAGAGGAATGACGATATCGGGTTCGGCAAGACACTTTTTCAAGTTGGATACATGGAAAGTAGGATGAACGGAGCTCAATTGAGGCGGAAGATCTAAACGATAAGCAACGGTTCCAACACGCTCCAAGATTTCGAAAGGACTAATATACCGCGGGTTTAGCTTTCCGCGTTTCCCAAAACGAATTACACCTTTTCAAGGTGCGACTTTTAACATTACACGATCACCGACTTGAAATTCAAGGTCGTTGCGTCGTTTGTCGGTATAGCTCTTTTGACGACTTCGGGCCGTCCTAAGCCTATCTTGGATTTGAACGATCTTCTCGGTTGTTTCATGAATGAGTTCGGGTCCGGTGATTTGTGTGTCACCTACTTCGGCCCAACAAAGAGGTGAACGACATTTTCGGCCATATAAAGCTTCGAACGGTGCGGCGTTAATACTCGCGTGATAGCTATTGTTGTAGGAGAATTCGGCGAGAGGCAAGTGCTTATCCCAAGCTTTTCCAAAGTCAACAACACAAGCTCGTAGCATGTCTTCCAAAGTTTGAATTGTGCGTTCGCTTTGTCCGTCGATTTGCGGATGGTATGCGGTGCTCATGTCTAAACGCGTTCCCAACACTTCTTGTAAAGTACGCCAAAATCTAGAAACAAATCGGCCATCTCGGTCAGAGATAATCGATAAGGGTACACCGTGGCTACGATTTCTTTAATGTAAAGTTGTGCGAGTTTCTCCATGTTGTCGGTTTCCTTCATGGCTAGGAAATGTGCGGATTTGGTGAGACGGTCAACAATAACCCAAATAGTATCATAACCGCCAACCGTCTTTGGTAATTTGGTGATAAAATCCATTGTTATCCTTTCCCACTTCCATTGCGGGATTTTGGGTTGTTGAAGTAGTCCGGACGGTCTTTGATGTTCGGCTTTGACTTTGGAGCAAGTTAGGCACTTTTCAACATAAGTAGCCACGTCCCTTTTAATGTTCGGCCACCAATATTGTTCTTTGAGGTCGTGATACATCTTATTGGCACCGGGGTGAATCGAATATCTTGACTTATGGGCTTCGTCTAAAATAAGGCTTCGCAAGTCCCCATAACTAGGTACCCAAATTCTTCCGGCGAAATATAGGAGTCCGGTTTCTTTAACTTCGAATCGAGAGGTGAGGACGTTCAAGTGTTCGAGAGAGATGTTTTCATCCTTGAGAGCCTCGTCTTGGGCTACACGAATTTGACTATTGAGGTTGGTGTGAATGGTGATGTTTAAAGCTCGAACACGAAGAGGCACCGCTCTTTCCTTTCGACTTAAGGCATCGGCTACTACGTTTGCCTTCCCGGGATGGTAACGAAACTCACAATCATAATCGTTTAAAGTTTCAATCCACCGTCATTGTCTCATGTTTAGTTGCTTTTGATCGAAGATGTGTTGGATGCTTTTGTGATTGGTGAAGATGGTACTTTTGGTTCCATAAAGATAGTGTCTCCACATTTTAAGTGCGAAGACAACGGCTCCGAGTTCGAGATCATGTGTCGTGTAGTTTCGTTCATGAATTTTGAGTTGTCGAGAGGCATAAGCAATGACTTTCTTTCGTTGCATCAATACACACCCAAAACCATGTTTCGAGGCATCGCAATATACAACAAAGTCGTCATTGCCTTCGGGAAGTGACAAGATATGAGCGGTGGTTAGCTTTGTTTTCAAGATTTGAAATACGAATTCTTGTTCGGTCGTCCAAATGAATTTCTTTCCCTTGTGAGTTAACGCGGTTAGAGGACGAGCAACCAAAGAGAAATCCTTGATGAATCTACGATAATATCCGGCGAGACCCAAAAATTGACGAATGTGAGTAGGAGTAGTAGGAGTCTCCCATTTACTAATGGCTTCGATTTTTGATGGATCGACTTTAATACCTTGATCACTTACAACATGACCAAGAAATTGAACTTCCTTCAACCAAAATTCACACTTGGAGAATTTAGCATAGAGTCGTTCTTGTCTCAAGAGTTCAAGCACAAGTCGGAGATATTGTTCGTGTTCTTCTTCACTTTTAGAATAGACCAAGATGTCACCGATGAACACAATAACGAATTTATCGAGATACGGTTTGCACACGAGGTTCATAAGATCCATGAACATCGCCGGTGCGTTAGTAAGACCAAATGGCATGACAAGGAATTCATAACTACCATAACGAGTCTGAAAAGCGGTTTTGGAGACATCTTCCCCCTTAACCCTTAATTGATGATAACCCGAGCGAAGATCAATTTTTGAATATACACAAGACCCTTGTAGTTGATCAAAGAGGTCATCGATGCGAGGAAGAGGATATCGGTTCTTAACCGTCAATTTATTTAGTTCATAATAATCGATGCACATTCGTAGGGATCCGTCTTTCTTTTTAACAAACAAAATCAGAGCTCCCCATGGTGAATGGCTAGGTTGGATAAAACCACTGTCAAGTAGTTCTTGGATTTGACTTTGCAATTCTTGCATTTCAGATGGAGCAAGTCTATATGGTGCATGTGCTACGGGTGCGGCTCCCGGAATAAGATCGATTTGGAATTCAACCCGTCGATGAGGTGGAAGACCCGGCAATTCGTCGGGAAATACATCGGAAAAGTCACTAACAATTGGCACATCATCGATATGCTTCTCATCGGACTCGACTTTCTTAACGTGAGCAAGGATCGCAAAACAACCCTTACGGAGTAGTTTTCTAATTTTAATGCACGAAACGAGGTTGAGTCCGGAGCAACTCTTATCGCCATAAACGATCAAGGGTTCACCATTCTCGATAGGAATTCGGATTGCGTTAAGATCGCAAAGGATGTGAGATTTCGTTTTGGCTAACCAATTCATACCGATTATTACATCGAAGCTTCCTAGTTCCATTGGTATCAAGTCAATTTCAAACTCATTACCCAAAATTTTTAACGTACACCCCCGGTAATATGTGTCGGCACTCAATAGTTTCCCGTTGGCCACTTCAATGGTATAAGTGGTATCTAGTGGAAGTGGTGGAGTGCTAAAAGAATGAGTCAAAGTCTTGGATACAAAACTCTTATCGGCACCCGAATCGAATAAACAAGTAACATAAGTGTTGTTGAGAAGAAACGTACCCGTGACTAATTCATTGTCATCTCGGGCTTCCTCGGTGTTGATGTTGAAATCTCGGCCCGCGCGTATTGGGATTATCTTTCTTCTTCGGGCATGCATTTCTATAATGGCCCGTTTGGCCACATTCGTAACAAGTGCCCGTCTTTGGTGCATTGGGCCCCTTTCGAGCGATGAGGGCGACACTTTTACATTCGTTGGCCTTATGACCAACTCCTTGGCACTGATGGCAAATTAGCTTGGCACATTCACCAAAGTGATGCTTGTTGCATTTGTTGCAAAGAGGTAGGTTCCCGGCATAACCCATCTTGCCGTCGGAGGTGTAAGGCTTCTTAGCAAAGTTGTTGTTGCTTGTTTGGGGGGCTTCCCACTTTCTTTTGTTGTTACCCGACTTATCCTCGGCTTTAGATGCCGGCACTACAATTTCGTCCACCGTTTCTATCAATTTGCGGGCCATGTTCAAAGCTTCTTGATGATTAGTGGGTTTGGATGACATTACTCCGTGTTTGATGCTCTTTGGAAGACCATCCATGTAAAGTTCAACCCTTAAAGCTTCGGGGTTCACAAGGTTTGGGCACATCAAGGCTAGTTCGGAAAATCGTTGATTGTAGGCCTTGAGATCGTTTCCGACCGCCTTCAAAGTTCTTAGCTCTTGTTCGAGCCTTCGGGTTTCTTCACGAGGGAAATATTCGACGATCATCTTTTCCCTTAAGTCGGCCCAAGAGAGGGCGTGAGCTTCATCGGTACCCACTGATTGTACATAGGTGTTCCACCATGTGAGGGCAACACCGGCGAAAGTGTGAGTGGAGTATTTGACCTTATCTTGGTCCCGACAACAGCTTATGCTAAAGACGGCCTCCGTTTGTTCGAACCATCGAGTAAGAGTAACCGGTCCCCCGGTCCCATCAAAAGTATGAGGTTTGCACCCCATGAAGGCTTTATAAGAGCATCCCTCGCTTGAGTTACCGGCTCCTTGATTGTTGTTGTTGTGGTTGTTGTTATTGTTGTTGTTAGAGGAGTGACCGACCATGGCCGCATACACGGCGGTGGCTATCATTCGTTGTAGAGCTTGTTCGGGAGTCTCATGGCGTGGCACACGACGAGGAGGCATTGTTCCTTCAAAACACAAGAATACCGTTGATTAGTATTTTCAATAATACTAATCATGATATGGAATAAGGATAGAGAGAAAATTTTCCTTGACTCACCTTAAATTCTTTATGTCATAATGTCGGAACGTTCATATGAGTCACCGTAATATAATCCCGGAAATTATATTACCCTAATTCATATGTGCATTCGACATTATTTCACTAATTCAAGGTGGCGTGTCAATCAAATTAAACAACGTGAGATTAAGATGAAATAAGAGTAGATATGAGTAGAAACGTTCGAGTATAAATGCACAAGTAGTCAAGTAATTCCTACTTCAAGTCTATATGCCGGTTGTAGTCTAGACTCACTAATGTACCCTATGACTCGGGGTTGACACCAATGAACTCTAAATCCCTACAACCAACGCTCTGATACCATCTGTAGCGACCCGACAAAATCGTCATTGACGGCGCCGTCTACTTAGGTCCTGTTACGTGGTCATAAGTCTTTAAAACAACGTTTGACCAAAAGTATGGCGCATTCATTTCAAAAGTAAAGATGTTCCAAGGTTTACAAAGTAGTTCGGCAACTAGTTACATTACAAAGTTTAAAGTGCAAATGAAACATATGCAACACAATTTAAAAGTAGCCAAAAGACACTCCACGTATGCATGTATACTCGACATCCAAGAAAGTATCAAAAGTAATGAGCGGAAGCATGTATCACAAAACGTTCAAGGACGTGAGAAAAACATAGAAATCTGTCAACGAAAACGTTTGTGAAATCATAGGTTTAAGTAAGTAAGTACAAGTGAACCACAAGATTTGTAACATTGATATAATAGTAAACCATTCCAAAATTTGTTTCACGAGCACTCAATTATCAATGCTTAACATTTCCTTCCATAGAACCCCATCACAATAGTGTTAGAACATACACTGTTTCTCTAAAATATATTCCATTCATAAACGGTAGCGAACCGTTTGAATGAGGGTTTGTCAAACCCATATAGCCATATAACATAAGTTCTCGCTTACACCCGGCAAGTGTAACTAATGATAATCGAATTGAGGATTTTTGTTCAAACTCGTATGTAGAATGTTTGTTTTCCTGTACTTGTGTTCACTTAGTAAAAAGAACGTTTATGTTTTCTCATCCCAAATGTAAGTTCAAAAAGAGTAAAAGTGGGACTATGATCTCACCTTGAGTGCACGTATGTAAAAGTACTTCAACAAGTAAACGTGTGCAAGAACGAATGCTAGTCTTGACCTAAACAAATAGGTTTGTATCAATATCGGTAAAAATGATAGGTCAAAGTGTTCAATTAGTCCTATGGCTCGTTACGACTCGAATATATAGCATGTGAATCACGTTGTCAAGTTTCATGCAAGAATCAAGTATAAAATAAGATTAGAATGATTGCATAAGTGTTTTGTTATGTTTGACTAAAATTCAAACTTGATCAAAGTCAACGAAAAAGTCAACGGGGTCGGGTCGGGTCCCGAACTATTTTCCTGAGCTTAGAAATCATATATGAGTATGTTGGCCAAGTTTCATGTTGATCGGGGGTGCGTAGCATACTTAGAATTAAGCGAAAATTGACATTTTTGGGCAGTCTGCCTCAGATGCGCCGCATCCAAGGCAGATGCGCCTCATCCAAGGCAGATGCGCCGCATCTGTGTCTGGTGCAGCAATTCTGGGGTAGTTTAACACTTAGACGATTTCAACTTCAAACGATCATAACTTTTGACTCGTTAACATTCAAAACACGTATCTTATATCGTTGGAAAGGTAATTTAAAGAGGAATACAACTAAACACATTTCATGAATTAATTCTGTAGTGACCCGAACTTTTCCATGTTTATATATATTAATTGAGATTGATATTTACATGATTAAATGTTTCCAACATGTTAAGCAATCAAACTTGTTAAGACTTGATTAATTGAAATATGTTTCATATAGACAATTGACCACCCAAGTTGACCGGCGATTCACGAACGTTAAAACTTGTAAAAACGACATGACGATATATATATGGATATACATATGGTTAACATGAGATTATGATAAGTAAGTATCTCCATAAGTATATTAACAATGAGTTATATACATATAAACAAGACTACTAACTTAAGGATTTCGAAACGAGACATATATGTAACGATTATCGTTGTAACGACATTTAAATGTATATATATCATATTAAGATATATTAATATATCATAATATCATGATAATATAATAATTTAACATCTCATTAGATATAATAAACAATGGGTTAACAACATTAATTGAGATCGTTAACTTAAAGGTTTCAAAACAACACTTACATGTAACGACTAACGATGACTTAACGACTCAGTTAAAATGTATATACATGTAGTGTATTTAGATGTATTAAAATACTTTTGGAAGACTTCAAGATATATATCAAAACACTCATACTTAACGAAAATGGTTACAGTTACTTTTCCATTCTTTTCTTTCATCAAGAATTCTAGTCGTATTCTTACCCGTATTATACACAGCTTCAAAACGTACTTACTATGAGTATATACCAATAGGAACTAGCATGGGATTCCACTCTTGATTATATCATGTATGACTAATCAATTTTAACTTCTACCATGAGCTAGTCAACTAACTAGAACTCCTTTTAACCCCACTCACCATTTACCACTCATCATTCACTCCATTTCACTTCCAATTCTCTTTCTAATTCTCTCTCAACACACACACACTATTATGAACGTATTTTTCCAGTAGTTAATCATCATCTTCATCAAAAATCACTTCAAGAATCAAGCTATAATCATCATAGGAAGAACACTTCAAGAACACTTCAAAAATCCCTTCAAGTTTACTAATTTACTTCCAAGCTTTCTAATCCATTCCAAGTAATCATCTAAGATCAAGAAACCTTTGTTATATACAGTAGGTTATCTTTCTTATTCAAGGTAATATTCATATTCAAACTTTGATTCAATTTCTATAACTATAAACTATCTTAATTCGAGTAAAAATCTTACTTGAACTTGTTTTTGTGTCATGATCCTACTTCAAGAACTTTCAAGCCATCCAAGATCCTTTGAAGCTAGATCATTTCTTGTCACTTCCAGTAGGTTTACCTACTAAATTTGAGGTAGTAATGATGTTCATAACATCATTCGATTCATATATATAAAACTATCTTATTCGAAGGTTTAAACTCGTAATCACTAGAACCTAGTTTAGTTAATTCTAAACTTGTTCGCAAACAAAAGTTAATCCTTCTAACTTGACTTTTAAAATTAACTACACACATGTTCTATATCTATATGATATGCTAACTTAATGATTTAAAACCTGGAAACACGAAAAACACCGTAAAACCGGATTTACGCCGTCGTAGTAACACCGCGGGCTGTTTTGGGTTAGTTAATTAAAAACTATGATAACTTTGATTTAAAAGTTGTTATTCTGAGAAAATGATTTTTATTATGAACATGAAACTATATCCAAAAATTATGGTTAAACTCAAAGTGGAAGTATGTTTTCTAAAATGGTCATCTAGACGTCGTTCTTTCGACTGAAATGACTACCTTTACAAAAACGACTTGTAACTTATTTTTCCGACTATAAACCTATACTTTTCTGTTTAGATTCATAAAATAGAGTTCAATATGAAACCATATCAATTTGATTCACTCAAAACGGATTTAAAATGAAGAAGTTATGGGTAAAACAAGATTGGATAATTTTTCTCATTTTAGCTACGTGAAAATTGGTAACAAATCTATTCCAACCATAACTTAATCAACTTGTATTGTATATTATGTAATCTTGAGATACCATAGACACGTATACAATGTTTCGACCTATCATGTCGACACATCTATATATATTTCGGAACAACCATAGACACTCTATATGTGAA